>NW_006296226.1:3634642-3638979 GCF_000327345.1 Myotis davidii | reverse complement strand
TAAATAATAAACCAATTATAATTTCCTACCAGAGGACAATAAGATCATCCTTTGATTCAATCATTTAAATAATTGTGGCATATTCTTCTATGTGCCATGCCTAAGGACTGACTGAAGACACAGAAATCAAAAAGTGTGATCCCTGCCTTCTACAGAAGAAGACTTAAAATTAAACAAATGCTTAAGTCAACTCTAAGGTCAATAAATTTCTGCTTCCAAATTGAGCTACTCTGAAATTCAATCAACTGTATTTCAAAGTCAGCCATATCTATGGTCTTTAAGATAACTTGTTATGTAAAATTATTTATTTATCTAAGATGCACCTACACTGAACTTATCTGAAAAATAAAAAAGTCTATATTAAGAAAAAAGTTGTAAATGGAAGATTATAAGAGAGGGTTTCGAGTGCCAGCAAAAGTTACTGGCGTGCCATGTTTGGCATGCGTGCCAGGGGTTGCCCACCCCTGGCCCTAGATTGTGCTACTTTTAATGGCCAGTGTAAGGTGTTTACAACCCTTTGGGTTTTTATAATTGGGCTTGACTAGTAATGGCATGGAAAATAGTCTACTTTGAAATGAGGCTGTTTCCATGGAAGTTTTACCTTATGATGTTTTAGTTTCTACAAAAATAAAATGCCACATGAGAATCTTTGCAGCAAAACAAAGCCGACTGTGTGAGATGCATCAACTCTGAATGAACTCCATGAATGAAAATGAATGTGGACACGAACGAGAAACCTCTGGCACGGCGAGCTCTCAGCATTCCGAGACCCGGGGCTGTGGGTGAAGCATGAGCCAGATCCCCCTGGGAGACGACAAGAAGTCAGCACAACCTCTCTCAAGGCTTCCTCTTGAAAAGTGAAAAAGATGATTGGCAGGAGTGAGGAGGAGAAGCGCCAAGACAGAGAGCTGAACTGGCTCCTGGTTCTGAGACCGAATCCCGACCTTTGCATTCGGACACGAGAACTGGAGAGCTCTGTGTGGCCAGGGTTGGATGTAACGGGCATGTTCTGTCCTAGGCTGACAGTCTTGCGCTGCAGGTAACATCTGGAGGAAGAAGTGGGAGACACACCTGCTGACTCAGCAGCTGCTTCTTGTCAGCTTGCCCAAAGTCACTGACAGCGGAGTTCTAATCCGACCAGGACTCACAGCCTTACCAACGTGGCCACCCCTCAAAATAATAAGTCTTTTTGGCCTAGCCAGCATGGCTCAGTGATTGAGCGTCGACCTACCAAACCAGAAGGTCGTGGTTTGATTCCTGGTCAAGGCACATGCCTGGGTTGCAGGCTAGATCCCCAGTGGGGGACATGCAGGAGGCAGCCGATCAATGATTCTCTCTCATCATTGACTTTCCTCTCTCTCTCCTTTCTCTCTCTCTCTTTCCCACTCCCTCTCCCTTCCTCTCTGAGATCAATAAAAACATATTAAAAAATATATGTAAGCCTTTCTTGTCACTTGATTGTTCCCATACTTTTCCGCATTCTGATAATGTTGTATAGCCCTCTTGCTTGACCCAAGTCCACACTATTCCTCTCCCTTCCCTAACCTTTCCTGTGCGCGCTCCGGAACTTTTATTCCTTACTAAACAAATGCTGTTACCTTCCGTCTCTTTTCTGAATGATCCTTCCATCTCTGGCCTTAACTGGAACGGGGTTCTCTCTTGAGGACCCACCCCTTTCCCTTGTCGCTCTCTCAGGGGGAGGCTGCTCATTCACGCAGTCTCAGGGGCTACACAGATCAACATCCGCCCGATCCTGTGCACTTAGACCCCATTCCGGAGGAGGGGTTCCACTGGACACTTTCCCTCGTGTGAAGTCACCCTAGCCAGCGAAGCCATCCTCTAACTCCAGCTCCGTCATGTCTTCCCTGACGGCTGTTCCCTGTGACCATCCGTGGACTGGTCCTTGGCTCAGTCCTAAATACTTAGACATTTTAAACTCGAATGACTCTCTGCCACCCACTTCCAGGGCTACACCTTGGCCTCATCCTCACACCAAACCTGCCCATCTCAAATCGTATATTCTAGTAGCTCACTGTTTGCCACAATCTCCTATTCAGCCTGCCCTCTCTCTTATTTGTTCTTTGGCCTCATTGTTGGACCTACGTCCTCACAACCAAAATGTATAATTGTGGGGAAAAGTGAGGGTTTGGTTAAATTTCCCTGGGCTTCAACCTATGCTTATTATTCATTAGCTGTCTTTATTTTTCTCATCCCTTAGTTGTTTCAAATTCTTCTTTGAGTAATTTATTTCAGGAGAGATCCGTTTTTGGGCTCTTGCATACATGAGAATGTATTCTGTTACTTTCACACGTCATGATTCCTATACGCAGATTTTTTTTTTTTTAAATCGTGTGTGTGTTTTCCCCAAAGTCAGAAAGACATCGCCGCATGGCACTTACTGTGGAGGAGTGTTTGGGGCCAGACTGAGTTTTCTCTTTATATGGAGTGGACTGTGGTAGTCAGTGTTTTCCCCTCGCAGTTCTTATGGTTCCGTTGTGCAAGTCCACATGGTTCTGGTGAGCCTGTGAATCCCCACTCCCTGCACAATGCAGGCTGATCAGTCAGAGTCACAATCACTGGAGACAGTGATTTCTTTTCAGATGGGATCCTGACTCAGGGCCAATCTGAACTAACTCCTCTGGGGTTGATCTAAGGAGCTGGAGAAATTATTGTTTCTGCTTGGGTTGGTAACTCAGTAATGTGAGTCTGGGATTACTGGGGTTAGTAGTAGCTCTTTACCTATCTATCTGTCTATCTATCTATCTATCTATCTATCTATCTATCTATCTATCTATCATCTTTTCAATCTACCTACCTTCCTGGATAGATATGTAGATAGATAGATATAGGTAAATAGATAGATATAGATAGATGCAGGTATTGGTAGAGGTACAGATAGATAGAATGTAAATATGAAGACAAGCAGGGGCACACAGAACTGAGAATTGGAAAGAGAGAGCCCTGAAGATATCATCTGGAGCCCAGAATCAGCTGATGCTGAAACCAAATTCATCCTGGACTTCCCCAAGTCTCCCAGATTCTGTGGATCAAAAATAAATGTTTTTTTCTTAAGCTGTTTTTATTTATTTATTTTTTTAAAGATAACTTTCTTTCTCTGGCAGTGGAGGGAGTTTTGGCCAGTAATAATGAAACCATGTTTCCCCTTTGAATATTTGTAGGATTCTTTTTCTTATCCACAAAGTTAAAAAAATGAATGGTTAAGCAGAGGTATCTTCTCAGTGGACTTGCCTGAATCTGTAAATTCAGAGTCAGAAAAGCTTTTTAAAATTATATTTCTGAATACTGCTTTTGTTCTGTTTGTTCTTTTATCTATTCCATATGTTGAATATATAAGACCGATGATTTATACTTGTCACCTTTCTTGACATTTCGTCTTCGTGATATTTTTCTCTGGAGTCTTGAGAAAACTTCCAATGTTTGTTCTCCATATCACTAATGTGATAGTCCATATTGTATATTTTGGTCCTGACCTCTTCCAGTGAAATATTTGCCTCCTATTGTATTGGTTTTTTTCTCCCACATTATTTCTGTATCAAATTCCGTTATAATTTAGAATTTCTGCCTATTAACCTCTGCATTGAGTCTCTAACTTTAATGCAACCATATCTTCTCAAATTTGTAGAAAGCACCAAGAAATTTACCTAAAGTCTTTCTGTTACGAATCTTTTTCAAATGCATATGACTCCTCTGCAGAGTATTTTCATAGATTCCTCCCCCCCACCCCTATTTATATCTTGTTGAATAAAGAGAGCTCTGTTTGCCTTCGGTGTTTACCTGTTTAACCATAAGGAGGGTGGCTGAATTATCCTTGGATCTCCGCCCTATATACCTGATTACTTTTAGAAAAATCATGAGCTGGAAGACTTATGGCAGGTATTTACATTTCCAGCCCATTAAGGTGAGGGAGAAGGAACTCCTGGAGCCTGGGCTATCACATGGGCAAGAACTTACTGTTTATTTGTCTCCTTTCTGTGACGCTGCTGTGCTGGATGCTAATTATTAGTGCACAGCTCTCTGTGTGGCATGGCTATGTCTGCCCCCCAGTCTTGTGCTGCTGCCCAGTGTCTCAAAAAGAAGGCTCGCCTTCCCGGGAAGTCTCACCACACCGCTGCACCCTGCTTGGTGGAAAACAGCAGGATCCTGGGATCACCGGACAGAGCTGCTTTTGAATGGTGCTGGCTCACAGCTATAAACACAGTTCTAAGGAGTTCTTTTCTTTTCTTTTTTCTCTTCTCTTCTCTTCCCTTCCCTTCCCTTCCTTTCCCTTCCCTTCCCTTCCCTTCCCTTCCCTTCCCTTCCCTTCCCTTCCCTTCCCT
>NW_006296226.1:3624462-3634568 GCF_000327345.1 Myotis davidii | reverse complement strand
CTCCCCTCCTGATCATCCTGCCCTTTTGGTGCCCCCCTCCCCCGCCCCGTGTTGGTGCTCAGTTGAATAGTAGCTCAGCTCCTAGGAGGTACTTTGTTGTGTTGCAATTGTGTTCAATTTCAAGCAACCAAAGCCCCTCCAGTATCGCTTACGCAGGAAACAGTAAGTACTGGGTGGTCAGCCCAGTACTGGTGGGGTGAGTCAGTGATGCCAAAAGGCGCCAGCTCCTTCTGCCTTCCCACCCTACCATGTTCAGTGATATCTGCTGCACCCCGAGGCTGTCATGTATTCCAGTGGGGAGACGATGGGGAAAGGAAGAGGCCCCACAAAGAAACTTCTGCCTGCATTTCTTTGGCCGTGAGTGTATTCATGACCACCCCTACTGATGGGAGCGGGGACATTGAGTCTTTAACAGAGGCAGGTGTAGGTCTGATCAGATAATTGAGTGGGTGCCCCCTCCCCTGGGAATGACCTTTAGGCCACTTCACAACCTTTTCTTTAGACCACATTCCACTAGCTAAGATCACGTTCTACTAGCTAAGACCATCATCCTTCCCCCCTGGACCTTCCTAGATCCGGACCGCCCAGAGAATGCTCTGCCCAGAAAAAGCCCTCAAGAGTCCTTTAAAACCTCTGATTCTCCATCCCTGGGTGCTGGTGCCATTTTGGGGCTCAGCCCATCTGGTCTCCAGACGACCTAATAAATGTATAACCCGCACCACTTTGGCCTCGTGTATTCCTCCTTCCGCGACCCTGACAGCAGGCAAGGAAGAAATGGGTTGGAAAAGGAGGTGAATCTGCTAACTTCTGTTGTCTTCTTTGGACATTAGGTGCTTTTCAGGAGGTATGGTCTACAGTGATGGCGAACCTTTTGAGCTCGGCGTGCCAGCATTTTGAAAAACCCTAACTTAACTCTGGTGCCATGTCCCATATAGAAATTTTTTTATATTTGCAACCTTAGTAAAACAAAGATTTATATTTTTGATATTTATTTCATATATTTAAATGCCATTTAACAAAGAAAAATCAACCAAAAAAATGAGTTCGCGTGTCACCTCTGACCCGCGTGTCATAGGTTCACCATCACTAGTCTAACACGCTGGTGTCTGCTTGCTACCTTCTTTGTTCCCAACAACTGTTGGCCAGAGGAACCTCTCCTACTTATCCACACTCATGGCCTCGGGATGGAGGAGGGGGTGGGGGTGGAGCTAGCTCTAAGGGGGTGTTTATTTCTTTCTGCTCTACCAGCTCCAAACTTCAGTGTAAGTTCGTTCCACGTTATCCTACCTCCCTGTACAATTCTTTCAAGAATAGTGGGACGTGGAGTCAATAGTTGTTGAGGTTTGCACTCTGAGGTTGCAACGTTTGCTTGGATTTTACATGGATTATTTTTGCTCAGTAATTGAGCTCTTTTTTTTTTTAAATTATAGTGCACTAAGCGGAGACGAGAACTGTTGATATTTATATCTGTAAGTTATGGTAACTTATCTGTCCCGCTCTTTAGCACTAGGATGCGGGTCTGGTGTGCAGCTGGGACCCTCTGGAACCTCTCCTACTTATCCACACTCATGGCCTCGGGATGGAGGAGGGGGTGGGGGTGGAGCTAGCTCTAAGGGGGTGTTTATTTCTTTCTGCTCTACCAGCTCCAAACTTCAGTGTAAGTTCGTTCCACGTTATCCTACCTCCCTGTACAATTCTTTCAAGAATAGTGGGACGTGGAGTCAATAGTTGTTGAGGTTTGCACTCTGAGGTTGCAACGTTTGCTTGGATTTTACATGGATTATTTTTGCTCAGTAATTGAGCTCTTTTTTTTTTTAAATTATAGTGCACTAAGTGGAGGAGAGATTTGTAAATATGTATTTGTGTTACCGGCTTTCCCAGACGTGTCCCTGGTTTTCAGAAGAAGATGAGTCTGTGGCCCAGATCTTCGGGATCTCTCTTCCCTATGGCAGTCCCTATGGCAGTCCCACAGGGTCTTATTCTTCCGGGAGTGCCCTGGCTGCTCCCTGCCTTTTCCAGGCATTGTAAGTGGCGTTTCCCCATTTCTTTTGTGTGTCTCAGTGGCCACAGCAGGTTCGCAGTTGCAACCCAACTATGGAGAAGGTCAGAGAATGCTAATAGGACATTTAGCAGCGAGTGTTTCTGCCTGACTGTCTTGTTGAATTGAATTGACAAAGGAGAAAATGCAATTCTAACTTAATGTAGAAATAGTTCCAAGTTAGGGCTGCCTGTTATATTAGTCATGGATGGATATAATTAAAGATAGTATTTTACAAGAAATAATGAAGGAGTCGTGGGTCATAATGGTGTGTTACCACCAGACACATTCCCTCCCAAGTACTTCTTTTGGAACATAAATGGTAGGTTTGGAAAATGTTTAATAAATATGCATAAAATGTGTTTGCCAGAATTATGTTGGGAATTTGGATTTTGAGAACAAATTTATAATTTTGGGATATATGCTGTTACAATTATAACTCAAAAGATTTTTGATATGCGTAACTATGGACACATCAATCCCTGTAAATAATATTATGTATTCTTGCTCCTGCCACCCCTCCCCCACCCCCAGGCAGCGTGATAAAGTGTTTAGAGAAATTCCTTGGTTCCTGACTCAGTTTTATCATCTACAGAATGGAGATAGTGACACATTTCAGAGTTGTTGGAAGTATCGCATGGCAGGATGCTGTTTGTAAATCGCCAAGCATTGTATATATGTAAGTATATATTATTTTGCAAACTGCTTTTTCATGTAACAAAGGTACAACACACTTTTTAAATTGATGCATGATATTCCATTACATGAATGAACTAAACATTTAGGTTGATATATATAACATATATATAGGTTGATATGTATACGTATATCTTTATTTACCTACACTCTTTTAGCAAATTGAAAATATATACCACTTAACAATGGGGACACAGAGAAATGTGTCTTTAGGCTGTTTCATCATTGTGTGAACATCATAGAGGGTGCACTTTCACACACCTAGATGATACAACCTACTACACACCTGGGCTGTATGGTGTAACTTATTGCTCCTAGGTTACAAATGTGTACAGCATGTTACTGTGCAAAACAACATGAGATTAAATCAAGCATAAGAAAAAAGGTTCAATCAAGAAATGTGGTAAACACGAAATATATGAGGCTGCTGCCAGTGTAACATGGCAAACTGTTTTATAACAAACCTTTTTTATTTAATGAGTAGAAAGAGTACACTTTAATGGTAAAAGTATACTAGTATAAATACATAGACCAGTCACATAGTTGTTTATGATCATTATCAAGTATTATGTACCGTACATGTTGCATGTGCTATTCTTTCATATGACTGGCAGTGCAGTGGGTTTGTTTATACCAGCATCACCATGAACATGTGAGTAATGTGTTGCACTACGACCTTACTAAGGCTATGTTGTCACTAGGCGGTAGGAATTTTCAGCTCCATTATAATCTATGGGACTATTGTAGTATATGCAGTAGGTTGTTGACCGAGACCTTGTTCTGTGGCACATGACTGTATTGTTAACTATAGTCACCATTCCGTACATTGCATCCCCAGAACTTACACTTACTTACCTCATAACTGGAAGTTTGTACCTTTTGACTGCCTTCAGCCAGTTGTGCTTCCCATACCAAACAACAATCTGTTCTCTGTATCTTTGAGTTGGCTTGTTTTGCTTTGTTTGTTTTTAGGTTCCACACATAAGGGAGATCATACTGTTTTCTGTATTGTTACAGCTCATTGTAATGATCACTTAGTATTTGTTTAATCATTCTTGTTTGTAGAATCAAGAAAAGCTGTTTTTATGGTTAAACCTTACTCCCAACTTCTGCAATGCAAAAGATACTACAAATAAGATGAGGCACAAGATCTATTGGCTACATATCATTTTACAGGAGCCCAATTCTGGGGTGCGTCACCCTAGCACTGCCCTCTTGTAATCTGGGACCCCTTGGGGGATGTCAAAGAGACAGTTTTGGCCTACTGATCCCCCGCAGGCCAGGCCGACAGACCCCATTGGTGCTCGAATCCGTGGACCAGGCCTCTAGTAGTCAATAAAGCTAACAATAAACCTTATTTAACATAAACAACAACAACAAAAATGGATGTTTTTAAAGGTGATTTTGACAGAAAGAGGGAGGGAAGGAGGGAAGGAGAGAAAAAGGGAGAGAGATTGAAGTGAGAAACATTGAATGGTTTCCTCCTGATCGGGTACCAAACCCTTTGGTGCACGAGATGACGCTCCAACCAACTGAGCCACCCAGCCAGGGCTGGTATGACTCTTTAAGAGTCAGTTTTGCAGTATCTTAAAACATTTCAGAACAAATTTTGACCCATCATTTTCACTTCTAGGATTTTATCCTATAAAATACTTAATGCATAGAAAAAAGATCACAGTATAAGGATGTTCCTTGTGACATTTATGCATAAGTATGTGTCCGCAAAACAACCAAGCTGTAAACAACCTGTGCGGCCTGTATCTCTCTCAACATGGCACTGCTCAAGTGATGTAGATTCATAAAATGGAATTTTGCACAGCAACTAAAAGCATGAGACTGATTTTTGCGTTCTGATTTGAAAAGGTATTTCTGATGTGTTGAGAATTGCCAAAAGCAAGATTCAGACTTGCTTTTACGCAGTCATGTATATGATGTATGCTACCAGGCAGAAGAAAGAGGGCTTGTGTAAGCATGGACAGTTTCTGGAAGAATAGATAAGAAATTGTTAACAGTGATTATCTTCTGGGAATTAGATTGAAGCGAAAGGAGACTGGGAGGAGTTTACTTTTCACTCTCTCCCTTTCTGTCTCTTTGGAATCCTCTCTTCCCGATATTTCATTACAAAAATTTCAAGGCATATAGAAAGTTTTAAAAAGTGTCCACTGAGCACAAATATACTCACCAGCGAGCTGCTATGAGGATACCTCACTATAAGTGCTTTATCACTAAATTAACAAAACAAAAAGGTATAAAATATTTTGATAATTTAGTAAAAGATTAGAGTTTAGTAAGAAGAAGGTATTAGAATAATGGAGTAGTATAAAATAAAAAAGTACATAAATCTGATAGAGGAAGCTAAATAGGATAACGTGATATATTATGAGCTGTTAAAAATACAAAGTCCAGTGTAACAAATCTAAGCGACAACAAAGTCTTCCAGGCTCTGAACTGTAGGAGGGGTTTCCGCCTGCTGTTCCTCAGGCCTGAGACCCAAGGCATGATGGTCCCAGAGCAGAGGTGCGGGGCGGGTAGCTTTTTGGCTCACCCAAAGGCTGTGCCTGCTGCATGCACTGTGGTTCTCAGACCTCTGAGCCTTTGCTTCTCAAATCAGACAATAGTCAGTGAAGCTAAGAGTGCACAGTGGGTTTGTCACCAGGGAAACTTGCTGAAACTCAGTTGACCCTCATGGGCTGTGTCTTTGCAGGTGGAGAAGTACTGGAAAACAGTTTGGATTTGAGTGAGGCCGAGAGAGGAGAGTTTTTTGTTATTGTTGTTTTTTTTTTTTTTTTAGCTTCCTAATTATTCAACACTGAGCTACTTCTCTGTGTGTAAACCCTGACTCAGTCGGAAAGAGCTGGAGTCCAGAAACCTGAATGTTTAACAAGCACCCGGGTGATTTCATTGCACCGCAGGTAGGTGTTGCCATATGGCGTCCTTTTCCAGGGCATGGTATACTTAGTCTCGGGAAGATCCAGTTGCTGCAGAGTCTATGGCATTGCTTTGCCAGGAGTGCTTATCTCTATAAACAGCTCGTACTCATTTTCTAAATGAGCTTAATTGCTAATTCCCTCAGGGAGTCCGAGGAGATGATTATTTTTTAACTTCCCGGTTGTTTGATTTGGCACCGATGCCGTGCCCCTCTTTGTAAACCTTCACAAGGGGCATCCGTGCCCTCTTCTCTAAGCTCTCGTTCACAGGGGTCCTCAGATGCATTTGACTTAATGCTTCAGTTTTCTCAGGGAGAAAACTCCCCAAGTCCTCTTTCCTGGTGTTTTTCTTGGGAAGCGTCTTCCTCCTGTTATCAGCGTGTGTTTGAATTCCCATCCATTTTCTGGTGACTTGTGGAATGTGCTGGTAGGACTGCAGCTGTCCCGTCTTCTCCTTGGAACAGGTTTTCCTACCCTGAAGGATTAATAAGGAGGCAAACTATTTGCAGTTGCTTCTAGCCCATCTCGGATTGTTCTTCCTCCTGGGGCTAAAGGACGAGCTCAGAGTTCCTCATTTCTTCTCAGAGTGACAGCTGTCACGAGTTCTTCCTTGTCTATTCTTCTTACCTGCTCTTTTTCCGTCTTAGCCAATCAGTTAAAGCAGAAGAATTTGTTTCTACGGTGGTCCGTCAGCTAAAAGGAAACATGCCATACCAAGTAATGAGTGACTTGGTTTTTATTGTTTTGTTTTTGTTTGTTTGTTTTTTTGTTTAAAATACAATGAACATAGAAGCATGGAACAGACTGTCCGATCTCAGAGGGAAGAAGCAGGTAGGTGGGTGGGAAGAGATTAAACAAAGAGCTTATATGCATACTAGTATATGAATAACCCACAGACACAGATAAGAGTGTGGTGAAGGCCTGGGGCGCGGGTTGGATGCGGGCTAGAAGGGTTCAATGGGGGGAAAAGGGGACTCTGTAATACTTTCAACAATAAAGATAAAGCAAACAAACAACAAAAATATACAACGGACATTTCTTGAGCTCATCCTGGCACCAGGCATTGTGCTCAAGGCTGGAGACATGAGTGAAAAAGCAGACAGGGGCAGCCACATCTCCAAACAGCCCGGACAAATCCGGGTTGAGAGTATCCCATATAACCAGGAACCTGGGAGTAAATTTGCAGGATGGGGAACTGCCAGGTATGGTCAGGATATAGGGTGTTTGGTGATTAATAAAAGGTTCTTTGAAGAGTTGGTGTTACTGTAAAAAATCTGAACATTATTCAATAGGAAATTATTTCTTAATCAGTTTTTTTAAAATATATTTTATTGATTTTTTTACAGAGAGGAAGGGAGAGGGATAGAGAGTTAGAAACATCAATGAGAGAGAAACATCAATCAGCTGCCTCCTGCATACCCGCCACTGGGGATGTTCCTGTAACCGAGGTACATGCCCTTGACTGGAATCGAACCCGGGACCGTTGGGTCCGCAGGCCGATGCCCTACCCACTGAGCCAAACCGGTCAGGGCTCTTAATCCGTTTTTAAAAATTAAGATATGGAGAACACATCATTCTAGTGTAAAAATAATAAATAAAATAATGCTTCCACTTCCTTTTGTAATCAGTTAGGTAAGAGAAGTGTGGTAAGAAGTATAAGAGATGAAAAAAGAAAAAGGAGAAGAAATTCGGATTGACAGACTGTCAGCAAAAAGAGGTATCAGCGAAGAGAAAGCTACACAGAGAAAAAGGTTGACAGATACATATCCCAAGGGCCTAGGATAGTGCCTGGCACATAGTAGGTGCTAATGAAATAGTTATTAAATGAAGGACAGAGTAAATGGCATGGGGAGAAAGGAAGAGAAATAGGAAGATGCACATCCACAGAAAATATTGAGATATTGTAAAAAAAAAGATTGAGAGACAACGAATGCAGATAGAAATATCCATATTCAAAGGAAGCAGATTGTAAAGGGAGAAAGAGGAAGAAATAAAGGATTGGACTCAGAGAGGCTCGTAAACATGCTAGTTAGTACTCTTGAGCAAATGACCCTTTGTGTGTGCTGTGTCCTAGACATTGTGCTGGGTGTGTGATGTGGAACTGGAGAAAGTCATTCAATGTTTGAGTTTCATCTACTAAAAAAAGAGAAAGAAAATGGAATCAAATACAGTATTGTAAAATGTTAAAATCTGATTAAGTTAGGCGGTGGGTACATGGAATATTTGCTATAGTGCTCTCTGTATTTAAGTATAAGTTTGAAATTTTCCATAATTGAAAAAAATTTTTAAAAACAGAACAGTTAATAACTGAGTCCAGGCCCAATTAATTCTCCCTTCCCTGCACGAAGTCACTAGAGTAAGAATTGTTCAGACTTGGAAACGGATTGGATACGAGAGGCAAATGGGCGGAGAAGGTCTTGTTCGCCCCAAGGGTTGTGTCCTGGTGACTAAGCCCGTGATTTCACCTAATGGAATGACAGGTTTGGAAAGGAAGCTAATAAATTCATTTGTCAGAAATGTTGGGGGCATGCTCAAGGAAATATTTGTAGACCAAAAGGAAATTGTTTCTTATGGAATTGGGGTTTCAAAAGGCACCGCGGAGAGACTCCCCAACAGGGAGACACAGCGGTGGGAAGAAGTGGGGAACTGGCTGGGGAGGGATGAGGACAAACACTGGGGACCTTGGTTTATAATTTTCAATAGTGAAGAAGGAGGAGGCTTGGGTGGAAGCCCAGATCAGGGTGTGGCTGGGATAACAGCTGAATTTGTTGAGTTATCCAGCCACAGTGTTCTTTGTGGAATGTTGGCTCTTTGGCCTCTGCAGAGTTTATTCCCTCCCAGGTGCTGGGCACAGTTGCTCAGAGCAGCTCCTGCAGGGTGGGTCAAGAGGTCAGGAATAAAGGGGTCAGAGGAGAAAGCTGGAGATACCGGCCTCTGCAAAATGCACTTATTTTTCTTGGTATTTGACAGGTGGACTAGATGCAATGTAGCTGAGAGCCAAGCCCACCAACAGATTCCCTCAACTGTTTTCGCCAACCCCCTAAGGTCCTCCCTTGTTTAAGGCATCTCTTCTTCACATTTTTTCCCCGTTGCTGGACATTTTTCTCTAGTGTTTATTTTCTAAATGACAATTTAAGGGAATAAGTACAATAACCCATTCAACTAAAGTGGTTTTTAAAAATGACAAATCGGTTTACTTAGTCAAAGAAAACTTGATGTTGTTATGGATTTCAGATACTTAATACTTTTTTAAGGGCTTAATTGAATTAGAAAAATATATTTTTGATGTCTGGGATTAAGCATAACTTTTTAATCTTGTCTGCATAAAGGAAAATTCCTAATTCAATGATTACTAATTGGTTTAGAAAATCATAAATGCACTTTGTAACATGTTCATGACAATAAGCAAATACGCTTATCACCATGGATTCCAAACAAAATTAATATCATGTCCCAAATGAGTACCAGCTGTTTAGAACATCATAGAGGGGGATGGGAGAATTCAAACTTAATTAATTATTTCCTTGGTTAGAAAACAAAATCTTCAAACAAAGAGAACATTATATCTATCAGGCCCTAACTAGCATTTCTAAGATTCCACCCACAGTAAGGCCAGTGAACATAATGCCAGGCCTTTCACTGGATTTTTGAATTACTCATATAAACTTGGAAAATTACAAGAGTAACTGAGATTGTGTCTAGATAACTGAAGTCAAAAGACTTGTCTGCTTCCTTTTCTAAGTCCTTCCCTCCCCCATTTTGCCCCCAATAGCATACCAAGCAGGGTTCTTGTGTTATATTCCTTTGCATTCATCCAATTCTACTTCCTTGCTGGCCTACTGGAATAGGGAACTCTATTGGAAGTATTTGCTTTGGTTCAATTTTTAAAAAAAATATGTTTTTATTGATTTTTTTACAGAGAGGAAGGGAGAGGGATAGAGAGTGCTTTGGTTCAATTCAATAAGGATTTGTTGGATATAGTATGTGGGAGGTGCCAAAAGAGATACAAGAGATTGAAAACACGATTCCTACCCTTATTGCGGCGACAGTGTTGAATACTTCTAACTATAATATCAGAGAGGATAGGTAAGTGCCATAGTTGATATCACTGAAGTGCTAAAGGGGTGAATAGCTAATATCTCATTTATTTGTGGGAATAGTTGAGTATGAAGGAGGTATCATTTGAGCTGGTTCTTTTTTAAAAAATATATTCTTATTGATTTCAGTGAGGAAGGGAGAGAGAGATAGAAACATCAATGATGAGAGAGAATCATTAATGGGCTGCCTCCTGCACGGCCCCCACTGGAGACTGAGCTGCAGCATGCACTCAGACTGGGAATAGAACCATCACCTTCCAGTTCATATGTTGACGCTCAACCACTGAGCCAGACGGAGTAGGCTGAGCTGGTTTTTTTGCTCCACAGTGACTTTTTAAAAAAGCAGGT
>NW_006296226.1:3622390-3623572 GCF_000327345.1 Myotis davidii | reverse complement strand
GGCGGGAATAGTAGGAGGGGAGTCGAGAGGTAACAGGTGCAGATGGATGGCATGGGGATCTAGAGGACTTTGTAAGAACTGGCTCTCAGTGAAATGGGGAACCACTGGAGGGTCTTCAGAAGAGGAGTGGCCATCTCCCGTCTTTGTGCTGTTGCCATATATTTTACTTCTACAAGTGTTACTGGTTTTGCTTTACACATCGGTTGACTGTTGTGGGGGTAACGTTTGGATTATTCTTTGCACCATATATTTTTTTCCATCCTTGTCTGCTAGTTGAAAATGAACAAACAGCAGCCAGGTATTTCTTATCTCTAATGGATGCTCTGCAAATCCCTTAGCTTTAGCATTTTATGTGCAATGCATTTTTAGAAAACGAATAAAAGGAATAGAAAATGATGGACACACACATCTAGGTGCTTTGTGCAAACAGCATGTTATTCCTCTCTCAAGGCGACTCTAAGCATAGGATGTGCAGTTTGAAATGGTTGACACAGACCTGTGTGTGCCTTCTCACTTATTCAGTCTCCTCTTCGTGAAAAAATGGACTTGTGTTTGAGGTTAAATTTGTTAACCTCTGCTGTACTGATATTCCTAAAGTATTATTTTTCATAATACTTTATGTACAAAAGGCCCAAAGGAGTGTGAACTGCCTAATTTAGCCATGTCTTTTCTCTTTTGGTGCTCTGTGTTCTCAGAATAGTGTCTGTACTGGATCACAAACATCTTTCTCTTTTTCCACTTCCCTCCAACAAATATTCATTCATTCATTCATTCATTCATTCATTCATTCAACAAAACAAACCGTTATTAAGCAATTCTATACACCACCTACTATTCTATGGACTTGGGAAACTTTCATCAAGAAAACAGACAAAATCCAGACTTGATTAGGGCTTCCAGACTAGCTGGGGGAAACAAAATAAATAATAAATTCAATAAACAAGGAAATTACCAGGATATACAGTAGTATGTTAAAAGGTGACATTTGTTTGGGGAAAAATAGAGTAGGGCAAGGGAGTTGGGCATAGTGCATGAGTTATAACTGTAAACAGGTTTGTCTGGCGGGCCTTATTTAGAAGTGAGTTAGGCTCTGGTCATCTGGGTGTGAAAGCCTTTTGCGCAGAAGCAGCCATCAGTGCACAGGCCCTCAGGTGAGAATTTGTGCAGGGATCTCTAGGAGCA
>NW_006296226.1:3613251-3622332 GCF_000327345.1 Myotis davidii | reverse complement strand
AGTAGGAGGGGAGTCGAGAGGTAACAGGTGCAGATGGATGGCATGGGGATCTAGAGGACTTTGTAAGAACTGGCTCTCAGTGAAATGGGGAACCACTGGAGGGTCTTCAGAAGAGGAGTGGCCATCTCCCGTCTTTGTGCTGTTGCCATATATTTTACTTCTACAAGTGTTACTGGTTTTGCTTTACACATCGGTTGACTGTTGTGGGGGTAACGTTTGGATTAATCTTTGCACCATATATTTTTTTCCATCCTTTCACTTTTGACATTCTTATGCTGGGATATTTATCGTGACTTTCTTGTGGGTGGCATATTAATGGATCATGGTGGGGTTTTGTTGTTTTTTAATCTACAGTGCCAATCTCAGTCTTTTAATTAATGTATTGAGATTTTAAGGGTAATTATTATGTTAGGGCTTAAGTATGCATTTCTGTTTGTTTCCTCTAGTTCCTGTTTCTCTCTTCCTCTTTTTTTCCCACCTTCCTGTGGATTACTTGAAGATTTTTTTTAGGATTCCATCTTGATTTATTTATTATCAAGTTTTTGTGTATATCACTTTGTATAGTTTTCCTAGTAGTCACTTAGGGGTGACTTTTAATTTTTTTTAAATATATTTTATTGACTTTTTACAGAGAGGAGGGGAGAGGGATAGAGTTAGAAACACCGATGAGAGAGAAACATCGATCAGCTGCCTCCTGCACACCTCCTACTGGGGATGTGCCTGCAACTAAGGTACATGCCCTTGACCGGAATTAAACCTGGGACCCTTGAGTCCGCAGGCCAATGCTCTATCCACTGAGCCAAACTGGTTAGGGTTAGGGGTGACTTTTATTTTGATATAATTTCAAACATAAAGAAAAGTTTCAAGGGTAGTACAAAGAACTCCCATATCCTCTTTACACGATTCAGCAATATTTTGCATATTGCCCTATTTGCTTAGCATTCCCTCTGCGGGGTATGTGTGTATGCGAGTAAATATTTCTGAGCCACTTGAGATTAAGTTGGAGATGTCATGCTTCTTCATCTCTAAATACTTCAGTATATTTTTCCTAAGAGGGAGAACAATGATCCAAATCAGGAAATTTAACACTGACACAATACTATTATGTAATCCATACTCCATATTCAGATTTTGTTAATGGTTCCAATTATGTATTTTATGGCCATTATCTTCAGTTTCCTTTATTATGAAGCAATTAGCTATTTTTTCCTTATGTTTCTTGACCTTTTTTTTTTAAAAAAAAAAAAGAATAAAGGCAATTATTTTCTAGAATGCCCTTCAATTTGGACTTGTCTGATGTTTCTAAAGGAAATATTCGCATTACTTATTTATAATAGAGGAAATTTAGAAATAATCTGTCATGTTAGGGGTTTGTTTAAATAAATTAAGTTTAAATCTTATTTTTTTTTTTTACAATGAAGATCTATTATTCATACAGTTTTAAAAGGGAGGAATTTTTTCCTGTAAACCATCAAGCTTTTCAATTTTTAAAATAGGAGCATGTTGATTTTTCCAGAAATTTTAAAAAAGATAGATGAAGAGTTATAATGATATAATGGAAAATGCATTGAAGTGAGATCAAGGCCAAATATCACCATTTGCTGTTTATAAGATCTTGGTCAGGAGCTTCATGATTTTGAACCTCAGTTTTCTCATCTTTAAAATGGGCATCACAGTATAACTTTCCTGTCTGCTTCACAGAGTTGTTTGAGGATCAAATGGAGTAATTTTTGTTGTTGCTCTTTGTCATCTTTAAAAACCAATACTAATAAAAGGCATTCTTATTTCATTTTATGGAAAATATTTTATTGCATACCAGAGGTAAAATTTTCCTAAAATTATTTACAATAAAACACCCCAAACTACCAGGCATTTGAACCTCATCCTTGAAAGTTTCCAGTGTTACAATCTTTCACCTAAAGGAATAAATAGATAGAGCAATGAAAGGAATTAGATCAACCACTATAACATTTATAGCTTATCCATGTCCTCAGTTCAAATAATTTGTCTTTCCGTTTCTGCTTCTTTTTTCCCCCCACTTTTTATGTGACCAGTTATTTCTTAGCTTTGAAAGAATGTGGAAATTTTCTTTGTTTCCTCTTTAGAAATTTCCAATATGCCACATCTAGGAAACAGAAATAAGAAAAAGCTATTAACACACAGATGCATCTTTCCCCTTGAATCAGAGTTTACCTTAGTGACTCACTTGTCATGAATAGAATGGAGCAGAAGTGAGGTCACGGTCAGAAAAGGCCATGTGGCTTTCATACTTACCTCTTGGGATAAAGAAGCCATGATCTGTCATGGAATAGAAGAAGCTAGGGAAAAAGTTTGACTACTCGAAGAGCACCGTGCTGGAGAGAGCGTGTGTGGTCAGACGAGCTCCCAGCAGGTTAGCAGCACTTGCCTGTACGTGATTGCGCTGGCGCTGGGATGCCCCCAGGTAAGCCTTCAGGTGACAGTGCAGCCTTAGAAGCCATCTGAACGTACCTGCATGAGGGAGCTACTTAGTTCTGCCTTTCCTAAATTCCTGACCAGCATTGAGAGCAAAATCAAATGATTGTAGTTCCTACTACTAAACTGGGGGATAATTTGTACACAGCAGGAGTGACTGGAAAAATCCTGTGGCTGCGTGAATTTTAACAAAAAGTAAAAGCAAAAGGTTTCAAGTGTCATTATGATGCTAAGAGAATCCCAGCGCAGGCAGTCCCTTGCCAGAATCCAGTCACACATCTCACACATCACTCCCCGTCCCTGGGTTATGTCCTGCACCAGTCCCAAATCTAAGCAAGCCAGCGTGGTTCAGATTTTTCCTAGACTCCTTCGTAATTCCAGTAGTTTCCAGCTCTATAAAGTCTCCGTGAGGAATTATTGTTCAAAACTAGCAGGAGAAAATAATATGCATTTGTTCAAAGCCACCAATTGGATTTTGAATTATTTTGATTCTCTCTGACATTCCAAGAGTAAGACGTGAGATTCTTTCCCGCTGAATAAGAGCCTACAAATCGTGGCATAACAGACTTTTGCTAACTGTCCATGAGGGCTCAACATTCTTCTTTCCTTCTCCCTTTTTAAGTTTGCTTAGACTTACCTTCCTTAGGTTACCATGGAGGCAGGAGGGACAGGTAAGAAGTAAGATTTTTCTTGACAACTGTATAGGCCTTTCACATTTTGCTTCCATTACCATTCTGGCCAAAATTTAAGGAAAATCTATTGCATGATTTAATGCAATGGACCAATACTAGAGAACTTTCCCAATTCAATAGCTATTCTAGAAGAGGTCCATGTGAGAGAGACACATTGATTGGTTGCCTCCCGCACGCACCCTGACTGAGCCCGGTATCAAGCCTGCAACCGAGGTACATGACCTTGACTGAAATCAAACCTGCGACCCTTTGGTTCTCGGACCGATGCTCTACCCACTGAGCCAAACCAGCCAGAGCTCTATCTTCCTTTCTTTTTGTTATTTCCTTCTTGATACAGGAGACCCCCATCTCTGGTATTTTTGATCCCTCCCCTTTTTTGCCCTAGAATTAAAAGTCATTTTTTCTTATTTATTTATTCAACAAACAATTGTTGAGCATCTACCATGTGCTTTGCACTGTTACTGCTGTGGGGCATACCTGAGTGAACAACATAAAGTCCCTGGCCTAATGGGGATTATATAAATTAGTTGGCATAAAGTGCTGTGCAGAAGGAGGAAGGACAGTGAGAAGGACAGGTGTAGGTTGGAACAGAAGCTCTTTGTAGGTGTATCATAGTCTTTTTGATAGAGTAACATTGGAGCCAAGATTTTTTTTAATATATTTTTATTGATTTCAGAGAGGAAGGAAGAGGGAGAGAGAGCTAGAAATATCAATGATGAGAGAGAATCATTGATCGGCTGCCTCCTGCACACCCCCTACTGGGGATCGAGACCGCCACCCGGGAATGTGCCCTTGACTGGAATCGAACCTGGGACCCTTCAGTCCACAAGGCGACGCTCTATCCACCGAGCCAAACCAGCTAGGGCTGAGCCAAGATCTTGAAGGAGATCCTGTAGCTAGAATGATGCCCCACCTCCAAAGATTTCCATGTCGGAGTCTTTGAACCCTGTGCCCATGTTAACTTTAATGTGAAAGGGACTTTGCAGATGTGATTAAGTGAATGATCTTGAGATGGGAAGATTATTCTGGGTTATCTAGATAGACCCAATGTAATCGCAAGGGTTCTTACAAGAGGGAGGCAGGCAGGTCAGTCAGAGGAAATGTGATATGAGACACAGAGTCAGAGGTTTGAAGATGCTATGCAACTGGCTTGAAGATGGAGGGAGGGGCCATGAGCCAAAGAATGCAGGCAGCCTCTAGACCAGTGGTTCTCAACCTTCCTAATGCCTCGACCCTTTAATACAGTTCCTCATGTTCTGGTGACCCCCAATTTCATTGTTACAAATTGAACATAATTAAAGCATAATGATTAATTACAAAAACAATATGTAATTATATATGTGTTTTCCATGGTCTTAGGCGACCCCTGTGAAAGGGTCGTTCGACTCCCAAAGGGGTCGCGACCCACAGGTTGAGAACCGCTGCCCTAGACGCTGAAGAAAGCATGGAAATGGATTCTCGGAATGCAGCCTGCTGGCACCTGGATTTTAGGACGTGTGGCCTCCAGGACTGTACGATAATTAATCTGTGTTGTTTTAAGCCACTACGTTTGTGGAAATTTGTTACAGCAGCAATAGGACACTAATATAGCAGTGCAGTCACAGGATTTGCAGGTAACTGGGGAAAGAGAAAACCCAGAGGAAAGAATAGTACGTGCTAAGGCGTTGAGGTAGAAGAATGCAAGATGGATTGAAGAGCAGAAATGGGTCAGGTGAGTCTGGGGACAGAGTGGCAGGAAAAATATTCTTGTGTCACAACTTTACCCTCAGAATATCCTATAGATGTTTCCCTATTTTATTTTGGCATTCCCCCCCCCTGCCCCCCCATTGGAGAGGTTTTGAGGCCAATACAATCTCTTTTGTTATTGATGGTGGTGGTTATGTTCTATTTTTTAATTTTTAAAAATTCCTTTGTGAGTAACATCTCTCTGCCCCTGAAAATGTGTAAGATATTTATTTTCTTTATTCTTGTAATTCAGAAATTTTGGCATGGGTCTCTTTTTGGTAATTTTACTTAGAACATGCTAGTTGGTTTTGATATGCGTATTCTAATATTCATGTTTTTAAACTCAGAAGAGTTATGACATAATTTTGTTTTTATTTTGTTGGTGTGACCATTGCTAATTATTTGATTAGATTTTTCATCTAAGTCTTTTATATTTATAATATCTCATATAATTTTCAGTTCCTTGTCCTTTGCAGCAACATTTTAGGAAGGCTCTCCAAGTTTCACGCCCATGGAAAAATTAATAATTTGATGTGTACACTGCATTCTTTCTTTGAAGCAGCTCATGGCTATTTGCAGACTTTTCATTCATTTTGAAAGAGTCCCTGAGGAAGGAAGGAAGTATTTCTATCTCTGTAGACAATGGGTTGTCGGGGGCTTACAGACGGACATGCAGGCATTCTTGACTCTATGTTTTCCAGCCCAGATCTATCTCCACATTCTCTGTTTGTTTTTTTCTTTGTGTTATGCTGGCTTAGTATCACCAAATAGTCTTGCCCCAATAACAAGGATGATTCCTCTCTGCTACAATCTGTAGGGACATAGTACACTGTAAAATAATGGTACTAAATTGCAAGCATTTTGGGTGTTGTCACTTCCATGAAATTTTATTCTGTCCAAATTCTTGACAGTATAATACATGTACAGAGAACATTTCAAGCCTACGGGAGGATTCTGTCATTTTCTCAGAATCGTTCAAGAATGTGAAAAGGATATAGATAATTTCTTAAGGCATGTGAACTCCACACACCATTAGGCACTATCTATCCTAAAAAATAAATAAGGGGTAGCAGATAATGTCTTCTACTTTGATAAATACATAAGCTGGCATCCCTGCATAACGGCTTAGGTTGGTGAAAGCTGATGTGACTGCTGTTCAAGAAGTCAATGTTTACTAGTAGGTTCATATATTGCTAGAGTGTATGTAGCAAATGGAGTTAACCTTCACTGTCAAGCACATTTTGTGTTCTATCATGCTTAATGCATGTGTACCTCTTGTTTAGCTTGAGTCTTCTCTATGTGTTTGGTCTCTGTCTTTTAATAAAGAACTAGAGGCCTGGTGCATGAATTCATGCACCAGTGGGGTCCCGCAGCCTGGCCTGCGGGATTGGGCCGAAACCGGCTCTCTGACATCCCCTGAGGGGTTCCGAATTGCAAGAGGGTGCAGGCCAGGCCAAAGGACCCCACTGGTGTACGATTGGGGCTCTACAGGGACTCAAATTCCAGGACTGCAAATCACCAGAAACCCCTTTTACTCCCTACGCACATTCCCTTTCCCTGATTCCCCTATATAATCTTTCTCCTAACAAATTTAAAGGAAGGTGGATGTTACGGTTTTTACCTATTACCTTCTCAGATTTCCTGCATCTGATATTATTAAATGCACACTTATAATCCAATCCTTGTCTCTGCTTTTTGTCTGGGTGAGTACAGGTAACAGGAGCTCTGGTCTCAGTTGACCTCCAGTTTTATTAGATCACTAGAGGCCCGGTGCACGAATTCATGCACCAGAGGGGTCCCTTGGCCTGGCCTTCAGGATCGGTTCGAAACTGGCTCTCTGACATCCCCTGAAGGGTCCCAGATTGCGAGAGGGTGCAGGCAATGCCGAGGGACCTCACCGGTGCATGATTGGGGCCAGGGAGGGATGCGGGAGGTTGGCCAGCTCAGGAGGGCTCCAGGGCATGTCTGTCCATCTTGCTCAGTCCTGATTGGCCTGACCCCAGTAGCAAGCTAACCTGCCAGTCAGAGCTCTGCCCCCTGGTGATCAGTGCATGTCATAGTGACTGGTCAACCAGTCGACTGTCTGCCCCCTAGTGGTCAGTCCACATCATAGCGAGTGGTTGGCATAAAATGCTACTTTGGAGAAGGATAATTTTACAGTGTGGTTATCTAATTGCCTAATTAAACTGACTGCCAAGTCATTAAAAAAATTTGGCTTCTTTATTTGGTTAGAAATACACTCATTTTTTTGTTGTTGTTGTTGTCGTTAATCCTCACCTGAGGATATTGTTCCATTGATTTTTAGAGAGAGTGGAAGGGAGAGAGAGAAACATCAATGAGAGAGAGACACATCAATTGGTTGCCTCCTGCATGCTCCCCCTGCAACCGAGGTACATGCCCTTGACCAGAGTCAACCCAGGACCCTTCAGTCCACAGGCTGATGCTCTATCCACTGAGTCAAACTGGCTAGGGCCAAATCCATTTTCAATGGAGATGTGCTACCTGTGTCCCTATGGAGTCGTGGTGGGGTTGCCACTCCGGCCTCCTGTGGACTCCAGGTGCCTTTCTGCATGCATTTCCACCCCATTCTTCACTACTCCTCATTCATTCATTCCACCAAAAGCTCGTTCTCCGTTTAGCATTTGTGTGACAGAGAATGGGAAGAGGATACAAGAAAATCCCGGAATCCCAGTGCTGCATTGGGATAAATGCAGGGATTGACGGAACAGCCCTGAGACCTTAGGAATACTGTATAATTATTATTTCTTTTATAAAGTACAGTCTCTACTGAATGCATTATGGAACAATGGACACTTGTGCACCACTGCCTACGTAACTTTCTAGTATCTGCCTCATGAATCCCACTGGACCATTCTTGGTATTTTTTTAAATGATATTGAAACATTGCTTCCGACTTTGGGTAGCATAACGTTTAACAGTGACAACAGTGAAACAGGATCAGAACCCGAACTCTCGATACCACCATTAGCATACAATATTATAGAGGGATTATTGCCAACGCAATACTAGCCACGCAGTCTGGCAGCCCTAAGAATTCCTCACCTTCCTAGTGTCTTGATTGGCTATAAAAGATCTATAGGTAAGGCAATCCCCTGTCACAGTTTCTCTAGCAATGCCCTGGTTTACAGTTGTTGTCCTAGTGCAGTTATCAATAGTGTCCTGGTTTGAATGATGCATTTTACTTAATCACCCTGTTTATAAAAGCCTCCCTCTCTCAGGACATCATTATCCCAGTAAATCTCTCTAGATTTTTAAATCTCTAGCTAGTTTAATCCATATTCCCTAATGTTTGGGCAGATGTTTTCTGAGTGTTTAGTTTGCTTGTTTTCCATTCATGCCTTTTGAAGCAATACTTTGGGTTTCCCATTGTCTCTCGAGTACGGCCTCATCTGGGATGCTGACTTCAGTTACCTTTTCCACTATGAACATATTAGCAGGAAAAACTATTTTTTTAAAATTCTCTATCTATGATTAGAATCCCCGATGGCCCATACCCAGAATTACAAGCTTGGTACCTTGTGGAAATTTGCAATGGCCAGGGGAAAACTCATGATGTAATATATTTTTTAAAAAATATATTTTATTGATTTTTTAACAGACAGGAAGGGAGAGAGATAGAGTCAGAAACACCGATGAGAGGGAAACATCGATCTGCTGCCTCCTGCACATCTCCCACTGGGGATGTGCCCGCAACTAAGGCACATGCCCCTGACCGGAATCGAACCTGGGACCCTTCAGTCCGCAGGCCGACGCTCTATCCACTGAGCCAAACCGGCTTTGGCTCATGATGTAATATTAAGTAAAAGAAGGCTATTTAAAACTGTTTCCATATGAGGTACTAATGATGATTTTTTAAAATAACTATGACTGGAAATATAGCAATTTGAACTGGTTACAGTTCTTATCACTTCATAAGATTATGAATCAAATATTTTTCTTTTTATTCATACAAATTCTTTTTATCCCATATTATAGAGGAAGTCAAATTATCCTATCTAATAAAAAAGTAATATGCAAATTGACCATCATTCCAACACACAAGATGGCCACCACAAGATGACCTGCAGGGGAGGGCAGTTGGGAGGGACCAGGCCTGAAAGGGAGGGCAGTTGGGGGCGATTGGGGGCGATTGGGCTGGCAGGGGAGCAGTTAGGCATCGATCAGGCTGGCAGGGGAGTGGTTAGGGGCA
>NW_006296226.1:3604003-3612994 GCF_000327345.1 Myotis davidii | reverse complement strand
ACCACCAGGGGGTGGTGCAGAACATGGTAGGTGACCAGTGGCATTGGCGGGGTGCTGAGGGGGCTAGGGAAGGGGGAGGCCAGGAGGTGGAGAACCTGAATGGCCCTGATTGCCTGCCAGGCTTAGGGATCCTACTTATGCATGAATTTTGTGCACTGGGCCTCTAGTATTTTATAATCAGAAAAAGAATGTAAAAATAATGCAATGGTGTCCTGGCTGGTGTGGCTCAGTTGGTTGAGCGTCATCCCATGCACAGACCTGGACAGTTAGCTACCCAGTCAGTGCTTGATCCCCAGTAGGGAGCATGCAAGAGGCAGCTGATTGATGGTTCTGTCTCATTGATGTTTCCCTCTCTCTCCTGTCCTCTCTCTAAAAATCAATAACAACATATTTAAAATAAAATAATGCAATGGTGTTGTTCTTTTTGCCTTAAGGAGTTCAGTGTCCAGAAAGTTCTGGAGGTGCCCCATCAATCCTTTAGTAAATGGATTTTATTTACATGTGAAAAGAGACAAAGATTTCCAGGCTTCTTTGTAGCAATTTCAGTGTTTCTTCCAGAGAAAGGAGAGCCAAGGTCTCCTTTTTATTCAGAAAACCTCTCACTAGAGGCCTTCGGGAACTCCTAAATTTGTCAGTGAACCCAAGGAAATTTGACTGGGGGCTTGTACATCACTGGACTAGAGGCTGGTGCTAGGCCCGCCTGATGGCATTTCCTCTTCATATTCCAAACACCGGCTATATTTTCTAATCCAGACACAAACCAGTCAGTGAAGCATATGGCTGATCTCTGAGGAACTCAGAGTATCTTAATTTTCAATTAATTTTCTATGAATGCAGGGCCGTACCCAGTCCAGAGGGTGTCAGTCTTACCTCCAAATGCCAAGGTGTCAGTCTTACCTCCAAATGCCAAGTGGAGAGAGGGGACTGGCCAGTTGAATCAGCCCATTGGTGCTCTTGCTCTGGCTTTTGCTGTGTTGTTGCTGTGGCCAGGCTGGTCCTGCTCCGCCGGATGGGTGCCTGTCTGCAGCTGAGGAAATGCTCTGGAAGGTCTGGGTTCCTGCCAGCGCTGCAGTGGTTCCCAGCTGGGCTACCACAGTCAGTGCTTGGTCGCTGTTCGTCAATCAGCTCCATACCACGCCAGAGGGGCCAGCTCTGCAGGGCTTCCTATCTCGGCCACAGGCTGCTGCCTTTCTCCCCAAAACAGGCCTGTCTTGAGGCTGCACTGCTTATCAAGAAAAACTAAACTTTTTTTTCTTTCTTGATGCTTTCTCCTTTGGTGTCCTGACTGTCACTCTCTTCCCGCATCTCTTGCTCAGAGGCACCCTGGTCCATCCCAGATTTCCCTGGCCTTGGACTTTGGGGGAACAGAGGCTGTAGTATCTATCTGGTCCTCTTTAAAGATGCTGGGATTCTTACGCACATTGATACACTCTCTACCTAGAGCTTTCAGGGAGGGTGGGCAACCTTTCCCAGGTGAAAATATAAAAGCTGGCTTTATATTTGCATAATAAGAGCAGCCACAAAAGTGAACTTCCACAGAATACAGACCAGCTCCCAGGGGACTTCTTTCTAGGTCTCTTCTTACACCTAGGTGTCACTCCAGAATAAAAACACAGCAAAGCAAAACATAGCAAACCAAGTGTCTGAGCCTCATCAGTCACCCCTGTTAGAGTTATATTTTATAAATTCTAAGGCAGCATTGACAGAGGATGAAGCACTATTTTATGTCTCACTAAGGAAGATACAAAAGCAAGCAAGCAAGCAAACAAAAAACCCTTTACCAAAGAAACTACAAAGCATCATGGATTTTCACACCCATCCCACTTTCAGAGATGTTAAAATATGAAAACCAAAGCAAACCAAACCAAAAGCTCCAAACCTGAGTCTTAGAGTCGAACAGCGATAGATGACTTTGCCATTGGTAGGAATTAAAGAACCTCCTCTCTCAGTTAGTGGTTAGGAGGCTCCCCAGGCCAGATGGCTGGCATCCTGCAGATTTAGAGGGAGGTTAAAAGGTTGGGGGTAAGGAGGCAAGGAGGAAAGAATAATGAGGCAGCTTTACTTGGTCTGCATTAAACACAAGCTTGTTAAATTCATGAGTGAGAAACACCCTGCTTTAAGTCTTTGTTTCAAACTTGGAATATATATATATTTCTCCCTTCTTTCCATCTGGACTTTGTTGAAAACATCAGGTCAAGCCAGCTTGAAAAACGAAAAAAATACAGTGGAGCTACCTTCTACGGTATGACATCATGTCTCCACTGTTTCTCATTATGGAGCTCAGTTTCAGATGTTAAAGTCATATCCTCCTCAACCCTCTTTGCTTTCTTCTTCCCCTCCCCCTCCACAATCCCATCTTGATGGAGTTCCATTGTTTTTACAGTTGAAGCACAGTGCCAGACACACAAAATTATTAACATGGCAGAGGGAAAATACATCTTATGAGTAAGAATTATAATGTTTAATTTTCCAGTTTTACCCTACATTCAAAACATTATGTTTTATAAAATGACAAACTATGGATTTGCTAAAAAGCATGATATAATTTCTTAGCGATATATGTGAAATTGTAACATAATTTATAAAATATACAATTTTGTTCATAAAATTTATAAAATGAATAGTGACATAATTAAAATAACTTGTAAAATAGTGGAAACATGTCACAATAATGGAATGATGCTTGTCTTTCCCCTGGAAAATATAGAAGGGCTGTATTAAAGTATTTTTAAAATATCTTTATTGCTGAAAGTATAACATAGGTTCCCCTTTTCCCCCCATTAATGTCTTCCAGCCTGCTTCCTGTATTAAAGTTTTGGCTATAATATAGTGTTTCCAAAATCTTAATCTAAAAACATCCCAATTATATTATTGCAATTTAGTTAATTTTTTCTTTTAGGAACAAGAATTTATCGTGAAACTACAACTTGAAATATACTCCAGTTATTTATTAATATTATTTGAGTAATTATAGCTCCTAATATTTTATTAAAGAGGCACATTTGTGCAAGGTACTTATTAATGTCAGTAAAAAAATAGCAAATAGCCATTGCTAAGATAAGTTACATTTTACAGAATTACATCCAGGGGATATGTGAAGCTGATATCTACTATAAGTCTGTAATCTCTAAGCATCTATTCAGAAAGAGGATGCAGAAAACTGGGAAATGAGTAAAAGGAAAGTGGTAGACGTGTGGATCCTGAGAGGAATGTAGCTGACAGATAAAGTGCTTGAGTTAAGAATAGACAGGAAGAACCAGGAGAGCTGATTTATAAATAAGCATAAAACTTTGTCCCCTATAAAGAAAACACATTCTTTTTCAACATATGTGGATATTTAAGAATTATATAGTTATGTATTAAAGTATACAAATTATCAATACATTTAAGAACTAGAAATGACTCAAATCCCATTTTTTTGATCCACTGGAAAAGATATTAGAAATTGAAAATAAACAAATCAGCTCACTGGAAATATTTTTAAAACTCTGTGGTAGATATTTTCCCTGTTTATTTGTTGTTGTTTTTTTTTCATTTTTCCTGGTAATAGAATTTTTAATCGGGCACATGGTCAACCAGGGAAAGACTACATTTCCCACAATCCCTTTATTCTAGATGCAGCCATATGACTAAATTCTAATGTGGATGGCAGTGATAGGTGCAACTTCACAAATTGTTTCCTTTCTTCTCATGTGTCTGTGGGAACTGCCAGAGTGATCTGAGATCATGATGTAGAAACTACCTACTGTGGAAACTGGTGGATAGAAAAAGACGGAGCGGCCTTTCGCCCTCGACCGCCTGCATGGACATTCACCTCATCTTAGCCACTGCCAGTTAGGGCCTCTCACAGCAGCCAAAGCCAATTTCTGACCAATATGTCTCTTTCTGTGAGTTAAATAGGAAAACATTTGAAGCTAAGATTATTGAAAATGATCACGGTATAATGATCATGATCACAACACTGGGCAGAAGATATTATACATTGGAAGCTAAATACACCTATAGTGCATTCTTTCAGTGCAGTTCTGTTAAATTAGAAAGAAGGAAAATAAGCCAACAATAATAAGTTGGATAATAATCAAATTAATCAAAGGGAATCAAGAGAAAAGAATTAAAGATAAAAGCAGAAATTAATCAAGACAGATAAAACAGAGAAACTGCCGATCAAGTTCACCATGTGCAAAACAGTGTTATGAATTAAAATGGGATCAAATTCTAAAAGAGTTATAAAAGTTGACAAGAGAATAGGATATTTAATACTAACAAGTATGAAAACTGGCAGTTTTGTAGGAAAAAAAAATATATATATAAACTGAGTCAGAATAAAGAAAAATTGAATAGGCAATGACCTTTGAATTAACTGAAAAGTTTTACAAAAAGAGCTATCTCTAGGACAGATAAAAACCTAGATCATTTTTATGTGTGAATCGTTTTCAAACCTTCTGATAACTGGTAATTGCCACCATACATGACATATTTTAGAGCACATAAAAGGAAGGAAACTCCCAATTCATTGTACATTGCTAGTTAAACACTGATACCAGAATCTGACAAAATATATAGACAAAATTAAGACTCTACATTTATGATCACCAAGGCAAAACTTCCTAAAATGCTGAATTCAGAAGCCTGGCTGGCATAACTCAGTGGTTGATCATCAACCCAGGAACCCAGAAGTCAACAGTTCGATTCTGAGTCTGATCACCAAGGCAAAACTTCCTAAAATGCTGAATTCAGAAGCCTGGCCGGCGTGGCTTAGTGATTGAGCATCAACCCAGGAACCCAGAAGTCACCAGTTCGATTTCCAGTCAGGGCATATGCCCGGGTTGCGGACTCCATCCCCAGTAGAGGGAGTAAAGGAGGTAGCAGGCAGCCAATCGATGATTCTCTCTCCTCATTGATGTTTCTATCTCTCTCTCCCTCTCCCTTCCTCTCTGAAATCAATAAAAACAAATATGTTAAAAAAATAAAATGCTAACGACAGGAAAAAAAAACCCCTTCTATATTTACACTTACAGAAGTAAAAAAAATACTCCCTCACGCTTCCTCTCTGAAATCAATAAAAACAAATATGTTAAGAAAACAAAATGTTAACGACAGGAAAAAAAACCAAACCCCTCTATATTTACACTTACAGAAGTAAAAAAATGAAATAAAAATGCTTATGAAAGACAAAACTAAAATTAGGAATAGACCTGCCTTAAACATTCTTGATCAAATCCTTTTGTGACTATATGCATTCACTTCTTTTTAGCATATACATGGGAATAGGATTGCTGGGTCATAGGATAGATGAATGTTTAACTTGATTGGAAACTGACAAATATCTTTCCAAAGTTTGTTTTTTACCATATTTCACTCCCATCAACATTGTATGTGAATCCCAGTTGCTCCATATTCTCATAAGCATTTGATATTGTCATCTTTTAGCGTTAGCCATTCTGATGGTGTAAGTGGTATCTCACTGATGTTTTCATTTTCCTCATTGTTTTAGACTGAATGACTTAAAAACATTTTTTCTTTTGTGTAATTTTATTAATTATGATTCCATTTACATGAAATGTCTAGATGAGGCAAATACATATAGACAAAAGGAGATTCATGGCCGGGGAAAACGGGGAATGGACAGTGACTACTGATGGGGACAAGGTTTCTTTTTGGAATGATGAAAATACTTCGTTTGCATCACCTCATGAATATACTAATACACAGAATTGTATACTTTTAAAAATGGTGAATGTTATGCTGAGTATTTTCTCAATGAGGAAAATGAAGAAGAAAAAAAACAGAATGAAAAAGAACAGAACAAAACACCAGGCCTCTCATTTCCTCTGCTTTCTCTTTGCTTCCCTATTCTTCACCATCATTCTGAACACCATGAGTCTTTCCCCTGTACCTCTTTTTTGTTGTTGTTGTTAAAATATTTTTATTGATTTCAGAGAGTAAGGGAGAGTGAGAGATAGAAACATCAATGATGAGAGAGAATCATTGATCGGCTGCCTTCTGCATGCTCCACACTAGGGATCGAGCGCGCAACCTGGACATGTGCCCTGACAGGGAATCGAACTGTGACTTCCTGATTCATAGGTCGATGCTCAATCACTGAGTCACACTGGCTGGGCTCCCCTGTAACTCTTTTTGATCAGGGCCTGGGTGGGAATGTCAGAGTCCCAGTGTGCCAAGGGTCAGTTCAGAGGCCCCTGACCCGCTGATGGGACTCTCATCACCACCTTTCCATTCATTGACTGGGGATATCAGAGATGTGGATAATACTGCATGGAGAAATTCTTGCATCAGGCAGCTATCAACCATGGTGAGGGGCTCTGTATTGGAGGGTGTGAGGATCAGGAGTGGATGACAAAGATTTAGTGAATATGCACCTGCCTAACAGGCAGGAGAACTGGCTTCCAGGTCAGGCTCTGATGCCCCTTCTTGAGGGGGTAAATTCCTTTCACCCCTTCAGATTCAGTTCCCCACCCTCACTCCCACCACTCCTTAAAGGACTAAGGCCCTAGTTTCTCCTGGTCCGAGCTCTGCCAATGACTTGCTGTCTGACCTTGGACAAGCAGGTATTATTCTCAGGTTCTCAATTTATCATTTATACATTGAGGAGATTAGACCTGTCACCTGACCTTCTCCAGGCCAGGTTTTATTTTCGTATCCTGACTCCTCTATCTGCAGGCTTGGTTTTTGATCTGTGGTGGAGTGTTCTTTGTCCTGTTATCTCAGCTTCCTTGGACTTCCCAAGCTGGGTCCAGAGCTGTGGTCCTTAAACTAGCCTGTATGTGTGTGAAAATTATTAATTACAAATAGTAGTTCATGTCTCTTTTATTCTTTGCTTTTTAAAAAATTCTAAATCTGTTTTCTATTACTCTGTCTTTAGGTTCATTGATTATTTCTTTTGCTTCATCTAGTCTGATAGTAAGCCATTCCAATGCATTCCTAATTTTAAATATTTTAGAATACTCTTTATTGCTCTTAGGGTTTTACTTCCTTTGTTGAAGTTACCCATGTTTTCATTGATTAGGTCTATTTTTGCTCCAATATGAAAAATATTTTTGTACTGATTTTATAGTCATTTTCAGCTAGTCATACATTTGGGTCATCTGTAGTTCTCCTTCAACTGATTATTTTTTTTCTTTGAATACAAGTCACATTTCCTTTTTCTTTCCATGAACTGTAACTATTTGTTGTGTTTAAAAATCGTAGATATTGAAGTGAATATTACTTCCCCCCAGAAGGGGCATATCTTTTCTTATAAGGTAGTTTGAAGGGGGTTGGGGAAGTGTTTGGCTTTATCCTATCAGGGATTTAACAGGATTCAGGCTGCTTTGCAGCTTTAGTTCATTTCAGGTTGCATTTGTTTTCCAATTTCTTGGGCATGAAATCCTATCTGTGTATATAACAACCTCTTCCTGCTACTGGACTTTGGGATCTGTATTTGCTTTCCAGCCTTGCTCCCAGATTCCCAGATGCTTCTGCCAGAGGCTGAGCAGAAGTCCATTGGGGAGAATTGCTGGAAGGATGGACTAGCTCTCTATTTGGGGTTCTGATGATTCTATTCCATTACGTCAGCTCACATGGCATATTCATTATGCCAGTCAAAAGTTTAACTGGTTTCTCCTTACCCCAGCAGATTCTTTCTGCGTAAACTCAGCAAGAACTCCCAGGGGTACAGCAGTCCAGGGTCTCTGCTCAGCCAGGATGGGACTGCCCCTCTCTGAAGGCTTTAGGTTCTTTTCATTCATACTTCTCCAGTGGGTTAAAACGTAGTTTAAATTTTATCCATATTTTTCTAGTTGCTCTGGTGAGAACAATGGTGGGTCACAACCTTCTACATCTTAACCTGAAGAAAAACCCAGCAATAAAATTGTGAAAAACAAAGAATTATGAGGTGACATTTGCATCACAGAGTTTTAGAACATACTATAATTTAGCATTGTGGTATTGGCATAAGAGTAAACCAATGTAATTTAGTAAAGCAGGATAGAATGTTAAGAAACAGACAAGGTTTTAGCTTGTGATAAAGAAAAAAATGCCCCCCCCCCAATTTTGCAGAGTAATATCTTATTCCACATAAGGAAAAGAAGTACCTATTTGGAAAAAATAAATAAAGTTGCAGGCTTTTCTCACCCATTACTTCAAACATTATTGCATAGGAGTTACTTTGAAAAATGGAACTACAAAAGTAAAATTCTAAAAAGTACAGATGAATATATTCTGCTTATAATGTAAACATAAAATTAAATAAAAAATAAAGAATAATAATTTTCTACCTCAAGATTATTATAAACAAATTTAAAGTTCTACTCTAAAACAGGTAAAATGTATTTGTTCAATAAATGACACAGTGTTGTCATCCTTAAAATATAAAGAGCACTCATAAATCAACAAGAAAAAGGCCAAAAAAATCTTTTAACAGGCAATTCACAAACAAAAATATACAAACAACTTACAAATGTATAAAAATATTTACATTACTAGTAGTCAAAGGTCTCTCATACTAGTTTTCTCCCTTGTGGGGGACGGCATATAACCTTAATAAGCTAATAGACTTTTAAATGATAATTTTAAAAGGAATAAACAGATTAGGGAGTGAATTACTTAAAACGTGGTTAACATGAAGTATTTAGAAACCTGCTTTGCTTCTATTCAGTCTATTTGACTAGTTACTCTTTTCTGTGCCAATTTTGTGGTACTAATTTAAATGTTTCTCTGTATAAAATAATTTTCCCAGAACTCATGAGACCAGAGGTATGAATATGGTCACTATTGTAATAAATTCTATTGATACCTGTCCAAAGCTGACAAAGGATGTCAAGTCCTTGAAAGTCTCACTCAGTTATTTGTCTTGCGTCTTTAGCTAATATTCTTCCACCATGTGCACCGTATTTTTTAAAATTTAAATTCTTTATTGTTGAAAGTATTACATATGTCTCCTTTCGCCCACCCTCTCCCCCATTGACCTTTCCCCAACCACTTTTTTGTTGT
>NW_006296226.1:3600332-3603760 GCF_000327345.1 Myotis davidii | reverse complement strand
AATCTTTCTGTTTATTCCAAGTGCCAGGCCAGGCCCGAGACCAAGTTATACCCTTTTATTCCATCCCAGGAAGAGAATGGTCTCCCAAGCAGCGTTATCTGGACTTTCTCCTCATATGAATGAGTGCAGAGAAATGGATAGTGATGGTTCTGGTCCACTCCGTATCTGTCATGCCCAGATAGGAATGGCTCTCTTTTGGACTCATCCATAATACACAAGAACACATTCATAGGCTCAGTTAGAAATGAATCATGCTCCATTCCCGTACTTCTTGCTGAGTTTTTCCTTTAGAGATGTCTGGAAGAAATGAGTGATGTTCCATTCTTTTATCTATTTTTGAAAAAAATTTTCACACATGGTAGACACTTAACTTCAAACTGGCGGTACTGTTAGCACTTGGTTGACCTCAGCTAACCCATTTTGCTCAACGGCCCTTATTTTCTTTCTCCACATGATAAGTCCGTATCTCTACCTATATTCCAGGGACATGGTGAAGCACAGGCTATAGACTGCACGTGGAACAAATGGCAGAACAGCCCAAGACAGGCAGAGTTGAGAGTCTGAAAACTGAACCAATGAATCAACTAAAGAGGCAGAAACCTCCATAAGAAAGAGGACTGACCTGCTGAGGGTTTGTCCCTCAGGGAATATTCGATTTACCTTTCCCGAGAAAGTGATGGCAACCAGGCTGGGAACTTGGGATAGATTATTTATTCAGTGTGACAGCCCCTCCTCCTCTTTCTGTCTCTCCAACCTTTTACCCATGACCTTTCCAGATTCTTCAAGTTTTTTTAAAAAAGAACTTCATCAAAGAATCAGAATTAGGTGGCTAGGCATGGATTACCTGCATTACCTTTGTTCCTCTTATCTCAGAACGAAGTTTGAACATTTCCCAGGTGATCTTTTTTTTTATATTGAGATATAGTTGACATATAACATTATATTAGTTTCAGGTGTACAGCGTAACAATGTGATATTTGTATATATTGCAAAATGATCCCCACAGTGAGTCCAGTTAACATCCATCATCTCCCATAGTTACAACTGTGTGTGTGTGTGTGTGTGTGTGTGTGTGAGAGAGAGAGAGAGAGAGAGAGAGAGAGAGAGAGAAGATGAGGAATTTTAAGATTTACTCTCTTCCCAGATGCTCTTTACCTATGTAAATGAATGGCAGCCACAGCAGCCTTTTTAAAATGGTAAATTTTCTCACCGATGCTCAGAAGAGCACACACGAAAGCTCTGTAGTTCCAACCGCCTGTGTGGCAGAAAGAAAAATGAATTCTTGACAAAGGCCTGTTGATTACAGCTTTCTCTGGTTAAAAGAGAGATTGCTCAATGGGAAATGGGAGGTCGCAAATCTTCCACTGTTGGAACCAAAAGATAGAGTTATAATACCCGAACAAAAATAAAACCTCCTCCCTCCGCGAGCTACTCAAACACCGCGCTGCTTGAATAATGTGCTAAGTTAAGCAGGGAGCCCTGCGATGCAGTAATTACTCCAAGGAGGCTGCAGGGAAAGGAAAGTACATTCCAGACACCTAATCATTTACAATTGGGTTTAATGAGGTAATAATTTACAGCTTTAGGGGTGGAAGTATGGAAAGGTCCCTGCCAGGAATCGGGCAGACTCTTTAAAAATCCTGGAGTTTAATGAAGGCGTTGGAGGGTGGACTCATGCAGCCGAACTTGTGTAATTTCATCTGCTCACTGCTTGGACGGGAAGTAAATGACAGGGCACTTGGGACCTACATCTGGAAACAACATGTTTCAAAGGATTTTATAAATCCAGCAGTAAAAGAAGAAGAAGAAGAAAGAAAAACCAGAGGTGAAAGGGCAAAATGATGGGGGAGAGGGGATGGGGAAGCACAACAGGGAAGGGCCATTGCAGGTTCTTTTTAGTGAGAAGAAAGAACATTTTATAACGTCAAGGTCAGTCATTGATAGGAATTGACAAAACACGCTTGTTGGGCCCAATATGAGAACAGGGACTGAAGTTTCCTTTCTGGATAGGATTTGGGCGAAGGCTACAAAGCTGAACTTACCTGGATGCCCCTTTTCCGTCTTCTATTAACATTGCCTGCTTCATTGTCATCGTTTCTAGGTTCATAATATACTGAGTTAATTGTATTTTTCTTCACGGGGACTTTTTAAAATACAGCCAGCACGGGAAGGGAGTTGGTCTTAAAGAGATGGAAAAGGCTCGAGGCACAATTATGGAGCGTGGTGGCCCAAAGTAGTGCTAGCCTGGCCTTCCGTCACGTCGTACCAGTGACTGACATGCACGTCCACCAGGATTTGTTTTCTTCTCACTTGGGTTGAAGGTCCTTCCCATTTCATTTTGTTACCCATTTCAACTCTCCCAAGAGCAAACTTGCTACTCCCCAATTCTCAAAAACATCCTCTGTTTGTAACCAAGTCTTCTCATGTCTTCCCTCTCTAGTTGTTTCCGAAAGTTGGGAAGAAAGTTGAAGGAACAATGAGGGTAGATGAAATGGAAGAGAGGAACAATGAGGGTAGATGAAATGGAAGAGAGAGGAGCCATTACATTTCTTGGCTTTCAAGAACATGGTTCTAAGTTAAAACTCATCCCATCGTCAGGCTATTACTAAATATTTAAGAAGGAAATAATACGTGACTTGTGTGTGAGGCAGGCAAGTGATGCTGCGAAGGGAAATCAGACTCACAGCAAACTGTGCTGCTTATCACGATAACACAGTCACAGTCGTGATCGCTGATCACAGAGCTGGAGCATTTACTCTGTGCTAAGTGGTTACATGTATTAGTTCAGTCACTTTAAAAGGGTGAAACAGCCCGGCTGGTTGGGTCAGCAGTTGAGCGTCGACCCAGGAACCAAGAGGTTGCCGGGTTGATTCCCAGGTCAGGGCGCATGCCCCACAGCGACTTGATCCACAGTGGAGGCCATGCAGGAGGCAGACAATTGATGACTTCCTCTCTCATTAATGTTTCTATCTCTCTATCCCTCTCCCTTCCTCTAAAATTCAATAAAAATATATTTAAAAAAGGTATGAAACAGGTCATACTTTTATCTCATGTTGCAGATGAGAAAACTAAGGCTTATAGAAGTTAGTGCAAGGTCACTGGGATAATGGGTAGAAAGGAAAATTCAAACTCAAACCCTGTCTGATTTGAAAGCCTACAGTCTTTTTCTTTTTTTTTTTAAATCTATTTGTTTAAAGTATTACATATGTCTCCTTTTTCTCCTATTGACCTCACCCCGGCCACTCCCACCCCCCCAGCACATGCCCTCACCCCCTAGTGTCTGTGTCCATTAGTAATAGCTTATATGCATACAAGTCCTTTGGTTGTTCTCTTATCCTCCCTCCTACCCTCCTCACCCCCGCCTTCCCTCTGAGGTTTGATGATTTGTTCAATGCTTCTCTGTCTCTGGATCTCTCTCTGTTCATCAG
>NW_006296226.1:3585721-3598320 GCF_000327345.1 Myotis davidii | reverse complement strand
TTTATGTTGTTCATTATATTCCATAAATGAGTGAGATCATGTGATATTTATCTTTCTATGACTGGCTTATTTAACTTAGCATAATGCTCTCCAGTTCCATCCATGCTGTTGCAAATGGTAGAAGCGCCTTCTTTTTTATAGCAGCATAGTATTCCATTGTGTAGATGTACCACAGTTTTTTAAGCCACTCTTCTGCTGTTGGGCACTTAGGCTGTTTCCAAATCTTAGCTATTGTAAATTGTGCTGCTATGAACATAGGGGTGTATATATCCTTTCTGATTGGTGTTTCTGATTTCTTGGGATATGAAAGCCTACAATCTTAACTCTTATGTTATATTGCCTTAAATTTTATGTGTTTGGATAGCAGATTGTAAGGACTTTAAAAATATTTGGCTAGAAAATAGAGTGATGATCCTACATCTAGAAAACCATTCCATTCCTCCCAAGGCAAAAAAATTCTATCTTAAAAGAATCTCATCTGATATTTGGACTACTGAATATGGGAAAGAATGGAGTGTTTGTTTTTTTCCCATGAAATACTTTTTTACCATAGATTTTAGAAGCTGGCTCAAAGAGAAGGGGAAATTGGTTTCAAAGCTTTATTTTTCTATTTTCCATATATTACTTTTGAACACAATCTTTTGCTGATTCAAAATCATAAGCAAGTTTTTTAGTTTTTCAAGATCTAGAGTCAGCTTTTGAAAGTCTGGGCAAAGTCTACACTGGAATAATAATTATTCTTTGGAAAGTTATGTATGCCTACCCACAATAAGAAACATGTGACAAGGTATTTAGCTATGGTTTTAATCCACGTGAACTGGGAAGGACTTTCAAGTTAAATAAATCTTCTCTGTGTGACAAAAACAGGCTTCAGTGCTCTATTGCTAATGTCAACAGTGAAATTTGAGACCAGAAGTGCTAATGAGGGTGGAAAAATTAGAAATTTTTAACATTAACCTCTTATTTCTCTCTCTTTCTGGTCTGCAGAGTTAACAGCCTGATTAGTGGAATTTTCTTTGGTAGTGCTAAATGTATTTCCAGTTTTGAGAACGCTATATTGCTAATCGCAGAAAACCAATCCCTTACTTGGAAAAAGTATAGTTAGTTACCCACAAATAAGGCTATTTTCTCCCTTTAGAAGACCACCAAATGCCTAAAGTAAGAAATCTCCTGTTTCCTGGACCAGTTAATACCAACTTGTGTTGGATTGTTGATACCAGATGTTACTTCCACGATGCCAGAGTGGTGGTATATTTATTACCTCTCAAATAACTTTGGCACGAGTCAAACACAAATTAAAAATAAAAATCAAGTACACTAATGTCCCATTTATCCAGCATGACTGGGAGTTGAGATCTTCTATTAAATAGAGTCCCACCCCCTACCCCTGAAATTTTATCACTTTAAATACAGGATTTAAACAGCTTGTGTCAAGATTTTATAATTATCTTTTCCAAAATATATGATTTATCTGTCACCTTAAAAAGAAGGTAGCCTTATGGTCATAATCTCAGAGTGTAGATTTATACAATGATTGCCTTATGCTCCCTTGTATTCGACTGTTGCAGGAGAGTCACGGTGGAGGTGTGAGGAACTGTTAAGTGGTGAAGGGCTGTGCTAAGGCTGAATGAAACCACAGTAAGTCAGTTAAGTTCTTGCAAAGGCTTCTGGAAATTCTGTGTGTAAATGTGTGGGGATGTGCACCCTCTAGCACTATCCTCGTAGTTGTTTGCTTTTAATCTTCTGTGGCTGGAATACCTAACCCTGAATTTGTGGCTCTGAGAGAACCTGCTAAGGTCCTTGTGTGTAAGCTTGGGCTTTGTGACATCGGCTTAGGTCGTGTGGTTGCTCCCGTTGTAGATACCCGAGGCTGCCTGATTACTCCCCTCTAGGTAAGCAGGCAGTTTCCCTGATGTTATGCTTATTTTGAAAACTATTAAGTGATTTCACAACTCTCTGTCTTACTTCTGCTATAGACCCTACTTCATAGATGATACTGCCATCTATTCCAGTCCCCCCCCATCAGACACCCTGGTTGGAGCATGAAGCTGTGTGGTACATGATTTTAAAGTCAGGTACCTTTGGGAATGACTCTCTGCTCCCCAACCTGATAATTGCATACTCATAGGCACAGTAATTTATTTATCTCACCTATCCATTTATTTAGCAGATATTTATCGAATACCTGATATGTGCCAGGCAATGTTCTGGGCCCTTGGGGTAGAGTTTTTGGAGACCATAGCTTAGTTGGGAGAGTTAGGCAACAGACAAGCAAGTAAATGTATGGAATGTCAAATGGTGGTGGTGCAAAGCATGTGGAGGACAGAGAGTATGAGCGATGCAGATGGGCTCGGGATGTTTATGAAACCTCTTTCAGTGGATGCTGGGGAGGAAAGCCTGATAGGATTGCATTCAAGAGGGAATGGGAAGAATGGGAAATGAGCCACCATGTTTAGTCAAGGTTTTATAGACATTCTCAGTTGAGGAAGGCAGAGATGTGTTCTGGTAGCTGGGAGGGAATGGGAGGTCAATTGAGGGTTTTATTTTAAGATCTAGCATTTTTGTATGCGGATGTGAATGACTTAGAGAGGGAAATTGAAGATGCAGGGGAGAGAGGAAACAATTGCTGAAGCAGTGTTCTTGAGTTGGCAGGAGAGCTGAGATCTTCCACACAAGTGAAGGGCTTGGCCTCAGCTCAGAGGCCAAGAGTTTACCCAGAGCCACAGGAGGGATGGTGGAGAATAAGGCACACATACCAATCTTTCTTTTTCTATTCTGTTTTCTCAGTGGAAAAGAAAGCAGGCTCATCATCTGAGAGAGAAGATGGGGAGGAAGTGTTGGAGGTTTGAGGAGAGAGAAAAAGGTGCAAACTAGTCATTTTAGAGAATAGGCGAATGAATGAGCTATAGAAATATAGTTGAATTGCCTGGAGGCTGTAAGGGACCATTTGAGAAGAGTGAGCGTCATTATAGATCAGTTATTTTCTTTGTATGCAACATACTCCCCCTCACATCCCCTTCATAATTTCTTTCGCTTGTTCTTCCTCCCTTAGGAAAGTAAATTAGTGGTTTTCTCTTTTGAATTTCCAGAACAGCTTACACACACCTTTATTATTGCACTCTTCAACAGCCCACACTCATGTCTTTACATTTCTGCCTCCATCCTCACCCCTACTCTGTATGAATCTGTTCCTAGGCCCTAGTTACAATATCTTCATATTATAGATTTTTAGGTCAATGTTTTCTAAATGGAGGAAGGAAGGAAAAAATAAAAATTCTTCTTATATCCATATTTACACTCCTTCTAGATGTCCTATTCAGCATTCAAAGGTTAAAAAGCAAATAACCCGTTACTTTCTGCATCTAGAGATGGAATCACAGTGATTTTTCTTGGAGATTCTATTTAATTTCTGAATATTTGTTATTTTTCTTCTGGTCTGTCTTAACAATGAAGAATATTTCTTGGCATCCTCTTAACAAGACAAAGTCAAAAAAAGATTTATTTTCTAACAACTGTTTTCCTTCCAGATAATAGCAAATTACACAAAACATTTCTAGGTTAACCAAGGCAACTGAGAAATTTTGACTTTGACCACGGCTGAGGCAATTTGCTGTGGAGGTGGCTGGAGGCACACAGAGGTTCCTGAAGCCAGTGGGGGGCTGTAATTGATTTCAGATGTGCTCTGAATAACACTGAAGATGAACGTCCCAGAGGTAGATTATTGGAGAGCTCTTTAGCTGTTTCTAATAAAATTTTTCTTAAAAATTCCAAGATATTTTTTTTCCAACAGATGCATATAATAATTCTAGCATGAAGTAGTGGTTCTGAATGAAAACTACACGTTTGTTAATAATTTTTCATTTCCCCCTAATTATGAAAGCACTTCATGGTCTTGGTAGAAAAATTGAAAATTATGGATCACTATAAAGAACAAAAGAAAAAGAATCAGTGGATATTTACATATATATATTTGTCTAGTTGAGATCATACAGAATGCAGTTGTGTATATTAATTTTTAATGTGAGAATATAGCCTGAGCTTTTCTCTCATCATTACAATTTTGTCAAGGAATGAATTCAATAGTCTTATAATATTGTATAGCAGTGTTGTTATTTTTTCAGTTTTCCATGTAGACTCAGGGATGCTTAGCAGTGTCTTGGGGGCCACCCCAGGGCTTGGGGGGAGCAGGAATTGGGAGAGAGGCCATTGAGTGGATCAGGCTCTAAGCTCCCCTTGCACTTTTCAAATAGCAGCTCCACATTTAACTAATTTATATGTTGGATTTTTGCATAAAATCCTCCTTGAAGAAGGCTTCCCAAACATATTAAAGTCAACTACTGGCAAGTCATATATTATTTAACCATTGTGTATTTGTTGCATATCCAGTTTTTCTATAGTTCAAGTACTATTATGGATAACTTTGTATTTACTATATATATAATATATGTATATATATATATAATTATATAATAAGATGTAATGTCTATAATAATAAAAGTGTAATATGCTAATTAGACTGGGCATCCTTTCGGACGACCTTCCAGATGTCCTTTTGGATGATCTTCCGGATGAAGCTGGGGCTGTGAGGGACGTCTGGGTCCCAGGTGCCTGCTGGCGGCCAGAGGGAAGCCTGGGTCCTGGGTGTCAGAGGGAAGCCGGTGCCGGCAGCTGGGGGAAGGAAGGCCTACTCCTGCATGGATTTTGTGCATTGGGCCTCTAGTATTAAATATAATTATATAAAATATATTAACCTATTTTGCATTTATGAAATATATGAATGTATGATTTTTCATCTGGGTTATATGACTAGATGCAGACCCAGATACTGGGTCAAGTATAGACAGAGCTATGTTGTGCTATGTAAATATGGCATGGAGAATGGTTGTACAACTTCAACTCCTAATAGCAGTGTAGGAAAGGACCTATCTCATAGCAGACAAATTACCTTTTTTGGTATTATTTTCCATTTGTTGGTTGAAAAGTAACACAGTACTGTTATTGTATTGAGACTAAACTTTTACTCAATGAATATTTTTTGCTAATATTTCTATCGGAGCATTAGTGTTTTTTCAGTGGATTTTAAGATTTATAAGTATGCTCTGTACATTAAGGGTATTAATCTTTATCTTATTTGTTGCTATTTTGCCAGTTTGTCACTTAAGTGTTTTGACATTTAAAAATATCATTTAACATGTTTTATGGAGACTATCAATTATTTGTTTTATGACTCTTTCCATAGCTTTTATACTTGGAAAAATCTCTTTCTATTTACTTAGACATTCACCTATAGTTTCTGCTAGTCCAATAGTTTTATTTTAAAAAATTAACATTAATTCAAAATAGTTTTCTTTGGGGTTAAGACATGTTTTGTTTTGATTATATACCTACTTTTTATGTTATTTTCAGTAACCCATGCCAGCCTTATTGAATTATTAATGTTTGAAAATGCAATTGTATTTATATATCCATCTTTTATACAACCACTTAGCTAAGCTATAGTATTTGCTCTGATAGTTTATTTGAAGAGTTTCTTGGAGTTTCTAAATGGGAAAATATCATCAGGAAATAGTTATTGTTTTGTTTCTTCCTCTCCAACATGTATACCACTTATCTCTTTCCTTACCCCTCTGGCCAGGGCATCTGGTACAATGTTGAATAGAAGTAGTGATTGTGCATGTCCTTATCACGTTCCAGCTTCGAAAGGAATGCATCAGCTTCTCACAATTTGGGGTGATTGTTGTAGACTTCCTGTAGATTCTGTTTATCACATTAAAGAAGTCCACTTTGTTTTGCTAAGAGTTCTTTAAAATCATGAATTATTTTTCAATAAAAATTTTTTCTCACCTGTTGAAATGCTTTTTAAAAAAATGTTTTTCCTCATTTATTTTGTTAAAGTTGATTGAATCACACTAATTGGGATTTCAGATGTAAATTCATCTGAAACTGGGCACTGTATTTATTTTATACATTGCTGGATTGAATTGGATAATATTTTATTCAGGTACTTTTCAATTTATATTTTTAAATAAGACCGGCTTATTTTCCTTTCTTTTAGTACTCCAGTATGCTTTTGGAATCAAGGTTATATAAGCATTATAAAATGAGTTGGGAAACATTTCTTATTTTCCTGTTCCCTGGAAGAGAATATTTGGTAGAATTAGCCTGCAAAACCAACTGGGCGCGCGCGTGTGTGTGTATGTGTGTGTGTGTGTGTGTGTGTGTGTGTGTGTGTGTGTGACAATAATAAACTTCATTGTGGTAGGTTGTTTGCAGAGGCGGATATAAGCAATGGCATGAGATGACTCCACTCCTGTGTAGACATGAAAATCCTCCAATCAAGAGTTTGAGTCTATTTACCTTTTTAAAAATCTGGGCTGGCATACCTTTTCATGACCAACAGAATGCCGCTCTAGTTGTGCTTGCTAGGTGTGGGCCTAAAAGGCTGGGAAGCTTCCATTTTGGTTCTCTTGAGATCAGTCACCATGTAAAGAAACTCATGCTAGATTACTGACGGGGGGAGAGAGAGAGAGAGAGAGAGAGAGAGAGAGAGAGAGAGAGAGAGAGAGAGAGATCCAGCTAATCCAAGTCCAATCCTGCCACCCAGATGAAACACTAGACACATGATCAAGGCCACCTTGGATCCTTCAGCCCCCGGTGAGCTGCCGTAGCCAACACAGTGTGACCTAGAAATAAGCCGTCTATTCTGTGCCTGAAATTCTACCAACATTTCAGAATCATCAAAAGCAATAAATGATATTTGTACTACATTCTCATGTTATACTTGGGACTAGTTCTCTCTCTTACTTAGTGTGATTGGTATCATCTGGTTTCTTTTTTGCCCATCTCTCACATTATTTTTAATATTGTTTCATCACATATTTCAATCTGGTAATGCAATTCCCCTTTCTTATTCTTGTTTTTCAAAATATTGTAGCTATTCTCATCTGTTGGTTTTTTTTTTAATTTCAGTTAAACTGCAGACTATTTCTGTCAATTTTTTAAACCTTTTGGAATTTTCATTAGTGTTGCATTACATTTATGAATTAGTTCAGGAAGAATCGTTTCATGATTACCTTTACAACCTAAATCATGATTTGTCTTTTCAGCATATCTTCAAATATTTATACATTTCTTAGTGATTTTTATAGTCTTTACATATTTTATTTAATCCTCCATTCACTCGTTCATTTATCACTAATTCAGAGGGCACATTTCTTATTTTGCAGCCGACCGCTAGCAAGTGTACAGGACTTTACAGAATGTGTTTTGTATATTAATTCTGTCACCTGATATTATTTTTTCTCGACTTCACACTCTTTTTCTATTTATTTTTACTTCATCGTGGTTCTGATGTATTAGGGCCACCTGGAGCCACACTGTCTGTGTACATTATGGCCAACCTTTTCCAACCCCGGCTTGCTTGGTCATTGGACGCAGACAGTCCCGAGAAAGGTAGGACGGCGGGCAAAGCAGTTCTAGGCAGATGAGTGTGCCCCCGAAGTTGCTGTCAGCTGGAGGTTCATTGCTGGCCACGTTCCTCTTAGCTGAGCAGCAAGTTCAATCTTGAAGGAGAACCTGGGGTGGTGTATTGCTGTGCTCGCCACAGCCTGGCTCTGAGAAACTTGGGAAAGTCATGTCCTTGGCCCGGCCAAATGGGGGTGTACGACGTGGGTCTCTGTAATATCTGCTGCTTCTCGCCGGTTCGGGGAATTCTCTGTTTCTCTCAGCCACAGCTCTCCCTCTTTTCCCTGATGGGTGTTTATTTAACTTGCTTTAAAGTCACTGGAGAAGCTTGACTTACAGCTTTGAAGTACAGAGTGACGGCAAGCCCCTCAGCGTGGAGCTGTTCGCACATAAGCCACAGCAAGGCCCAGCCCTGACAGAGCCAGAGGCCGCATTCTGGGCCCTGGAAGGAGGTCCCAATGTAATTGTGTTCATAGCTTTCCATTTAATTGAAACCTCTTGGTTTGCCGCTACCCTTGTTTTCTCTCTCTATGTTGGTTTCGTGGCTTGCAGATTTACATGCAGTTCAAACTCCCAGGCTTTCTGTAAGGAAATAGACCCAACACGTCATTAGTGCCTAGTTGGCTGCCGTTTCCACTTCTTTCCATCTAGAACAGTGGTTCTCAACCTTCCTAATGCCGCGACCCTTTAATACAGTTCCTCATGTTGTGGTGACCCCCAACCATAAAATTATTTTCGTTGCTACTTCATAACTGTAATTTTGCTACTGTGATGAATCGTCATGTAAATATCTGATATGCAGGATGTATTTTCATTGTTACAAAGTGAACATCATTAAAGCATAGTGATTAATCACAAAAACAATATGTAATTATATATGTCTTTTCCAATGGTCTTAGGCGACCCCTGTGAAAGGGTCATTCGACCCCCAAGGGGTCGCGACCCACAGGTTGAGAACCGCTGATCTAGAAGCTGATGTCTCTGATATTTTCAATGGGCCCTTTTATCCTTGGAGCAACCTAATCAAGTCCAGCTGATGCATCATTTGAAAAAAGTCCATAAGCAAAACAAAATTATTTTTCTCTTTTTACATTACCTGTTTCTCCAATCATCTCAGTTAAATTCTCCTTAGGACTGTATTCTAATGAGAGGAAGACAACTTTAGAAATGGAGGGTGGAGTAGCAGAATCCCAAGTATTTTTTTTATGAAAAGAAATTGTGTAATTCAACAGAGTGATATACATTGAGTTTCCAAAGAAATATCTAGTTAACATCTATTTACACTAGAAATACTGTGAGCAACTAATTTAAAACAGTAATTTGTGATCAAGAGGTTTTAAACACCCCTAGGCAATGGCAACTGCTTAATTTATCAGTGCCTGCTTAGATGTGGTGCTACCAGCTTCACCCTAAAAACTCTGTGTGACATGTCCTTTCCCATTATTCCATTGGGGCAGCGATCTTCAACCAATATTCCAGAAGGATTTTTAAAATCTGAGATACCTGACTATTTACCAATCAGGGGCTCTGACCTTTTTTCCCTTAAATCAGTGGTCGGCAAACTCATTAGTCAACAGAGCCAAATATCAACAGTACTTCTTCAAAATAGACTCGCCCAGGCCGAAAACCGACTTCTGCGCATGGGCCATGAAGTTTCAATGGCACTGTACGTGTGCCCGCACGTGGTATTTTGTGGAAAAACGACACTCAAGCTTGCGAGCCGCAGTTTGCCGACCACTGCATTAGACTGTCAAATAAAATAATGAAAATAGCCAACACAATAGCCATTCAGTGTGAATGACTCAAAATTATGCCTACTTTTTTGTTCGACCAGCAAAAATATATATTTTTTGGTGTGCCGCAGAACTTTAGCAATTAGCTTACGTTGTCATGAGATGAAAACATTTAAAAATCATGGCATTAGGGGATTACTGGTATATATATAAGCCTAAATCAATAAGGACCCTAGAGGCTATGGATAACAGGAGACCATGTTCCAGAGGACAGAAGGAAATTCCACCAGCTGCAGTGACCTAGAAATTGTGTTGAAGCTAAAAGATCCTGACCTACACATGCTCTGCAAATAATGCCATAGAACATGGCAGGTGGGAAATAAGGCAGAACGAGATCTTGACTCACCTCCACTCTCTGGCCTTAGCTTTGAGAGAGGGGAAGGGAGAAGGAGAGAGAGGAACATGGATGTGAGAGAGAATCATTGATCGGCTGCCTCCTGCACGCCCCACACCGGGGATTGAGCCCACAACTCAGGAATGTGCCCTGACCTGGAATCAAACCCAGGACCTTTCAGTCCGCAGGCCGATGCTCTATCCACTGAACCAAACCAGTTAGGGCTTGATGTTTTTGAAGGCCTATTTCTATTACAAATGTCTATGATTGAATATTAATAATTGTAGTAATATATTGACTGGTACTCTATGTTTTAAGTATTAAATAAAAATATTGTTTTAAGGTAGAACTGTAGTCGTTTGTTTTGTTAATAAGCAGAAAAAGGGAGATGTAAAGGGACGGAGCTAGGAATCTAATCCAATATATAGGACTCCACTACCCAGGCTTCCATTCTTCCAGCATAGTACTTTACCACATTAACATGTGCAAGTCCCTTTCAGAGGCATTGCGGTCTTTGCTTAGCTGTCAGCATCCTATAAATTTTAGCTGATTTTCTTTTAAAAACAATACTTACTTTTGCCCAGCCTGTGCAGCTCAGTGATTGAGCCTCAACCTATGAACCAGTTCAATTCCTGGTCAGGGCACATGCCTGGGTTGCCGGCTGGATCCCCAGTAGGGGGCGTGTAGGAGGCAGCTGATCAATAATTCTTTCTCATCATTGATGTTTCTATCTCTCCCTCTCCCTTCCTCTCTGGAATCAATAAAAAAATATATATTTTTTAAAAATGCTTATTTTTAAGAATGGAAACACAATCTCAAATTTAATCACTATCCTAGGAAAACTATTAAGTTTTGCTGGATCAATAGTAAAAATACTTATTATACTGTCAGTAATAGGGAATGTTTGCAAGCATCTCATTTCTTAAAAACTGTTTTCACATATCCATATTTGAAACATGAAATTGAAGTTTATAAAACAGCATGTATTTCTGATCCTACTTTTGTTATAAAATATGTATGTTTTCACAAATATATGCTAGTATATGGTTAGTCAAATGATAAGTGTATATTCCCAAATGTACACTGGTGAGTTTATGGGTAAGTTGAATTATTTTGAAATAGCTCTTTATTAAAAAATACAGTATTTATGTATTATTTTTATAATCATTGCACTTAGTATTTTTTACATTTTTGAAGCAACCTAAAGAGAATTAAAGGCAAAGACAGACCAGACATCTTAAAGTGGTTAATATATTTAAAGAACCTATGTAATTTTATCAGAAACATATAGGAAACCTATAGTGGAATGGTAAAAAATTATGACATTTGATCCTCACAATAACCTAAAGTAGATCAGATCAGACTTTTAATTTTTTTTTTTTTAACAGATGGGGAAACTACAATTTGGAGAAGTTTGAGTGGTTTTTCCCAAACTCAAACAATTAATAACTTATAAAGCCAGAACTTAAATTAACATTTTCTGAATATGAACAGGCAGCTTTAGACTCCCGTTTTCTAAGGACAATCAGAGCCAAATAAAACAGCTGCAGTCCTTCGTAGTCAGAAAAATGAGGCGAAAATGCCCTGGAGAAAAATGAAGTCAGAACTTGGAAAATCAAGAAGAGCTGGGAAACTTCCCCCACCCCCAGGTTGCCGGCTGCCGACGGGTGTGCACTTTTGCAATGGAACCAGAGGTGTGAGGACACCCTGAAAACCAGGGGTGTGGTGCCTTTGGAAAGAACCGTGCCAGCTGGCCCACGGCCTCCCACGCTGGAGGGCCAGCCTGTGCCGGGCGCGCTCCACAGCCACGATGTGCTAGCGTGGCTTCAGCGCCAGGCCTTCTCCTGACTCACATAAACACGGCCCCAGTGTGCAGCTCCGGAGCCAAGTCCCCATTCCCCAGCACACATTTCTGTTGAAATTGTTACTTCAAATCCGGTTGCTTAAAATGGCTCACTGTGCGTTACGGACTTTCATTACTCTCTGGTGTTCAGGTAGCAGCTCCCCTAAGGAGCCCTCCTGCTGAGGAGGGAGTGGCGCTCGGCTAGATCAGGTAGGAGTCCCGGGGTTTCCTCGGGTTCTCACGGACCGTGCTGTGTTGGACAAGCAGCTCGGCTTAGCTCCCACCCTCACCAATCACAAAATAGATCCAAATACTCCAGGTGATCCAGGTGGAGATCCGCTGGGGAGGGTCCAGGGGGCGAACCAGGGAAGTCCTCAGCCAGAATGGGTTGTGTAGAGGGAGATTATGCTTTTTCATGAAGTTTGGATTTGGGCTGAGAAGAGAGCAAAATGACAAACTATGACATTTTGGTGGAGATTTTAAGATGGTTACAGTCAGAGTTGGTCACAGGAGAGATAGAAGGAAGCGGAGAAACAGAGTAATTTTTAAATAAAGAATATAGTCTCTGGTGTCTTAGTAAAGGTGACAGAAGAATATACATCTACTAGAGTGTTTATTTTGTTTTGGGGCTGTTCAGCATCCATTTCAGTTTCTTTGGGTAACAGCACCTGAGTTTCCATTTGGAAATGATATTTCTCCCCCAGAATACAGACTGATGGTCAAGGAAGGCCAGTTGGAAATTCTCTGCCTGAAATTTGAATTATGAGCAAAATGATGAAAGGCTGTTAATTATCGGAGTTGACTCATTACAGCATCAGTCCCTGGGGCAACACTGTATTTCCTTCTACTTAAACTCTCTGGAGTTCTTATGTTTCATGCCCGGAGTCCAAGCTTTGCTTCGATACTGTGAGCTTTTTATTTTTTATTTTTTTATTTTTATTTTTTTATCCTTCCAATAAATTCCCTGTTTGCTTAACCCCTTCCCCGGCAGAAACGTGTATACTCGTTTTCACAAAATGTTCTTTTTCAGTCGTCGACGAGTATACTAAGAAAATATGGTAAAAAAATATGGTTTATAGGAAGACGAGTTACAAACTGTTTTCATAACCAGCATCAAAAATACTATATAGAACCAAAATAAAAAAATTAGTCTGAAAAAGAAACG
>NW_006296226.1:3583996-3585590 GCF_000327345.1 Myotis davidii | reverse complement strand
GTTATTAACATTTCTATATATGTGTTTTGCCACATATCTATTCATCCCTCTACTCATCTGTTAATCCATCTTATTTTATGATAATTTCAAAGTAAATTGCAGACCTCAGTATACTGACATTAGTGTATTATATCATATACATATATATACAATGATATACATATACATATCATTAACAAGATTTGAATATGAATTTAAAGTCTTTTGATGTAAAACTTACATGCAGTGAAATACACTAGTCTCGAGTGATAATTACCTGAGTTTTAACAAATGCATACATTTGTATGGTCCAGACCCCTATTGAGATATAGAACATTACTTTCATCCCAGAATGTTCCCATGTGTTTCTTCCTAGGCAATCCATACCCCTATTACCCTTCTCCCCCTAAAATCAAAAAAATTGATTTTTTTATCATGGAGCTAATTTCCTGTCATTGGGAAACAGGTGAGCCAACAGGATAGCAGCCTGGACTGTAGAGGTGTTGAAACATTACTGAAAATAATGCCTCTATGGAGAAATTGTATTTGGCACAACTACTCTTGGGTAGAGTGCTGTAGGTGGTTGAAGAGTGCTTTGCCTAGACAAGCACTTGAGGTGGGAGAAATTGGCTTCTGGGAAGCATGCTCTAGTCATAGTCAGCGGGTCTCTGGTTCTAGGAGAATGCAGGAGGGGCAGAGGACTGGCATTCAGTTGGTCTCTCCTTTAGGTAAAGGTTGCACACATCCCTAAGTAATATCTGTGTGAAGATACACAAATGAGTAGCTACTCGTAGTGTCAAACTATCTGTAAGAGTCTTCAGCTGTTTCTGGGCCTGAAATGATAGGAAAACATGTGCTGAATAAATGTGGGGCTGTTCTGTTTATGTTACCTTAATTACTATCAGGGAGACACATGCTAGATCTTATTCTTGTCCATTTCTACGGAACTTTCGGCTGAAAAGATTGGAAAGAGGGAGGAGAAGAGGGTGGAGTTTTAAATTCAGATGGTAGGCCCTGGACAGCAGAAAGGGACGACGGCCTGGAGTCTGATGAAGACAGAATGCCCTCCCTGGTCTCTAGTCCTTTTCCTCAGAGAAGGTTCCTGATGGTCTGTGGTTGTCACAAATTGGTGAAATTCCAGATTCTGATGTTTTCTGTCTACTTTTCTGCTACTGTTTCTTGCCACAAACAGAAGGGTTATCTTTCCACACCGCATAACTCAGTATTAACGTTGCCCCACAGGAACAGGAAGGCTCCTTAGCTCTTCCAAAGAGTAATCTTTACCTGGAAATACAAATGTGTGCGCTTCAGTGAGATATCACCTCACATCTGCTAGGATGCTTATTATAAAAAAGACAAGAGGCAACCAATATTTAGTTCTGGACATAATTTTTTTAAATCCAGGCTTTTTCCCCCCATAGTTCAGGCCCTTTATACTATTTTATTAATTCTAGGAATTTATTCTTTGGTGTTTTGTCAAAATCACAGTGACTATGACTTACGATACTTTGAGTAACAGTTACATTTTATCATATATTTTATATTGTTTTTAACTTTATTGTTCAATTATAAGAAATTTCCAGGTTGTATCTTTTAAGTTCAATTAGAATTTAAT
>NW_006296226.1:3580582-3582346 GCF_000327345.1 Myotis davidii | reverse complement strand
AAAAAAAATAAATAAAATAATCTTTGCAGCTTTCACACTCAAAAAAAAAATAAAGTGCTTTTGTTCAACACACACACACACACACACAAAAAAAAGAAAATTATTTTCTAAGGATTCCAAAGTATGTTGCTGAGCTCACTCAGGATGGGTGTTTAATTATTTTTCCACTCCTGGTCATTTTAAGTTGTCGCCATATTTTACTGGTATAAATAACAGTTTTGCATATATCATTTCCATGTTTTGGCACTTGGATACAAGTATGAAAGGAAGCTGCTAGTAAGGGCTATTACTGTTTGCTGAGGGAGGTGTAATGCCCTACCTTTCATACACATAAGAATAGATAATGAAGAGTAAACAGAGAAACTAGCCCATGAAGATAGTAAAGTGTGCCCACTACCTGTTGGCTCTTCTCCATTCAACCAGGAACTCTAAGCCATGGGAACCTATTTTGCAGGAAATAACTGCTGTCCTTTTGCAACTTCATATTTTACATATTTCAATACTTTAAATTACTAAAAATATTATTTGCCATTTTGTATGCATGCTGCTGCCTATTTCACTTCTTTCTCTAATTGTATATGTGATTTCAAAACTTTCATGCTGTGTTAACGGTATAGGTAATATATATTTCTCATTATCTTTATTTGTATTACCCTACATGAAGATGCCACACTTTACTATACCTTCATCTGTATTCAGTGTTTTTTTAAAAAAACAAAGTTATTGATGTCACATATTTTGAAATAGAGCTTTAGAACAGTAACCAGAGTGCCATGCAGCAGGAAGACACAAAAGCATCTGGAGAAGTAGTTTGTGTCTCACTGATTGCCTTTTAAAAGAATTTATTGGTTTGTAACCCAGAGGTTACTGACCTCTCCAGTTGTCAGAAGGAGCACTTCCCTTTAATTCTAAATGAAAGAATCTGAGCCCTCATTATGTTTGACCACAGGAAAGTTGGGCTTTTCCCATTTTCTCCTCCCCAAGGTCTCTGGGACTCTCTATAGACTACTAGAGTCTCTCCCAGATCATTCCTAGATTTCCCCGCATAGTCGGGGCAATGACCTTCCTCTGACCTGCATCTCTGATCTTTGGGTAATAATGTATTATTATTACTTAACTGGCTTCCTCAGTTACTTCAGCTTTCCCTATACAGCTTCAACCTCAATGTGGACGTAGGCCCAGTGATTAACCAAACTCTACTAACAGTACTGGATAATGAAGAGAGAGTTGACATAGAAAAGAAAATACTGGATATTACTAGTAGATATGAATTTTTCCATGATTTGTAAACTAAATCCTAGTTTCAATCCTAGGATCCTCCAGGACATCTATCCTGTGTGACCACCTTATTACCAAGTTACATATCCCCCCAAATAGGGTGCCCTTGACCTTGTGCTCTGCAAAGCAGACTAGGCTGGTCATTTCCTCCACAACCTAGCAAAGGGAAAAACCCTCCTCTCTCCCACTCCACCACTCAGTTTTAGCCTGATATTCCAATTACACAACAAACAAACAAACAAACAAACAAAAATGTGTAGGTCAACACCATTGTCTACAATGAAGCCTTTATAAATTTTAAAGAGCAGATACTAAAAGACATAGATTATTTTAAAAAATACAAGAGACCTGGTGCACAAAATTCGTGCACTCAGAGCTGGGTGGGGTGGGGGGGGGCGGGGAGTCCCTCAGCCCAGCCTGTGTCCTCTTGCAGTCCAGGGGCCCTCAGGGGATGTCCGACTGATGTGGAGGCGGGGGAGACTCCCC
>NW_006296226.1:3557858-3580284 GCF_000327345.1 Myotis davidii | reverse complement strand
TGCTGCTGCGTTCACGAGCCGTGAGCCCGGCTTCTGGCTGAGTGGCGCTCCCCCTGTGGGAGTGTACTGACCACCAGGGGGCAGATCCTGCATTGAGCGTCTGTCCCCCGGTGGTCAGTGCAAGTCATAGTGACCAGTTGTTCTGCAGTTTGATCTATTTGCATATTTGCCTTTTATTATATAGGATATTAAGCAAAATATGCACCTACAAGGACGTTTTTAAAAATACTTTATGAAATAAATATTGATTCAAAGTTGAAATGTAACTACTAAAGTGAAATGAGAGTAATATAACACATGATAAAACATAACGGTGTTACTCAAAGTATCATCATTATAATTTGGAAAAGTCTCCAAAAAATACTTCTAAAAATTCCTAGAATGAACAAAATAGCCAAGTAAAAGACCTGAATTAAAAAAAATGTCCAGATTTAAATGTTTTTAACTATAATAGATAATTAAAAGATATAATGTGGAAATGAAAGTTTTACAAAAAGGAAATACTTAGTGATAACATAAGAAATGTGGTAATCTAATGTATAAAGTTATCAACATAACAAGCTATTAATCCTATTATTGATGCAAGTCTTCTTACATTACAGAGTTGTCTTTGCATGTCTATGTTCCAGCTATGACATTTAGCACTGGGAATGCATCAGCAAACAAGGCAGATGCAGTTTCTGCCTTCATGGAGATTACCACCTATTATGGGAGGCATACATTTAAAAATTTGCATATGTAAATAATTACATGGCTAATTAAAACTCTGATAAGACAGTAGATAAGGCAGGGCCTATCTATACATGTGAAATGAAGAGGGAGACAGGCACATTTGAGGAATTCAGATGTAACTACTACATTGAATGGTGCCTGAGTGTAGAGAAGGAATGGGAGAGTGAACTAGACTTGCTGGGGGAGGGAGGCCCTTGTCATATGGGGTCTTGTTGACCATATTAAAGATTTTGGCCATTATTCTGAGAACAATAGGAAGCCTTTGAAAGGTTTTATGAGGGTTTTAAAAAAATATAATGACAGGAAACAACTTATATATCCAACAGAAGGGGGAAGGCTTTAAAAATTACACTATAACCAGAGATAAAATACTTTCATGTTGAAAAAATATTCAGAATTTTTGGTGAATATCCATTTGGGGAAATGGATAAGTAAAGTAAAATTTAATATTAAGTGTGGTATCAACCATGTGAATATATGTACATGAATAGAAAAAAACTAACAATGGTAATCTATGATTGAAGGGTTCAGTGAATCTTATTTCTTTAATATTTTTCTGTTTTTTTTCAGATTTCAATAACAAATGTGCATTCATTTTACAAATCTAGGAAAATATTATAATAGTTGAATTACTGATCTCGTCTGAATTGGTAGCTTGTCGGATAATTTATTTATGGGCCCAATAAAAGTAAACTTTAGGGTGAGATGTTATTCATTTACTTTTTCTTTACTTAACTTTATTTGAATATGGAGGAGCCTAACACATATGTGTATATGATCCCCATATCTGGTAACTTGGTCACTTGTACCTTAAGAGTGAACATTGTATGTGCAGGAAAGAGTTAGCATTGCAGGCCTAAGACTGCTATCCTTGGAAGTGCCTACTTACAAGGTAGCCCTATGACTGGTGTCTGGGAATTTGGGTTTTTAGGAGGTTCCCACCAATCGTAGAACTGTTAAGAGTGGCTCACTTTACCTAGAGAGTTTGTACAAATAATGTGGGTTTTACTGAGCACATGCTTTCCTTCTGGTCTGGGATTTTGGAACATGCTAGGCAGAGAGGGTGCCTATGCGACCAGCCCCAGTAAAAACCCTGGATGTTGAGTCTCTAATGAGCTTCCTAGGTAGACAGCCTGTCACACATGTTGACACAACTTGTTGCCGGGGGATTGAGTATGTTCATGTGATGCCACTTGGAAGCTTGTGCGTGGTTTCTTTTGATTGTCCCTCTGGTATTTTTGCTGCAATAAATCATAGCCATGAGTATGGTTTTATGCTGAGTCCTGTGAGTCCTCCAAGCAAATCATCAAACCTGGGGGTGGTCTTGGGGACGTGCCACACAGGAGCCACCTAAATCTACATGTTGTTGAAACTCTTATTCAAGAACTGTGTGTTTTTAATTGACGGTTAAAAATCACTTAAATATAGGAGCTTAAATGAGGAAATATGTTGACTCCATAATTTCAGTAAAAATCAGCAGTTTATTTATATTTGCTTATGACAACATAGAAGTAGTTAAACTTGCTCATTTACTGTAAGTATATTACTGTCTTGGTTCAGGCATTGGTGATTCACAGTGACAGCACAGCTGTATTTGAAAACAAAAATTTCTAAATAACTTCCATCATATTCAGGTCATATAAAGCCAAATAGTTTCCAATTTATACTTTACCATATTTTCCTATTTTGTTCAAAGTTATTAGAGTTCAACACAGTATATCATTTTAGTTTCAAACTTCATGTGTTATGTTTGCTGTCAACAAGAAATTCTAGAAAATATAAAAAGCAAGCAAGTTATGGAAGTATTCACTACCCCATGATGCCGTGACAAACATTGCTAACATTTTTGTATACATGATAGCAATCTATCCTTGCCTCTTTCAAGTCCTTGTTTTTTATGAACATACACAGTATATTTTAAACATAATTGGAATATTTATGTGTGTGTGTCTACTTTGTTTCACTTAATGTTAAATTATGAATATTTTCGTGTCAGAAAATACCATTCTAGAGCAATTTCATTTACCAAGTGGTATTCTATCTTATGGATGTTCTACATATCAACCAACTAGCCACATCTAATCCTATATAATAAAAGCATAGTATGCAAATTGTTCCCTCCACCGGGAGTTCGACCAGGGGACAGGACCAGCTGGGGGAAGGGAGGGAGGCCCCCGGCAGGCAGCTGGCAGCTGCTAGGGACCCTACCAGTGCACTGGGCCTCTAGTGATACATATAGGCAGTCCCTCAAATTTTAGTATTTAAACATTTAAATAGTACTGCTATTAATATCCTTGATCCAGATTTTTGAAGGATTATATTTCAAAATAACTATGAAAATATATAAAAGATAACAAGGTCTTAAAAATATAAAATATATAAAAATATAAAAGATTAAATTCCAACGATAATATAATTGAATATTTACATAATTTTAGATAAGCATGGTTTCAAATAATGGCAGAAACTGCAATAGAAAGATACTTAGCTTTATGTATGTAAGAGATGGAAGTATTTGTTGCCCTGGCTCGTTTGGCTCAGTGGATAGAGCATCAGCCTGTGAACCAAAAGGTCCCAGGTTCGATTCCAGTCAAGAGCACATGCCCGGGTTGTGGGCTTGATCCCCAGTGATCCCCAGTGGGGGACTTGTAGGAGGCGGCCGATCCATGATTCTCTCTCATCATGGATGTTTCGATCTCTCTCTCCCTCTTCCTTCCTCTCTGAAATCAATAAAAATATATTTTTTAAAAATGGAAATATTTGCTATAAAAGAAAAACTCCATAAAAAAGTTAAAAGACAATAAAATGAGTACAGAGAAAGAAATTGAGAAAATTATTTGTCACCTATGTAACAGGTTAAAAATAACAGCCATAACTCACATGTGTATTAGAGAAAAAACAAATACAATAATTGATAAATGGAATCAACAGGGAACTGTAATGGCCAAGAAAAATATAAAAAAGTTTTCAATTTCATTATTAAAGACATAAAAATGCAAATTAAAATAAAAAAGATTAAACTTATTGTGGTGGTCATTTCACAGTATATACAAATATCAAATAATTTTGTTGTACAACTAAAACTAATATGTCAATTATTTCTCAACTAAAAACAACACAAATATGTTTATTCTATCTTGTCAAATTAAGTACAGTGAAGAATTATAAGACCCAATGTGAACATGGGTCCAAAACAAAAAATTACCTGTAGCGGGAGTATAGACTCGCATAATTTTTGGCATATACTAGACTCCCCAAATATCTGTTAATTCAATAAAAAATGCATGAAAGTCAGCTCCTAGGACTGATTATTAAAACATTGTCTGTCAGTAAACAGGCAAGATTGTTCCTAAGGAGGTGATTTGCGTTTTGTGTCAGATTAGCCCTGTTCTCTCTGGCAAGAAGCCAGGCTGGTAGGTGAAGACACTGCATCCTCTCGCCGTTGGCAAGGTGTTAATCATCAGTGCTGCTAGACATTGCCTCGCCAATATGCTTGTGGCCGATAGAGAGAAATACAGCCTATGTAACTCTAAAAGAAAGTTCTGTGGATGGTAGTTTTAATTGCCAGTTGTTGAGCCTTATTCTAGGCCAGGGATGGCGAACCTTTTGAGCTCGGCGTGTCAGCATTTTGAAAAACCCTAACTTAACTCTGGTGCCGTGTCACATATAGAAATTTTTTGATATTTGCCACCATAGTAAAACAAAGACTTATATATTTTTTTTAAATACATTTTATTGATTTTTTACAGAGAGGAAGGGAGAGAGATAGAGAGTTAGAAACATCGATGAGAGAGAAACATCGATCAGCTGCCTCCTGCACATCTCCTACTGGGGATGTGCCCGCAACCCAGGTACATGCCCTTGACCAGAATCGAACCTGGGACCTTTCAGTCCACAGGCCGACACTCTATCCACTGAGCCAAACCGGTTTCGGCAAAGACTTATATTTTTGATGTTTATTTTATATATTTAAATGCCATTTAACAAAGAAAAATCAACCCAAAAAATGAGTTCGCGTGTCACCTCTGACATGCGTGTCATAGGTTCGCCATCACTGGTCTAGACCCATTGGGTCAGAATCCCTAGAGGCAAGTGCAGGGAAGCTTCAAGCGACCCAGCTGACTTTTAAATGCACAAAGGTCTGAGCACCTTTGGGCTAGATTTCAGAAACATGAGGGGAACTAATTAATGCATAAGGAGATGTTGACATTATTTGTATTCTGTGTTCCCCAAGACATCCCGATAACAATTTTTAAAAATATATATATTTTATTGATTTTAGAGAGGGAGAGGGAGAGAGAGATAGAAACATCAATGACGAGAGAGAATCATTGATTGGCTGCCTCCTGCACGCCCCCTATTAGGGATCAAGCCCGCAACCCAGGCATGTGCCCTTGGATGGAATGAACCTGGGACCCTTCAGTCCGCAGGCTGACGCTCTATCCATTGAGCAAAATGAGCCAGGGCCCCGATAATAATTTTTATCAGTGATTTGTATCACGATCTAAGGATTTTTCCTTACAAACTTTTAGATAGCACAGTTAATGAATACCTTGAATGGTTATATCAAATACAAAGGATGGGGCAACTAGACTGAGATGAGAGTCAATGGAAACATAGGTTAGGCCATATACTTTATTCTAAATGGGAACTGCACGAGGCACAAGATGACAGACCGTTCAGCTTAGCAGCACTGATGATTAACAGGCCATAAGGGCTTTAGTCAGTAGCTTTGACTCAATATGAGTCAGCATTGTGAATTAGCTGCACCCAAGGGATAAATGAATGCAAACAAAGAAACCAGAATAAACAGGACAAAAGACCTTTATTTTGTGCCAATTAGTCCACATCAGATATATTTAGGTTAGGTGCCAAACTCTATAAATTTACCTATATTTAGAGAAGAAAATTTACAAGGCTATGTATATATAGCCCAGCCTTTGTCTAGTAACCCACTGCGTACCCCATTAAGATTTCGAGCCCCTCTATGCAGTTGCTTCTTCTCTTGAGCCACCATTCCAGCTGCTTCAGTAGCTCCAGATCCTCATCCCTGGGTCATGAGTTCAGTAGGATGCTGTTCTTTGCTAAGACTTCACCTCCCTACTCAATCATTTAGAAATTGACCCAAGTAGCAATCTAAGGAAAGTATGAAATTATTCTCAATTATGTTCCTTCTTTTGTAGATCATGGTGCTGCATTGCTTGAGGTCCAATACCTTGAAGCAGTTGACGTATATGTTTTGTCCAGTTTTAGAGTTATTTAGGGTGGTTACCTTGTCATGGAACTTGTTTTTTCATGTTAAACACTTTAGAATATGCAAATTATTGAGTCAGACACATCTAGTGAAAAAAGGGCTAGCACATTTAGATGCCCACAGGAGTAATCCAGTAGCCTTAAAAACAAGTGGTCTAGCCAAAACCGGTTTGGCTCGGTGGATAGAGCGTTGGCCTGCGGACTGAAAGGTCCCAGGTTCGATTCCGGTCAGGGGCATGTACCTGGGTTGCGGGCACATCCCCAGTGGGAGATGTGCAGGAGGCAGCTGGTCGATATTTCTCTCTCATTGATGTTTCTGACTCTCTATCTCTCTCCCTTCCTCTCTGTAAAAAAATCAATAAAATATATTTAAAAACAAAAAAAAAAACAAGTGGTCTAGATAGAATCCTGTAGATGCTGAGCTATATGTATGTCCTTTGAAAACATGCAAGCTAAACAAAGCATTCTAGGTACATTTTTTGGCCTATCACAGTCATGAGCCACTGTTAGCAACTTCTGTTAAGCTCTGGATCCTGGCTTTGTCATCTTAGTCCCTCTAAGCTTCAGTTTCCTCATTTGTAAAATCAGAATAATGACACACCTCACAAGGTTTAATGAAATAAATGCAAACAATACTTGGCAAATAATATTCATTTGATAAGTGAAGCTTGTCTGGCCAAGTGAGTTAACTCTTCTGGTTGCGGGGACTGATGACTACCTTCCTCCAGGAGACTGCTGAGACCAGATCGTCCATGCTTCTACTCCTGTCTGATAGTCAAAGTGGGAGTGAGGCCCCATCATGCTTGCCCTTCCTCACCCTTGAACTAGCTGCTCTGTAGTTCCTCACCTCCCAAGCTCTCTTGCTCTTCTCTCTAGAATACTGCTCCATAGCCAGTGACGCCTATGCTCATATTTTCAACCTACTGCCTAGTTCCCCTCTACTTCCTTTCCTTAATGAAGTCTGGCTATTTCCTGAGAAGACGCAAAGCTCTCATCAGTGACTGTGGCTGTTTACTTTCGCAAACCCTACGTGGATGCCTTAGGATCAGGAGGTAGGGCTGCCGCCTTCCTCGCTTCCTAGTCACCTTCATCCACCATCTTGCAGAAACTCTCTCCACTGAGATTTTTCACATTAAGCTTTACCCTCTACCCTATTGCTTGCTGTCCTACACCAACTTTCCCAGTCTTTTCCCCTGCCATTCATCTAAAACATTGGCACCTGGCTAGTCTCCATGCCAGTTCCTCCCTCTTCTCTTTCCCATTACCTGTGGCATAGCTGACTCATTCTATGCCGTTAACTCTGAGCTCCTTAATTTCCTAATCGGTTCCTCCCTCTTCCTTTCCACTTCTGCCACTTCTCGTGTTAATTATTAGCACTTCTAATTGGTCCACTTACAAAGTCATACCGTGTACAGCACTGTCTGCCACCACAATCTCCTTTTCTTATAGTTGCTTGTTTAACACTCCTACCAGAATTGTATTCAACCTCTTCAAAACGTGTAATTCCATAACTCCTCTAGCTTCTTTTTTTTCTTTATTTTCCTCTTGATCTCCAGGTTATTATCTAAGGCTCATTAATTCAAAAACACGCTTTCCTGTAGCCAAAATTCTCTTTTACTTCTGTGTTGTTCATCACCTTGGTCTGGAAGATTCTAATCTGGATGAATCTATTTCCCTATTCCTTCCATGTCTGTAGGAGGAAGTCCCACAATAGGTCACAGTGGCCCAGCTATAACATCATAATCAACTCACCCATTTTCCACAATGGCTACATCAAACCTCCTACTTGTTTACCTCCCACTCTGCAGTTTTGTACAACTACCGTGATGAAATGTGGGCCTCGCACTATGGGAGGTAGAGACCAACGCTTCTTTCCAAGGCGAGGGGCACATACCTAGCTTCTGTTAATAAACTTGGGCAAATGTGTAGAGTTCTCCAGTCCCAGTTCATACATGAGCAACGTATTCCCAGTGCTTAGTTTTGCAGAGCGAGCCCAGTTCTGACTCAGCACAGCATTTGAGCCTTAGGGTTTCAATGTCCTCTACCATAAGGCACTCAAATCCCAGCCCTAATGGCCTGTATCTCATCTGGGTCCCCTCTGCACTTCCTGATCGGCTCCCACCAAACACTATGGGTTCCTTCTCTGCTTCTCATTCCTAAGACCTCTCTCTCTCTCTCTCTCTCTCTCTCTCTGGCTCTCTCTCTGGCTCTCTCTGGCTCTGTCTTTCAACATTTTATTTACAACTGAATGTAGCATTCATAGTCATGACGAACTGGAGAGAATGATTTGTAGTGGGTGCATTTTTCCATCTTGACCTAGAAATCTAACCCTCTCTCTCATAGCAGATGTACTTTATTTGTAACAGATGTAAATTTATATTTGTTTGTGTGATTATTTGATTTGATTAGTGTCTATATCCTCCATTAGGCTGCAAGTTTTGCTTACTGTGTTTTCTCAGCACAGGGCACAGTTCTCACATTTTATAGGCACTCAGTAGCTAATTAAGTGAATAGTTTATATGATTATTATATATGTAACAATGTCCTTTAGCATCCTAGACTACTGCAGTTCTTTGAACATTCCTCTTACCTCACCCATCTAAAACTTGCCTTCCTCTAAGACCCATGCTGCTTAGATCAGGCCATTCTCATCTTCTCCTTGCCAGCTGAATTAGTCACTTACAATTGTAAAAATAAAATCTGAAAGCACCCCGGAATCATTAGGATGCTTTGGGTTACAATGCACAGAAAACCCAAGTTTAATTAGCCTTAAAAGATAAAGGAGCTTATAATCCACACAATAAAAGTTAAAGCATGGGGCAGCTTCAGGAATATCCCTCAGGGCTGATTTAGTTTTTCTGTAATTCCCTTGGACTCTGTCCTCTTCTCTGTATTGGGTTATCCTTAAGCTGGTAGCAAGATACCAAGACGTGATAGCAGCCAAAGGAATAAGAGGGGCTGGTTTTCCCCCCCTGTGTTTTTAACGAAAAACATCCCCAGAAGCTCCCAGCAGACTTCCCCTCATAACCTCAAGACTAGACTACAGACCTAGTCCCAAACCTATTCTTAGTAGTGAGGCTGAGAGTACTGTGTTTAGCTTAGCTAACCATTTAGGATGGATTGGAAGTGGAGAAAGCCAACCATGTTGACTTCCATAACTCTACATTTAAAATCGAATTTGGCCTGACCTGTGTGGCTCAATGGTTGAACATTGACCTATGAACCAGTAGGTCACAGTTCAATTTCTGGTCAGGGTACATGCCTGGGTTGCTGGCTCAATCGACTGAGCCAAACTGGTCAGGGCATGGCTACCATGATTTTTAAGGACTCCTCTCTCTTTGATGTTTCTCTCTCTCTCCTCTCTCTCTCTCTCTCTCTCTCTCTCTCTCTCTCTCTCTCTCTCTCTCTCCCTCTCCCTTCCTCTCTGAAATCAATAAAAAAATATTTTTTAAAAATCACATTTGGAATTTCAATTCTGATTGCACTTCCTATTCTTTCATCCTTTTCACATTTTGACCTCCATCCAACCTCTTTGTCTTTATTGAATCCTGTAGTCTATCAATACAATTCAGTTTTTCTAATAAACCAGCCCTCAACTGGCAGCACTGTCTTCCCTTCCTACTCTAACGTTCATTTCCACAGGACTCTTCAGCACATTCTGTTCCTTCGCCACAACTATGCTTTAACCACCACAACCAGATCATTCCTCTGTCCGTCCTAGATTGCTATAGCAATTAGCTTTCTTCATTCCTTTTCTCAAGTTGCCATGCCATGCTGGAAGAAATGGCATAGTTCTACAAGTTTGTATTATTGTAATTTCATGGTCATTAACCTGAACATGGTTCTTACTATTAAGCAGCAGGTCCTCACTTCTTTCTAGTCAATTCCTTGTACTAATAGTGGGCTGTATCCTGATTCACTAAGCTGTGTGACCTTAGGCAAGTGATTTAACCTCTCTGAATCACAGTTGCTCACTCTCTAAGTTTAGTACCTACATCAAAAGATTGTTTTAAGATTAAATAGGTGATATATGTACGTAAAGCAATTTGTATACTGCCGGGCACATAATACTCAATTATGTAATGCTAACCATGTCTTAATGGCAGATCCTAAACTGTGCTCCTCTTCTTATGTTCTCTACCTTGAATCTTCTTTCCTCCCCCCATTGCGTCTACTCTTTTTAAAAAAATATATTTTTATTGATTTCAGAGAGGAAGAGAGAGAGGGGAGAGAGAGTTAGAACATCAATGATGAGAATCATCCATCAGATGCCTCCCACACGCCCCCTACTGTGCGGGATCCAGCCTGCCCCCTACTGGGGATCGAGCCTGCAACCCAGGCATGTGCCTTGACAGGGAATTGAACCCGGGACCCCTCAGTCTGCAGGCTAATGCTCTATCCACTGAGCCAAATCAGCGAGGGCTGCTGTCTACTCTTAACAATTATTTCGATTTTTAGAGGCCAACATTTGTGGACCCCGGTTCCCGTTCACCTCCAAATAGACAAGGAACTGTATTTATTTTTTACACCCTGAGTGACTAGCACAAGCATGGCACATGAACATCTCCAGTGTTTGTTCCATCGGATTTACAGTGTTCTTATTTTGATGTTGATTCCATGAGATTGGGGAACGATAAGGAGGTTGGAATCACAATGCGGTAGTTCAAAATAAGCTAAATATTTGCTCCTGATAGTTGCTGCAAAAAGAAAAAAAATCCTCTGGTATTCCAAATCTGCCCACGAGACTTGGGAATCTGGAGATGTCTAAACGAAAAGATTCATTTAGCTCTGATAATTAGCAACATAAGCAAAAAACAGATGAATAAGCTGGCTTTATTTGTAAATAACATTTATGGGCCAAATAGTTTCCCCTTCGTGACAGAGATTTTCCTGCCCAGCATTGCAACATTTCTCAAATATAAACCATAAAACCAAATGACTACAGACAATGATCAATGTGTTTTATGACAGCAATACGGAGGGAGAACAAACATTCCCTTACTAACTAAACACAACCAAGCAGGCAAAGTCATTTCAACCTTTCTTGGGGCAGGATTGGAGTATAATAAATGTGGTGTTTTTTTTTTTTTAACATATACCTAAGCTGAATTTCTATGGCCATTTCTGACATTAAATTTCTTTTCATAAAATAAGCTCAGATTTAGGAGAGAACATTAGAATGATGTTTATTCTGATAGATGTGTTTTAAGCTAAAATATTGGTGTAGAAATTGAGATTGGGAATATTAGTAAAGGAAGCTCGTGGATTCAAACTCCATTGAAAAGTCATTTTGTCAACAACCTTTATTTTTTTCCTCAAGAATATCCATTTTTTTTGGGTTCCCGCAGCTATGAGTATATAGACTTTCATAAGCCACTGGTCTTCATGGGATTGTTAGGAAGGGAAGAGGCCTCTGGCAATTTCTGAAATGTGTGTATATTGGGAAAGTGAAATGAAACTGGCTATAAGCCAAAAAGCCTACGTTTTAAAAAAAATCTTCAAGAGATGATCTACCTTCCACAGGAACTTTCAGGTGACACATTGCAGTGACCCATTTTTAGCAATTGATCTTTAAAGAAATACATATAAATTCCTGGCACAAATGGGCCTCACTCTGACAGCACTCCTCTCTGCAGGTCTATAGTCTGCCCTACCCATGGTCCTGCTTTCCGTGCAGTATTTCTTCCGACTGAGAAATGGTGAAAGAAGGATGCCCAAGTGTATGTGCACAAGAAATTCACTAGTATTACTATGTACCTCATCCCTAGCGGTGATGGAGGACCTGTTAAAGCAGCGGTTCTCAACCTGTGGGTCGCGACCCCTTTGGCGGTCGAACGACCCTTTCACAGGGGTCGCCTAAGACCATCCTGCATATCAGATATTTACATTACGATTCATAACAGTAGCAACATGACAGTTACGAAGTAGCAGCGAAAATAATTGTATGGTTGGGTCACAACATGAGGAACTGTATTTAAAGGGCTAGAAGGTTGAGAACCACTGCGTTAAAGGGAGTTGGGAGACAAAATTCTACAAATTAGGATATTATCCCGTAGGAAGAGCATATGTTTTAAGTCAGCCTTAATATGTTATCACATAATTCTTTAGGCTTTTAAAACATCTGGTCACCCTTTCTCTCAGATCTGTAAGACTTAGCTCACTGTAGGCTGCCCCTGAAGCTCTTTGGGCATTCTTCAGAACTTTGATTTTGTAGAAACAAAAATCATTTATCTAAAGTACCTCAAGTACTGTATATTGGTCACAATCAGTAGCAAAACTACTAAAAGGTTTTAGTAGTTTGACCAAAATAATGCTAACATTTCTCAATGCTGTTATGCTGTCTATTTCTTTTTATGTTTCATGGAAATGTATATAATTCCATGAATATTATTTATTCATTAAAAATCTTTTTATTCATTCAAATTGTCTTCTTAGACCCACTTCATGCTTTTTTTTTTTTTGGCCTTAACTTAAATTTGTCTGACTTTAATAATATTGTGGTCATTGCTTTATTGTGACCAAGCTAGTATTAGCTTGATATCTTTGACCATATCTTCATTGTAGCCATTTTTGTATTATTTTTACTTTGAATTTATTCCATATAGATGGAATATAACTGGACTTTGTTTTCTGACATATCTGAGAGACTTTATTTCCTAGGGAAAGTGATTCAATTTACATCTATTATAGTTGATTTATTTTTCTTATTTCTGGCATTTCTAATACTTTTCTAATTTCCTATTTTCCTGTCTTTTGCTCTATGGACTATGTTTTCTTTTTATTTATTCCTGCAGAGCTTTGGGATTTTATTAGTGATTGCTTTGACATTTTTCAGAAGCATTCTTTATCTCTCTTTCTCTGGCTAGCAGAGTTGAAAACAAAGAAGGGTTCCCCCATTCCATGAACACATTATTTTATTTTACTTTTTCTCCCTCATGTTAGCTGCTTATAAAAATAACATGGAGGTATTAATCTGAATTTTTCTAAAGTGCACATAATACTGATTATATATTTGGAAGTGTGAATTTTCTGCCTTCACCCTGAGGCAGGTTAGCTATAATCATTTGTATGTAATTACTGGTTGTCTTCTGGCATTTTGGTGGTCAGTGGGCATATATGAAGTTATCAGATAAGAAAAAGAATGACTTCAAAAAATCTAAAAATATGGCACTTAAATTCTACATATGAGGAGAAAGGGGGAGAATTGGGAGTGTGGAAGATCTATCAATAGAGTAGAATAGAAAAATGAACATGTTTCTGTAGAATGCATCAGAAAAAAAGGGTGATGATTAAAAAAAGAGAAAATGATTCTATGGAAGACAGACTCTAAGATTCCTCATAGCAAAATCAGTGATCCGACATACAAGACTCAGGATAAGTAGGAACAATTAAATTGTAAGATAGCAAAATGTTCCTGAGCAAAATTAATTTAAAAAAATCTACAATCAAACATATCTAGGAAAGATTTTTTTAAATGATAAGGATGAAGACAAAAATCCTGTATGTGTCTAGGCAGAGGAAAGAAGTCATCTAAACTGGAAGGCCTGTATCTTTTACCCGGTGCCTTCACAGTGTTCTTAGCAAGAAGTGGACAAGCTAAATGGAGAACTGCTAGTCAGATGGCATTATAATCCTGAAGTGTTTTACCAAATTTAAAAAAATTCGGGCAAGGTTTAATTATTTTGAACACTGTTAGCTGTCCAAGATACAGTCATTCCTCTCTATCTATCTATCTATCTATCTATCTATCTATCTATCTATCTATCTACCTACCTACCTATCTATCTATATACATCAATGATGAGAGAGAATCATTGATTGATTAATCAGTTGCCTCCTGCTCACCCCACACTGGGGATGGAGCCCACAACCCGGGCATGTGCCCTGACTGGGAATCAAACCGTGACCTCCTGGTTCATAGGTCGATGCTCAACCACTGAGCCACGCTGGCTGGGCCAGCCATTACTCCTTTGCATTGGACATTACTGACCAACAGATGACGTCAGTGCCCTTTTACAGTCTTATGGTCTACTGTGGCTCCTACTTGTTTTATTACAGAGATTCCAGGTTCAAGTGAACTCCAATTGAATGAGACTCAAACTCTATTTGCAACATGGAACAATCATCTATAAACAAGGAGAATGGAAAAAATCTATCTTTTATATAATTTACCTAATTCTTGTATGCCCTTGGCTATACCAGCCTGAATTGGTGTTATGCATCTATGCCTCTTGTTCAAACTGTTGCCTTAAGGATTTTGCATTTAAGGCAGTTTGGCATACAAGTCATAGGTTAATGGTTTTAAAGTCTTAGCCTTCACAGGGCCTGGGGTTCTGAGCATCTGATAGAATAGTCATGTTCTTTCAAGGTCTGAAATGTTATTCCTTGGATGGGAACTGACCTGGGGGGCCTGGTTTGCAGTGACTCAGCTGGGCAGTTACTACTTATTGTCAGGGACTTGGAGAGGACAGCTTCCTTCTAGCAAAAACAAGCAAACAAAACATCTCAACCCTCTAGGCCAGTGGTTCTCAACCTTCCTAATGCCGCGACCCTTTAATACAGTTCCTCATGTTGTGGTGATCCCCAATTTCATTGTTACAAATTGAACATAATTAAAGCATAGTGATGAATCACAAAAACAATATGTAATTATATATATATATATATGTTTTCCGATGGTCTTAGGCGACCCCTGTGAAAGGGTCGTTTGACCCCCAAAGGGGTCGCGACCCACAGGTTGAGAACCGCTGCTCTAGGCCCTCTCATTTCTGTGTGCATTTTAGCAAACAATGAAGGGCAGCAGGGGAGCATTGTTGGTGGGAGGAGATCTACACCTTATCATTCTTTCTTGCAAAGCCTCACTACCTGAGAGTACTTCGAAGTCTCAAACATTATGGTATAACCTGGAGGTGGTAGGACTCCCTTGCAAACCCTGCGGGGATGGTGTCCTAGGAACGGAATTCTGGCTCAAAGGCACTGAGTTATGGATGGAATGCATCCTGGGAATGCACCCAGCCCCTGGGTCCAGAATCCTGCCCCTAAATAGCAGCATGGACCTATTCACGTCTTTCTTCCCTGTCTCCTCATCTCTGAAACACAGGTTGTAAGGATTCATGTACAGGGTAACGCATATACAGTGTTTGGCCTAAATGAATGCAATTAGACCTCCCTCCTCACTTCCCCTTCATGATAAACACTCAGGATGAGGATGCTCTTAGCCAATTCTGGGAGCCACTGGGAAATTATTTCCTATGGGTCAGACTTTGTTTATGTTACGGAAATGCAAGTGGCTGCTCTTTGTATGGGTTCTGACTCCACAATGAATTGTTGGGCATTCTGGAGAAGAAAGACATATGCCTATAACTAAATGTGGGTAAGGCACCTTGAGGGGGAATTTTGTTCTAATTGCTTCAGATTCTTTTTTTCTATTAAAGAAGTAAAATATCACTGATACAGTTGACGGTCATCTATTCTTTTCCATCCTTTCCAGACTAGCCAGTATCTTGAAGTTCTCCTGAATGTCTTAAATCTTTTACCACAAATGTGTCTATCCATAAACATAGTATTCTAGGTTTAATATAGAATGTGAATAATATAGCCATTTCCTCATGTTCCATATTTAAAAGAATTAGACATCATTTCAAGATGAACCAATTCAAGATGAACCAGTTCAAGATGAACCAATAAGCAGATGTATCACTGAACAAAAATGTGGGAGGAAAATGTACCAAGTATATTTAAAACAGATGCTCTCGTATCTGAACTGATTCAAATAAAAGAAAATTTTAAATCATAGAAAAAAACACACAGGATTAATGGTCACCCTTAAAAAAACATTTGTGTTACTTTATATTTCAGGAGGGAGACATGTTAAAATATTTACTTTGGTTAAAACTAATCAAGAATGGAAAATATTGATACCAAAAGAGGAAATGGAATAAAAAGAAACCCAATGAGGCTTTTATGCACTTCGCATCCTGAGGACTATGCTACTTCCTGGCATCTTATTTAAAGACTCTGTAACAGGAGAGATTGCTGATGAAACAGATCAGCACTGGACATTTCTCCTTTGTCTAATTAAACTTCCTGAATCATGGAATTTAAATTGTACATGGAGATGCTCTGTCAAAACAGACTCTCCTGCTTCTCAAGTAATTGAAAGCAACTGGAGGTTTGCCCGTGGCCCCAACATCTGGGAAATTTCCATCTCCCTCCCCCACCCCCAAGTGTATATACACATAAAAGCAAATATCTCTAGTCTCCGAGGTAGATTTCAAAATTTCCCTTATTTAACATTTTGTTGAATTTTAACTGGTTGCCAAAATTGTGTCATAGACGTAGCAAAAGAAAATCAAGGTGAAGGGAGACGTAGCTGAAGCTTGCCTGCAATTGTTGTTTGTTTCCTGGGCCATGTGTTTATGCTAAATGGATTCATTTGTGGAATGCAGCCTCTGGATTCTAGCCCCTGGGCGCCAGGACAGGTAAGGCTGGAACTCAGGTGAGTTCTGTCCCAGGAGATGAGACATCCCTGGGCTATTAGCATTCTGAAGCTGAGGCAGTGTCTCCAAAGGGGGGTGGGGGGGTGGGGGTCAGTCTTCTTTTTACCTGGTTTTGATGTGAGGTGGAAGCTATTCCTACAAGATACAAGGGATCTTAAAATTTACACGTCTGTAAAGATTTTGATTCTTCATTTTAAAAAATCCATAAAATTTGTACTAGAGAGAATTCTCTGTACTTAAGCCATAATGTACTGATTTTCAAATATCTCGTTGTGTTTGAAGTAATTTAGAGCAATCCTATATAACCATTTTGGAATACTTAGGCAAAAAGAAATGCAAATCAATAGTTAAATTCTTAATCATTAGTTAAATTGGGATATGTCCACCAGATATGTCTGCAATTGCTGTTGGTAAAATAAGATTTTAGGAATTGTTTCCAAAAAGATTAATTTTTAAAAATGGCACTGAACAACAAAAGATTAGTTAAAAAATTCTCCCAGGCTCTGGCCAGTGTGGCTCAGTTGGTTGAGCTGTCGGCCCATGCAACAGGAGGTTGCGGGTTTGATTCCCGACCAGGGCACATGCCTGGGTTGCGGGGGTTTAGTCCGTGGTGGGGATGCATTCAGGAAGTGGCAATGTTTCTCTCTCTCTCTCTTTCTCCCTTCCCCTCTTTCTAGAATCAGTAAAACATATCCTCTTGTGAGGATTAAAAAAAAAAAGTTCTCCCTCGACATTTGGTAGGCTTTTTAATAATATAACCATAATATAACTCAAGCTTTAAAATCAAACATAAAAACTAAAAATATATCAGAAAAAGAATGACTGATTTTCAAGTTCTATACCAGGAAAGAGAAACAAAGAAAGGAAAAATATCATGAAAAGAAGAATTTTAAACACAGTTTAAAAAACTCAAATTTTACAAATAATTTTTATTTTTATCCTGAATATTAGTCCCTTGGGGAATGTGTGCATATTAGAAATGGGAGTTACCCACAGAGATGGAATATCCAAGTCTCTGCAAAAATCATCTCCTTCATTGGCCTGTCATAGTCATAACCATCCTCCCAGCTCTATTAAACTTCCTGCCTGAAATTGTCATCGTTTAAAACCTCTTTGGTGAATTAGACAATTGAAGAGAAAATTAAAAAGAGGTCTTTGTTCTGTGTGAATATGGGAAGGGGTATCTGATTAGCCAGAGACCAATACACAGCTAGCAAGCAGCAAGCTTCCACTGGGGAGACCATGTGAGTGAGGACGCAAATGTGATTTTGCTCTCATTACAACCAGATGACCCTGCCTGTGACAAGGTCATGCACAGTCCTGGCCGTCTACTCCTGCTACTGCTCCAGTTCCTGTCGGGCAACCCTTCGTCCAGACAGGATCTGATACAGATATGTCTTTCCTGTGCCAGGCCTCTTACATCAAAGGGTGCTATTAGCTTTCTGCACTTGCTAGTCTTGAGGTGCCTCCAAACGCTGGGGTTCCTTTCATCATGGCCTATGTAACCAGTTCTTCTAATCTATTAGACAGTCTTGAAAAGTTCTACCTGGGAGTATGGTCAGTTTCCTGCCCTTGGCTGGTACTCACGTCATCATGAAATTACAGAACCCTCAGACAAAGAAAAAATCCAAAAGCTTGGAGGTAGAGGTGGGCAGTTGGGGGAAGGTATTAGCAGAGAGTGGCTTTGGATTTTTCAACAGCAGTAGCAGAAGTTAGAAATCAATGGAACGATTTCTTAGAAATTCTGAATGAAAATTATATTCAAGCTAGAATTCTAATTCCCAGTCAGAATAGCAATTAAATATGAAGGAGACTGAAGATAGTTTTAGACATTCAGGGCCTCTGGGGATTTGCCATCCAGGTCGCCTTTCTCAGCACCTGGAGGAGAGGCTCCAAGCAATGAGGGTGTAAACAAATACAAAGGAGGACCTGGGACCTGGGAAACAAGGCCCCACGGAGATAGAAATGAAAGGGAATCCTCAAGGCCAGGGCCAGGGGGGATCCCAGGACAGATGGCAGGAGTGTAGTAGGCGCAGGGAGCACCTGGACCAGGGACAGCAGCTCAGCCAGCTCCAGGAGACAGGGATCCCCCCCCCGCCCCCCCAAAAGAGAAATTAATAGAATATTGAAGGGACATTTAGACAATGGAGAAGAATTTAAAAATGCATTAGTGACAAATATATAGGAAACAAAGCAGAAATGGCATGCTTCCTGACCCAGCTGTGGATGATGTGAACACGGACTTTTAGTGTAACTAAAATGAATAGACGAACCTGTCAAAAATAGAAGAGGACTGGACGTGTGTGACTGGGTGAGTATGTGTGTATGTGTGTGTGTGTGTGGTAGTGGTGGTGGTAATGGTGGAGGGACATAGGGAGAGAAGAGCTGCCTAAGCAAGGGAGCCAGCCAGCTAATAAATAATGTCTAAAACTGACAAATCAAGAACTATTACTATAAGCATGGTATAGAGATATGTGAAAGTAAATACTTCAAGAATCAGTTGAAAGATAAAAAAGTGGTTGTCTTTGGGCAGCTGGAAATGGGAGAGAGCTTGGTGCAAAGGATTGGTGTTTTTGTGATTTTTTTTCTTTTTCCAACAAACTTTATAAAATTTAAGTTATGTGCCATTTTAATTTTTAATTATCCATGAAAAAAACCCCTGCCCTGGTTAGTGTGGTTCAGTAGTTAGAGCATTGGCCCGACCACTGAAGGGTCGCAGGTTCGATTCCTAGTCAAGGGTACATACCTGACTTGCAGTTTTGATCCCCAGCTCTGGGCAGGCACATGTGGGAGGCAACCAATCAATGTGGCTCTCTCACGATGTTTCTCTCTCTCTCTCTCTCTCGTCAAGCCCTTGCCCCAGTCAGGGCATGTGTGAGAGGCAAACAATCGCTGTGTGATGCTCTCACAATGATGCCCACTCCCTTCCTCCCTTCCATTCTCTCTAAAAATCAATGGGAAAAATATCCTACAGTGAGGATTAACAAAAACAACAACAAAAAACCCCCCTAAAACCTAAAGGTGGTAAAAAAAAATGTGAGGATGACAGGATTTATGTGATTTAATTTTTTAATCTAATTTGCCTTATTAATAAATCATCTTTCATAGGACAAAAGCGAAATCCGTTAACAAGTGGCTCTGAAACAAGAGAGCTGGGTAGGAAACATTGTTCCCCCACTACCCTGGGCTGGCTCACTGCATCTTGTCAGACGGTATCTCAGCACCCACATAACTGTGATCTCTGAACCGTGAGCGAAAATCCCATTTCCTTCCTGAAGATGGCCAGATCTAATGTGTTCTAATCGCTGTGTTCTCAGCACTCCCCACCCCTGACCTCCGTACTCTTGCCAGTTGTAGTGGGTTGAATTGTGTTTCCCAAAAAGGTTTGTCCAAGTCTTAACCCCAGTTACTTGTGAATGTGGCTTCATTTGGAAATAGGGGCTTTGCAGATACAGTGGGGCCTTGACTTACGAGTTTAATTCATTCTGTGATGGAGCTCGTAACTCAAATTACTCGTATGTCAAATCAAAAAGTGAACAAGTGAGACACGTGATGCTGGGCTGATGTCGTGGCGTTCTCTGTGACGTTTGCTGTGCCAACTAGCGGCGGGGTACCTGAAGCTGGCTCGTAACCCGAATTTTAGCTCGCAACTCAAAGCAAAGAATCAGCCGAGAGACGGCTCGTATCTCGAAAAACTCGTTAGTCGGGACACTCGTAAGTCAAGGCCCCACTGTATTACGCATTTGAGGATCTCTAGATGAGGTCATCTTGGATTTAGAGTGGGTCCTAAGTTCAATGTCCTTGTCAGGGAAAAGAGAGGGAAAATTTGAGACATAGACACAGAAGAGACACAGGGAAGAGACCACGTGAAGACGAAGGCAGAGATTGGAGTCCCATGCAGTGGAAGAGGTGGGAAGGATTCTCCCCCAGACCTTTTAGAGGGAACATGGCTCTGCCAACACTTTGATTTGAGACTTCTGGGCTTCAAATCTCTAAGCTCTGTTGTTTTAAGCCTCAAAATTGGTGGTATTTTGTTACGGCAGCCCTGGTACTCTTCCCATTAAACAGACATTCACTGAGCCGCTGCCAATTGGTAGGCCCTGGAAGAGGTGGGAAGGATTCTCCCCCAGACCTTTTAGAGGGAACATGGCTCTGCCAACACTTTGATTTGAGACTTCTGGGCTTCAAATCTCTAAGCTCTGTTGTTTTAAGCCTCAAAATTGGTGGTATTTTGTTACGGCAGCCCTGGTACTCTTCCCATTAAACAGACATTCACTGAGCCGCTGCCAATTGGTAGGCCCTGTGCTGCCCTTCATGCTAGAGGTGAGAATGTGGAGGTCGGGGACGCTTGACAAAGGCACTGTGGGCTGTGAGGAAGCATTAGGCTTCTTCTCATGAACCAGAACAGGCACTGAAATATTGTAAGGATGAATTCTGTGCTTGAGAAACAGAACTTGGGAGTTGAGGTATTAGGGAAAGTGGATTATAAGGGGGTCTTGAGAAATGTCAAGATTAGGAGCATTGGCCACTTCATTGAGGAGACTGTGGTGTTTGAAGTGGAAAATTCAACCATCTATTGTTTTCCTAATATAAATTACAGGACGTGAGAAAAATCTTGGTTGGTGGAATTATGCAAGCGAGCATGACAAAACATTGTAGAGTGATGAATTTTACAAGGTTGATAATAGTACCCCTAATATTTTCTGAGTATTTCACTAGGTACTTGTGCCAAGTGTCTTTTACATATTTCACTTAATTGTCCAATGGCTCTATGAGGAAAGTACTAAAGTACTGCTATTACTTCTATTTGAATCATGAAGATTTGTGGCTTAGAGTTGGGTGAGGTCACACAATTAGTAAGTGGCAGAGCTAAGACTCTAACTCAAATGAATGTGCTCCTTAACGATTACACAATATTTCATTCCCTCCAAGAAGGTTTGGTTAGGTGGATAATAGAACGGCCCGGAAATTATAAGGGTTTGAATGAAGGCAGTGGTAGTTAGTTAGTAGGCGGGGGAAACAGATATGAGTGCTATTTTGAAAGACTGGGTGAGGAATTGAATGGGGAAAGGAGGGGGAAATGTCAGTTGGGAAAGAAGCAGAGATATTACCCACATTTTTTTCCTGCTTTTGAGATGTTATTTAGAATTCTGTGTCTCAAATATTAAGAGTTTTACATAATCAAGTCAATACAATCTGTGTAAAGAAGCCCACTTACATATTGAGGTACAACAGATAAGGACCAGGTCCCACCTGAGCCACAGAATGCATGTAATTCCATGAAACCTTGTTCATCAGTGAATTATGTAGCAAAGAGGATATAAAACTCAAGTAACTACACACTTGCTTCCCTGCTGGAGGGTTAGACTTCTATAGCACTTGTAAATAGATGAACACATTTTACACAATACAGTTGTGCACTATCAATACTCTTAATCGCAAAACAAGCCTTATTTTTTCCCTATTTAAATTCATCTTGGGGAACCTGTGGCACATATGTTATGCACATTTTGCATGTATTGGTTTTCTAGGTCCTAACAAAGTATGATAGAATAGGTGGTGTAACCAGCAGAAATTTATTTTCTCACAGTTCTGGAGGCTGGGAGTCCAAGATCAAGGTGCCAGCAGGTTTGGTTTCTTCTGAGGCCTCTCTCCTTGGCTTACAGATGACCATTTTCCTGCTGTGTCCTTACATGGGCCTTTGTGTGAATCTGTGTCCAAATCTCCTGTTCTTATAAGGATGCCCATAGTACTGGACTACAAACCACCTTGAAGACCTCATTTTAACTTAATTACTCCTTCAAGACATTATTTCCAAATATGATCACATTCTGAGGTACTGGGGGTTAGTGTTACTGCTGGGGAGTGGTCCTCATCCCCACCTGTTGCTCATGGGAGTGGAATTCTTATAATATCCCGAGAAAAGGAATTTTCTGCAACTT
>NW_006296226.1:3523978-3557799 GCF_000327345.1 Myotis davidii | reverse complement strand
TGAGAGGATTATGTATTCCCAAATTTTGGGGTGCTTGCAGTGGCCACGCCCATTCAGGACAATGATCTCTGTTTCCAGGTGTGACTGACAGACATTTTCTCTAGTCATCCCAACTTCACTGCCCATGTATCTATTTTCCCTTCCCCCAGTGTTTTGCACACCTTCCCCCAGTGTTTTTCAGGGAATGAGCCCATGGTTTCCTGGGGAGTGCAGAGTTGCAGCTTCCTGGTGAAGCTGCCTGACTGACATGCTTATGATATCTGGCCTTCCCTGGACTCTTTTCTGTTATTAATAACTAGCTAATTACAATGGTATCATTAGGACTGCAGCATATGAATTTGGGGTTGGGGGTCAATTCAGACCATACCATGGCCCAAGGTCACAAAGGTCAGAGCCATATTCACATTGTGGTCAGTCACTTCTTGAGGTGATGGGAACCAATTGCTCCAGCCATCTGTATGCTCAGAACGGCGCCAAAAGTGACTTCACTGCTGGACACTCGGGGAAGTTACCTCCCTCTCCCTCATTATGTGGCCTGCTTCCCAGGGCTACATGGAGATTTCAGTCATTCCTTGGCTTTATGGCTGGCCATGGGACATCTCCATCTCATGCTTGAAAGGGAGGAGAATATGAGTGGGTGGAAGTTGAAACTGCTTGTTTAGATACAAGTACATGGAGATCCTGAATGAAATGGTGTGATCTCAGAGGGCGTCTTGGAACTGGCCGGAAACTTTGAAGATCAGTCCCATGGGCCTTGTAGAGCTATGCCCCGTTTCCCTAGTGCAGCTCTGCCTAAGAAAGGTCCCCACACATTCATCACTTTGACCACCACGGAAAAAAAGTTTCCTTCAATCTTGTTTTCCCTTATACATGATTCAAGATCCACTTACTGGGGGTGGGAGTGGGGGGGAATACTGTTGAGGTACATCTATACCTCCTAATAAAACAAGAGTAAGGGCAAAAATTATTTGCTATATTGTGTTTTGATTAGAACGAATATTTCTAACGAATTAGCTTTCTAATAAAAACACTGTAAAACATTCTATCGTTTAAAACATTTCCAGCTTTCTAATAAAAACACTGTAAAACATTCTATTGGTGAAAACATTTTCCCCCTCTCCCCAGTGGAAGCATTCTTCTGCTCCCCTCCTCAAGGAGTGGTCTTCATTTTTTGCTGCACCTATGGCCTCACACTAAAGTGTCTCAAATCTGTATCTACTGCCTAGAATTTTCTTCTGAGCTTTGGGAATTTAGTGCCAGTTCTCTTTAGATCTTGCCACTTGACTGCTGTTCAGGACCTTTACACTCAGTGTACAAAACTGAGTTTCGTCATGTCCCTCAGAAATCTGTTCATCCTCCATCCTCTACACTCCCCTTCTTGGTTCATGAAACTTCATCACCCAGTTCCTCAAACAAAAATCTTAGAGTTACACTTGCTTTCTTCTCACCCTATCTCCCTCATTTAGACCCCAAATCCTATGAACTCAGTCTTAAATACCTTTTTGACTATGCCGTTGTCTTTAGTCTCTTACATTTAGATCCCAACCATCTTTCACCAAGCCTAGTGCACGTGCTTCCCCAGGTGTCTCACTGTCTTCCATCTCACCCCTTCTCTTTTCACTGATACCCTGAATCTAGATGTAAATTTTAATTTCCTTAGCCCCGTGGTTGGCAAACTGGGGCTCGCGAGCCACATGCGGCTCTTTGGCCCCTTGCGTGTGGCTCTTCCTAAGCCTTAGGAGTACCCTAATTAAGTTAATAACAATGTACCTACCTATATAGTTTAAGTTTAAAAAATTGGGCTCTCAAAAGAAATTTCAATCGTCGTACTGTTGATATTTGGCTCTGTTGACTGATGAGTTTGCCGACCACTGCCTTAGCCCAACATTCCAGACTCCCATCCTGAGACTGGCCACTTATCCAACATCCTATCCTGAAAAATTCCTTTGCTACATATTTACAAACAACTCATGTTGCTTTCATCTTGCCTGATGTTCATTGACTCGAGGTCATGAGCTCATCTGCGGTGTGTCCTTCTGGCAAACTTCCTGTTTCTCATACCCGTGGGACGCCTGGCTTGGTTCCCACAATCTGGACCCGTGCTCTTTTCTGTGGCTCATGGCGCATTGTGCGTGTCCTTCATTTCACTGACCAAATGGACTGGTCTGGCTTTCGTGTCTGTCTTACACATTAGATTTCCAGTTCCTTATAACCAGGGGCAGTTTTAGTCACCTTTGTGCTGCAGCGTCTAGTTAAGGGCATGCCACAGAGTAGTGCCTTTAAGTATATTGAAGAAATAAATGGGAAAGTGCTTTAAAAAGTTTAACATTTGATGGAAGTATAAGGAATATTTTTACAAACGTTACTTCTTAAACATCTATAAGTGAGCTATTATTTGACTGTGAGAGCAATGGAATCAGAGTTAGAAGCTTCAAGTGCCAGTCTACCAATATGTCTATCTGAGGTAGTTAATTTCCTTGATTATAAAATGGGGGTAATGATTCTGTCTAAGCTGGTTGTGAGAATCAACTGAAATAATGTGGGCAAAATTTATTTCTAAACTAAAAAATACTGTTCTGTGAAGTCGTGAGCTAACATAATCTATACTCAAGTCTTTCTAAAACTGAATACATGTAATATATATATATATAAATATATAATATACATAATATATATATATAAAAACACATATGATTTTTTGTACTTTGTGTTGCTTGACTCTTTAAAATAGATCTCCACCATCTGTGTAATGTTCCCTGGAGTGATGATAGTGATTTCCTTGTTTTTGAAAGAGAGCAGTATTTTTTTGTAAGATTAGTTTCAGTGACCTGCTCATTGTATATTAACACAATTAAATTTAAAATTGCCTGTCAAAATTCAACCTGGTCTCATAAAAATAAGGGAAAGAAACTGGATCCTACCTGGGAAGAGAGAATTGTTCCAAGCCAGAAAAATCAGTGCTTGAATGACCCGAGCACATATTTCTATTTTACCTGAAAGAAGCAATAGGTTTTCTCAGAACCTTTTGGTACTCTGAGAGAAGGTGGCAGTTAGCACTGATTTTCCACCCAGGAATAAAGAAGAACTTGTCTGACCACCCCCACGGACATTTTCTGTTTTTACACAAAGTGTATAGAAAGTGCTCGTTAACAAGGGGGACAACCCTTCCAGTTTGTTCAGAACAGTTCTGGCATGTCTTATAGGAATGCATAAAGCACCCCCTTCAGTCTCTAAACTATCCGTTTGGATGATAAATTGCATGTTCATCCCAACCCCAGTACATATTGAATAACTGACAGGAGGAAATCAAGATAAATGTTTCAAATGTAGCATTCATTCTGCGTTACAATACCCAGAAGTGTTTTACCTGGAAACATATTTCAGCCGTAGAAATAAAGATTCAGGTTTCCTAATATAGAAGTAAAAAGATTCCTCTTCTCCCCCTAGTTCTCTTCTCCTCGCCCTTAACTGTCCCCATTTTCTTCTTTAAAAAATTAACATAGTGATCACACCTGACAGATCAATGGAGCCACCGAGATTGATAGAAACAGAGAGCCTACAGACCAGATTTCAGTGTTATTTTCTTGTATGTGTGACTTTAACTTCAACCTGGTGATAAGATTTATTAACATTTATCTGTAGAATTCACATGTGCTCTCTTTGATCAGTAATTCGAGTTGCTTTCCTCTGAGTTTCAAAACTTGGATTAATATTATTATAGTTACAGGCTTATTCTATTTGTCCTTTGACCTCTTCATTTCAGAACACCTAGAGATCATGGGAAAACAGGCCCTTTAACGTGTAATAAAATAAACACCTGCTGACCCCTGGGGAGTCTTGCTAGGAATAAATGAACATTGATAGAAGTTCTCTGAGCAGAAACTCCAGGATACCTCTGGCAGGAGCTCTGGCAGGCAGAGCACGGCTGTTGCAATTCTCTCCTCCGTCAGGACGTGTGACACAAGCATCTAATTGGCATTAGCAGAAGCCGCCAGGACAGGTGGCCTGCTGTGGACTGCAAAAAGCCCTCTAAAGCTACAGGGCTATGGCGCCCAGGTATTTACTTAACACCTTTGAGGTGGTACAAATAAAGGGAAGTTTATCGGGTAGGATCCTGCTAAGGGAACAAATGCCTAAGGGAATGGAGGAAGTTAATTAAGGAGGAAAATCGGAAGCCTGCTGGGATTTCATTTCCTTAAGTGCTCTAGACAGTCAGGCTGCTTTACCTGGCTCTGCTGCTGTCCTCTGTGGTCCTACTCTGGGTGCAAATCCCCACTAAATGTCAGCCCCTGGCATTTGAGCTCACGGGGACAGCTATTGTATGGGGGCCTCCAACCTGAAACCTGGGACTGCAGATCAACAGATAGAATGCCACAACCAATACTGTAGGAGGGGACCCTATGGGCTCACTTCTTTGTGGAATTTTTAAGTCAACTCACAGAAGCAGAGCCTAGGATGGTAGTTGCCAGGAGCAGAAGGATGGGGGAAGTGAGGAAATGGTGGTCAAAAGAGAAAAACTTCCAGTTATGAGTAAGTTTGGGGGATCTCATGTACAGCCAGTACATATACTTAATCACACACCATTGTATAGTTGAAATTTGCTCAGCGAGATGTTAAGTGTTCTCACCACACGCACAACATGGTTAACCACTTGAGATGATTGGATGTACTACTTAATTGCGGTGAACATTTTACAATGCAAACGTTAATCGAATCATCACATTGTGGTTTGTACCTTCGGAGAGGAAGCACTGGGGCAAAGTCATTGAACCTGGGTCTGCAGACAGGCATGCGGTGCGAAGGATGGAGCAAGGCAGGGCGCAGTGTGAGTTCAAGCTGCTAGGATTGGCTCCGACTTTTAATGGAGGCCTCCCGTGGGTAAGTGGCCATCTTCTAGCTCTGCCTGGCATCCCAAACCATCATGAAGAACATCACTGTGTAGGCAGAGTTCCATCAGGCTCACATGCATTGAGCGGTCTCCAGAATTCCTGAATGAATAGCCAATACCTTCCCAGCATCTTGCTTGGAACCTTTCTTTTAGGAGGAAGAGCTCAGCATTCTGTAATTTGAGATTGTTTCATGTGGTCGAAGGCCTCATTTTAGCATAGCTGAGTGTCTCCTTACAAATGATTTGTCTGTGCTTATTTTGACAGCGCAGCAAAGGGAACATATGCTGGGACAATAGTCACTGAGGAAGGAAGGGGCCATGGAGAGTGGTGACAACCTGGGCTAGGGATAGAGACAGACCCACATCTTAATTGCTTTGCCATTGCCACACCATTTCCCATCAGTAAAGTAGAGCTAACAACAATTAGGGATTAAATGAGACTTAAACCTGTGTCTTCACATAGTAAACCCCTATTGAATGAAATCAAACGGTTTATGAATGGATTTGTCAGGGGAAAAGAATCGCTGCTGCTCCTCACCAGCGCTGGACTCTGGGGTGTGGATTTCCCTGTCCTACTCGCTCCAGCCTTCTCAAGGGAGTTAGCATTTGGTCAATCATTGACAGATTGTGGCTTTGCCCGACAATGTTCTGTCTGCAAGCGCTTGTATAACAGACATAAATCTCATTGAGCTCCTAGAACTGGTCATGACCCCTGAGGTGGGAAGGCGTAGATAGGTTTTCTGAGCTATAGGTTCCATAGATTCCATCATCATAGTAAAAGTAATATCTAACATTTTCCAAATATTACTGTGCTAGGGACTGCCCTAATGTTTTGAATGCATTTTCTCATTTAATCCAGTCATGGCCAGATGAACTGTCAGTATTAAATGTAAGTATGTCATCCTTCATTAAGGAAATCAGGTAGGCAGAAGACTCTTTTAAACTGCAAGCCTTTTACTCCTGCTGTAGTGATTCCCTTCCCCCATCTTCACTGGGGTATACTGCTTCTCAAACTGAGCATGCACAGGAGTCACCTGGGGGTTTTATTAAAGTGGAGATTATGATTTTGTGGATCTGGATGTTGCCTGAGATTTGCATTTCTAACAAGCTCCCAGGTTCTCAGCTCACACTTTGACTAATGAAGCAGTACACATTCTGTTCTCAAGCTTTGCTGCTTTTAGAATCATCAGGGGAACGAACTGTACACAATATCGATGCCTAATTTGTACTCTAGACCAATTAAATCAGAATTTCTGGGAATGGGACCCAGGCATGAGTAGTTTTTTATTTGTTTGTTTGTTTGTTCTTTAAGCTCCCTAAGTGATTCTAATGTACAGCAAGGGCTGGGAACCAATGCTGGAGAGAATTAGTAAATTCATTTAAATCCCCCCAAGATAGACAGTTTTAACCACATTGGAAATCCAAAGAGCAGAAGAGGCTGACCCCTTAATTGATGACAGCAAAATCGAACATCACTGAATTTTTAAATCTTAATTTGTTTCCCTTGGTTGTTGAGAAAATTATCCTCCCTTCAGATCCCCCATCACCATCACTGTATACACCTTCCTTGCTACCCCCTCATGGTCAGTACTCTTGTGCTTCTGGAATTTCCTAGTCCTGAGCATGACTGGGTGACTTTCACTCCCAGTGAATCTGGCATATCATCTTCCTTTCTCAGGCCTGGGCTGTGCTGACTTTCTAAATAACACATGCAGTCCAAAAATTTAAAAACATGTGAGGTCATAGGAAAAATTTTAAAACAAATAATTTGGTGCTCATGGAAACAATAGTTCAATCACATTGTCTAAGAAAGCTGTCTGGAAGGACTTCCCACGGCTCTCAAATGGCTCTTAGATATCAGTTGTTGGGAGCATCCTAAATGGCTAGAAGCACATGTTTGATGACATGTAAGAGCTATTAGATGGATAATTTTATTTTTATTTATTGATTTTAGAGGGAAAGAAAAGGAGGGGGAGAGAGAAACATCAATTTGCGGCTCCACTTATTTATGCCTTCATTGGTTGATTCTTGCATTTGCCCCGACTGAGGATCAAACCTGCAACCTTGGTGTATGGGGATGACACTCTAACCGACTGAGCTACCCGGTCAGGGCCTAGCTAGAGAATTTTAGAATTTCACTCCATGTTTAACTCCATAGGGACAGATATTTCACTTTTTTTTTTTCATGATCTAACAATTCAATGGGTTAAGAAAGTTAGCTATTGGTCCCAGTTTATAGGTAAGGAAACTATCTCAGGGAAATAAAGTGGTGCAAGAATACATGGCTTGTGTAGAAATGGAACTAGAACCCAAACCCTCTTGCTCTTTCCGTAGAGCACAAGAACCCCAATATTCCTTCAGTTATTTAGCCCGGTTCCCCCTCCTCCCCTCTCCCCTTTCTCTCACCTGTTAAGGAGAATAGGTTTCAGAACTTCATTGTGAACCATTCCGTTTTCGTTTCTTAATTTTACAGCTGAGTTCCTTTCACTGGGAGTAACAAAGGTAAAATAATGTGTTTGCTTTATTCCTTTTCTTGGTGAAAGACCTTGGCTCATGGGATAAGGGAGCATTGTGTGGCATCTTGAGATAATCAGAAATTGATGACTTGAGTCATTTCCATCTCTTTATCATTTTAATCTTTCATGCAGAATTACAGATGGTCATAGGTCAAAGACTATAGGTGAGAAGATTGCATTACATGCTTTTTCTAAAAGTGAAAAAAAGACCCCAAAACAGTATTATGGAAAGAACAAGGGCTTTGGAGTCTGGGAGACCAAAATTAAACCCCACCTCAGCTACTTAATCATGTAACTATTTTAAGCCTCAGTTTTTACAGTTATAAGATAGGGATAATAATAAGTACTTGGAAGGGTAATTCTAAGAATTAAATGAAATAATATAAAGAAAGTTCCCAGTTAGCAACATCACATAGTTGATGCTCATGGCAGCTTTTATTATTACTACGTTAATACTGTGGAGAATCCTTGTGCCCTGAGAGCAATGCTCTACCATTTTTTCTCTTTGTCAGATTCTCTCTCCCGGGCTCATTAAAATGCATCAGAAAGAGAATCAGGGTCCAAAGTCTTGGAAAAGCTGGTTAGGCTGAGATGGTCTTAGCCTGAAAACCATAGTAGCTTTGAATCCTGGTGTGTAGAATGTTGTTTCAACATTTATAATATGAAGGCAGTGATAATGTATATGCTTACAGAATTAGTTAAAATGAAAAAAAAGATAATCTTTGTATAGTAAAATACTCAGTGACTAACAAGAAGTGAGAACTCAGAAGTGCTGTTTTGTATGGCTCAAGTTGAAGATGAACCTGGAGTGAAGTGGAGAATGGAGACAACTCCTGGTTTTCCACGAGTTCTGCTTTGAACTCCTAATGTGTAGGGTGTCCCAACCGTAATGAGCTAGCTACTGATTAGTTTCCCTTGAATGCTTATAATATCTTTTCTTTTTTAATTGATTTTTTAAATCTCTCGAGAGCTGGACTATCTCTGGAAACTAGACTATAGAGAAGGCCGCTGAAGTTATACTAGGTAAATGCAATAGGTTAGTGCTATGCAGGGCAGATTGACTCGGGACAGAGGCTGTGAACCCACACAGAGGACGAGAAAAGCTACTGAGTTAGAAAATGCAGCCAGAGAGGCATGGAGTGAGGACCAGGAGGAACTCGGGGAAGTGGAGTTCAGGGCAGCCGTGAGGAGCATATGTTTGAAGAAACTGAAGTTTACCCTGGGTTTTAGGGGGAGAATAACAGCATATTCCTAGACCTGAGAATGGCAGAAATGGGTAAAGGAACTTGAGGAGGTTAGAGAATACGTTTGGCTAGTGGCAGCCCAGTGGGAATGCCAAGTAGGAAACAGAGGAGTCACAAAAGTGTCCACCACCCAGACATCTCAGAGGGAACCCCTCACCATTCAGCAGCGCGTACAGGCCAGTTAGTGTCACAGGTGTCACTTCACTTTATTCTCATGCAACTCTGTGCAACTCTCGAATCCATTTTGAATAGACATTCAGTAACTTTTCCAAGGTCACGTGGCTAGTCAACGTTCGAATGAGCCATCTTAATATGATTCAGTTTAACATAGTTATCTTGCCTTCTGAAGCCTGTGGGATAATTTCAGGGGAGACAGCAACAAACTTATATAATCATGAATTAGATACATGCATTATTACTAAATAAGTCATTAAGAGACTAAACACAGCTGATGAGAAATTAATGATAGGCTAGGAATCATATGCACTGTAAATGCCAACTTGGAAATAATCTAAAATTATTTGTTTGTTTGGATGAGGACTCATGCATTAAAATTGACTTAAGGAGTTTTTCCTAGGAAGGAAACCATATGGTTCAAGAGGCAATTCCCAGGATTTTCCACCAAACCCCAAGGAGTTCCTGCTGATCACATATGGTAGCCTCTATGAATTCAATTTCTTTCCTCCATTTTAATCAAGAGCAGGCCCAGGGTATGTACCAACTTTCAAAATCCATCCAGATATTTGGCTTGCCTTGGAATCAATGCCTGCCTCCACAAACTCAGCCCAGTGAGAGAGGTCTGGCATTCAGGTTCACTCCTTCCATAGGCTCTAGGAAGTTGGGGAGAGTCCTGTACCCCTTAAACTTTCCTTTTAACAGGCTCCTTCTCTGAATAACTGCTTGTCTGGCAGAGTGACCACAGAATTGTCCTGAAGCCCGCAGTATACCTCCCAAGAACAGGATTCAGCCCTCTAGGTCATCACCCTCTGAAAAGAGGCTGCGTAGATCCTTCTGAGGATCTCTCGGGAGCCCTTGAGGTAGGCGTTTTCAATCTGACCTCAAACAATTCTTATTGATGAGGCCTCTTTTCTTTCCTAGAAGCCAAGGGCAGGGAACTATCAGCTCTCTTTTGAAAGCTGCCCTGCTCCTACAACCAATCTCCTGTTTTCTATTTCTATAGTGTCTGCCTTTTGCCTGGATCAGTTTCCCCATCCATTCTCCAGTTAAATCAGATGTTTTGTTAGCTTTCCCACGTCTCTCCATAAATGCTTAAACCAATGGGTAGCTAACTGCTCTCTTGAAGATTTCCCTCTGCGGTGGGTTCCATAGACACACCATTTATTTCAGGAAGGACAACACTTTTCTCAGTTACCCCTGTCTACCAGCCAGCTCCAGATAGGGTTTTTCTGTTATTCATAGCACTGGACATTCTCTGCAGTCCTTCTCCCGTCTCCCTTCTTCCTTGGGAGGAAGGTTATCGATGATCACAATATCCTAAGGTATTAGTGCAAGGGGAAGTGTGGGGGTAGAAAGAGCCCTATAGCTCCCTCCTGGTGGGATATTACTGGTCACATTCTTCAATAACGTTTCCCCTGACACCTAACTCATCTGAAGATGGAAAATTTCCAGAGAAAAAGCTGCCCCAGCAAAGTCTCCTACAAATAGGATTTTGATATTCCACTTGATTTTCTACTGAAGCAAAGAACTGTCTTTACTATTTTCCAATGGTCTGCAACAGAGAGACTAGAGTTGGGGTGAGTGCGTTGGGATCTTACCCCCTGCAGCAAGGAGCTTTGTGGAAGCCTGCTGAGGCTGTATTTGGGGCTAGGTTCATTCTCATGTGTGATTTAGCAATTTTTTTCTCTAGGAAACAGGAAGCCCTTATACTAAGAGGAGTGTTCAGCTTATATAACAAGCTCTAAAAATTTAACGAGACTCTAGGATTGAGATCATGAGTGTGCACAGTGCTGAGGTGGTTCCTTTTAGTCAGTGACCAGTCCCTGGGGGCAGGGTTTGGACTGTGATCCCTGGTGAGCAAGAAGAGGAAGTGAGTAAGAGAAAAAGCTGATGAGGCGAGAGAAACAGTGATATGTTCCAAATTTCCTTTGTTTTTCTTTGGGTCGGGATGGGAGGGAGGGAGGTAATATTAATAATTTAAGAAGTCTACTAGTGTTATTAGCTGAGGGCAATAGGGATGGAATCTTTAAAAATAAGTAAAAATTACTTAGACATCTTGTGGGAATTTCAGTTCATGGGAGGTACAGAGATAATTGTAAGATTTCTTTTCCATCCTACCCAAAGCATTCTTTTATTGCCTTCTCCCACACCTGCCAATTCCTTTAACCCACATTATATTAAGTGGTAAGCTTCAAAGTAAAATTGTTCAAATAAAAAAACAAAACAAAAATAGCGTAGCAGCATAGCTACAGTTTAATTTGAGAATGTTACCTTTCTCACACATTCTACGGGGTTCAAAAAATAGGCATATAAAATTGAGGAGAAATAGATGTCTTGGTATGAGAATAAATTTAAAAGGAGTAAAGGTCACAACCTCTGGCCTTTGCTACCTAAGGAGAGGGGAGGCATCTGCTGTGCTCCCTGGCCAGGCCCAGGGCTTGGCTCAACTTATTTCTTGCTGAAAGGCTGCTGAGGGAAGAGGATCCCACAGTTTTGGAGCTTGGATCCTAGCTGAAACATGGCCAGTTCAAAGCTTTCAGCAGTTCTTTGTTTTGTGTGTGTGTGGGGGGGGGGGGGGGGCGGTGGACATTCCTTTGTTATGGGAGGACCACCGCAAATACCTTGTTTTGACCATGTGGTTTCCAGGAACTAACGTCCTCTGCTATTCCTATAAAAGGTTGACTTCATTGTGGGCAGACTTCATTGGATCTTTGCAGATTTTATTTCCTTTAAGAAAATGTTGCTTTTCTAAACATAGCTTAGTCTACACTGTTATTGAAAATTAGTTGTTATTCCTATGAAGTATGTGTGTATGTGTATGTTTTCACAGTTATCCCACAGGCTATCTATACATGGTATAATATAATATGCATTTATATATTATTTTTATATAGTATATCTTCTAGATATTGCTATATATGATATATATATTATCTATATGTATGAATACATTTTTTAAATGAAAATCAGTTGTCAGGTAGGATAGCGAGAATTGGGAAATTACTATGCTTATTTTAAAAGACTCCTAATCAAGGATGAAATTTCAAAAGCTCTTAGCATCAAAATAAGGGCCCGAACTTGGCAAAAGACATTGGAGAGTAGGGCATAACCTGGTCGATGTCAAAGAAGGGAATGTGAGAACATTGGAATAAAAGGGTAGCAAGAAATTTAGCCTGAAAGAACTGATGATGTCAGAGAGAGTAGCCTGGTGAGAATTAAAAGTGGGTAATTCAGCAGATAGTGCTGGACTCTATGTGCACAGCGAGCTGTGTGATTTGCATAAATGGGTAGGTCTGAACCTCAGAATTTGTAATAGAATCTGTATTTTAAAGCTAGAAGAGACTTTAGAGGGGAAAGAACATTCATCAGGCACTAACTGCGTGCCAAGCATAATGCTTTCATGCATGTATTTTCAGGGGCGGCAAGAGTTCTGAAGCTTTTTAGACAAAGATTAAAATCTTGGCCCTGCTACTTTTTTGGTTTGTGACCCTGAGCAAATTAATTAACCTTTCTGAATTCTCGTTTTCTTTTGTATAACGTGGGGAGAGAAAGTCTTCCTTTGCAAGGGTTTTCTGTGGATAAAAATAAAAAAGCTCTCTGAAGTGCCTGGAATATTTTTGCTACTCTGACTTAATTTTCTGCGATCCCTTTCATAGCGTACAACACTGAGGTTTAGAGATTAGGTGCCATCTTTGATAAAGAGATTTGGCCAAATTTAGGTTTCTTTTTCTCTGGTCTGATCTCCCACCCCCAATATAGTTTGTCACTACTTGAGTTTGAATGAACACTCCTAGGCAACCTGATACCTTGGGTGATGCCAGGTCACTAGGCAGTTTGCAGGAAGGCGGCTTTCTGTTTCCTAGAAAAGCACAGAAAGTAGCACTATCATGGAGACAGCAAGGCAGCGAGCCAATCAGCTGTCCCCGAAGGTACATAATGTAATCCAGGGGTTGAGTTAGGGAGAAAAGGATTGTGAGCTATTATATAGCAGTTAATGGCAGCCACCCAGCAGATCTGAGTGGAACAGTTAACCTATGCCGCCATCTTGGTTCTCCGGAACTTACATTCTCAGGAAAAAGTGTTTCTTGATGAACCACTGGGCTGATAAAGCTAAGCTTTCGGGGTTTTGCAGATCTAAGATGAAAGTTCAGTTTCAGCTTTGAGACAGTATTTCCCCTGTCATTTCCTGGCACAATTATCTGGACATTAATTACCAAGACACATGACTGAACTTTGAACTCTGGTTGGGAGTCCCAGCAAGCAGAAGCTCCCAAAGGCCTGCGAGGTCGGCGTCTGCCCTTACCTAAGCCTGCAGAGGCTCCAGTGCTGTCTTACTCACTCTGCATAATGATTTGAAAGGGCGTCAGCCCACGGTCCTTCTCTTTCCCCATTTGTTTTTTTTACAGCAAAACGTATCAGGATGACTGTGTCTGTGTATTGTACAAGGCAAGAGCCGTGTGACTTGTGGTTTTCTGAACTTAACTGCAGCTCCTTCCAATGGGTGATGTCCACCCTGCACCTAGAAATACACCCTTGGAGCAGACAGGGAGATCCGTTGATGTGCAGACACGAGACACCGTCCCCTCTCCTGGGGCTGTGGTCCTGGTGGGCAGACGGGAAGCAGACACGCTGAGCGGTGTGATCTCAGACAGTAACGGGAAAGGCTTGATGGCGTTTTATAGTCTGTGTTTCACAATAAGGCGCCGAGCCCCGCTCGCTACCCTCTCAGGACTGAACCCAGGGCACAAGCCTAGGAAAGGAAAACTAAAAGCAGAACATGAAGAATATGTTCCATGATAAGCTTAAGAGGGAGGTGAAAAGTTTAAGCAAATGGAAAACAGAACCATTGTCCACGGTTGGGTATCGTGGCTCAACATACAAATGTACCCAGCCATTCGCCAACTGCCAACTGTCTTTTGGTGGCAAAAGAAAATACTACATGATGTAAGATAGATCTGTAGCTCTTTTGCCTTCGTGTGATAAAAGGCAGGCGTTCAATGTTTTACCAGCTCTTATGCGCTATGGAGAAAGAGTTTTAATAGGGAGTGAAATCACAACCCCTGCCACAGGGACGTGCGGCTGGTATAATCGGAGGAGGGAAAAGACCATATTATTTAGGATAAACAAGAAGGGGAGAGCAATTTAATTGGTTCCTGATGTTCCACATCACACAGGCCAGGGCTCTTAAAACCTAGTGGCTTATTTTTATTTGTGAACAGATTTGATTTTTTTTTAAAAAAATGGGTTTTCCATCTGTGTTGGTGGAATTCCAGTCAAGGATCTCCGATCCTGGCTGCTTTGATCTTGCGCTCACCTTTCAAAGCCATCAAGAGGTCTTCTTTTTCCTTTATGTAAAAGTACTTCCAGCCAATGTTTAATATGAAAGAGATGTTTATCAGACTTGGGATGGGCATATTGAAGCGATTCAGGGGTCGGCGTTTTCTTTCTCATACACACCCCCTTTCACCTCCCCTCCCGCCTCCTGACCAGTCTCGGTCCCTTGATTATACTTCCTGTTGTGAGTTTGTACAGCTGAAGGAGGTATAGGTGGCAATTTATAAAGTTACTATAAAAGTGAGAGGAAAAAGAATGAAAGGGGTATGGCTGGGTAAGGGAGAAATGTGCGTCAATGCAATTGGCAGCCCCGTGACTGACAGCGGCTCTGGTGATGCAGAGCTGACAATTTCAGGACTGTGTGCCAGATCCTGATGTGCAGCCCAGACTTAGAGGCGGTGTTTGCAAGATAATTCTCAGTGGGCGCTGCTGTTCCTCCCGACCCCTTCATCTCTAGGAAAGCTATCTGTCTGCGAATTATTTAAATGGAGCAATCAAATAGGTCTCTTTGTGAACATTCACAAATAAAATGGAATTTGTTCTTTTAAAAACCAATTAATGATGTTAAAAATAGATCTTTTTTCAAGTGAAAGAAGTTATCTAGTACTTGGACACAAAGCCTAGTCATCTGAGACAATTTCAGAGCAAACTGACTTTTTTTTTCCAGTCCAGTTAACCACATTTTAAAATATAAACTGTGATACCAGTTAACTTTCATATAACTAGTATTGTTTCTTACTCAAGGAGAATGTGGTTACAGAACTCGTGTGTCTCACAACATTTAAAGCAGAACATTCAGTGAGACAGAAATGCCTCCACTTTAAGGAAAATGGATTTTTGATCAACCTAAATTTGCAAAATAAGATGCAGAAGCAGGAATATTTGCACATCAAAAAGAATTAATTATTTGACAAAAATACTATAAAGTTCCTTTAAACTACAGACTCTGAAAACATAGTTCAAATATACTTTTATTAAGCAAATTCTAATTAATATGCAGCTTTTAAGTGCTCTCAATGGCAATAAAAACATTACATTTCTGAACAGTTTTCATTTAAGCTTTTTATTTTTAATAAAACAACCACAGGCTTTGCCTGCATTACCCACTCATGCAGCCAACAGGCTTTGAAGAGATTTCTTCATATTCTACTAACACAGAACTCTTAAAACCACATGGAAGAATTAAGCCTTTTTACCATAACGACCATTGGCTGGAAGCTTTCTTGAAAAATAATTAGTGAAATTGTGGTGAAGGATATAGGAGGCAGGACAATGTCAGCTTTTAAATATCCCTTTATCACACACTCCAGATGATGGAAAAGAAATGCTGGAGCAATAGGTCAGCTGTTTTAATGTTTCTCCCTGAATCAAAGAGGGAGGGGACTTTATGGATCCCAGCTGTGCTTACGTTCGCGTTTCCTGGCTCTTTACTATTCTGCAGTTTGTAGTCTACGTGTCCAAAGCTCCAGGGAGATTTTAGTGCAGCAGCTTGCTTGGGCTAGTTTTCTTTTCTTTTTTATAAAGCGTATCAGATACTTGTAATGCTCACCTTGCTGCAGAGTTGCATTTCAATGGCAGGCCAGGGCAGGAGAGGAGAGAGAGCAAGCGAATATGAAGAAAGGAGGACGAGAGACTAGAGACCAGCAAGTGAACCCACTGTAATTTACTGAGTTCCAAAGAAGGAAAAACGGAAGGGGGGAAAGAAGGGAGGAACCAAAGAATCAAGACTTGAGAGGACTGAAGGCCTTATCTGCCTTTTATTGGACATCATAATCATCCGGAAAACTTGTAAAATGAGGAATTCCAAGCCTTGCTGACCGTCTTTGATGTGTCCAGGGCCCAGGAATCTGCATTTTAGCAAGAAACAAGTTCATCGTCATAGTAACGTTGACAGGCAGTTCCTTCCAGGTATTGGGGCCTGGAGCAGTTGCCTGAAGATGGGCTAAGTGCACACAATAAGGCCTCAGAGGCAGAAAGGAGAGTGAACATGTCACAGGGAAGTAGGGAAATAGGGCCAGAGAAGTGATGAGGAGCCGTGGGAGGAAGAAGGTTAAAAGAGAAAGTGAGTAGCTACAGAGATTCTTTTGAGCTTATAGCATCCAGATTTGACTGTTGATATGAGATAGAAGACAGGAAAAGAGAGAAGAAATAAAAGGTGACCAAGTTGCTGTTTATTAGCCAAAACTCGTGGCTAGATTCCTTGATCACGTGGTCAGTCATGTGTCTCAAACATTCCTCTTTGAGATGCTCATTGCACAACAGGGAAGTCATAAAAAGTACTATTAGAAATAAAGGACTAATTGGTGTCATTTCCCTCATTCCCAGAAGTTCTACAGAGGCACCTACTTTTTTGTTAGAGAGAAAGATGGAATTTTAAAGTAGCTGAAAGGAAATTGGATCCAGAAGAGAGAGGATTTAAATCTGCCAGTGGGAAGATGGAAGCCTCTTATTCCCTGCCTCAGAAGAGAAGACTCCAAATCTCCAGAGTTCAAGTGCTCATGTTAAGAGTTTAGAGTTCAAAATGGTATCTGGTTAGCCACTGGTGGTCACAACATTTCTCATTTCAGGGACTTGGAAGGAGCAACAGCGTTGGAAGGAAGCCTGAGGTTGGATTTGCATTAGCGCTTTACATAAGGTGGAGAAAGGCAACGGCTCCTCTGAAACAGTGGGGGTGATGGAGATCACTGGTGGTAGGGTGAGGGTGGCTAACACTATCCCAAGCCCTTTTGTGATGAGTCAGCCATGAGGCTACTTACTCCCTGAAGCAGACCCACATAAGGTCTCACTGAAATGTCCATGAAGCCACAGAGAAAGTGAAAACATGAGTCTTAGGGAGACTGACAAACTACTCCCTACATCCTGGAAGGGACTCGGCTGACTACCGAGACCTTGAAATGGCCTGTGCACACCTGCCGCCTGGAGTGAAGCAAGGCGCGGAGGCCCCACCATTGCAGCCTCTTCGTTTCTTTCTGTTGTTGTTGTTAATCCTCATGGATTTTTAGAGAGAGTGGGAAGGATGGAGGGAGGGGGACAGAGAGAAACATCAATGTGAGAGAGACACATCGATTGGTTGTCTCCTGCACATGCCCAAATCTGGGGCCTGGGGTTGAACCTGCAACCCTGGCACATGCCCTTGACCAGGAATCAAACACACGACCCTTAGGTGCGCCAGCCCATGCTCTAACTGCTGAGCGACACCAGCCAGGGCAGCCTCTTTGTTTCAGCAGCAGACACTCACTGGTCTGCCAATCCACTCAGTGTTCGTGGGTCATCCGTATGAAGGCACATGGGGACGTCTGGTTCCCCTGCATGGCACACACGGGTATGGCAAGCCATTTTGGCAGCAGGTATCGGTAGCCACCCGCTTCTGCCTACGCTGCATTAGAGCGCTCACACGTTGTTGAACACCGATTCCCTTAAACAAGTATAGATTGGGCTACCCTTGACCCAGGGAAGCAATTCACTAGCTCCAGGGTCCTCAGTTTCCCTGACACCTTTTCTAGATATTTTTTTTATTGATCTACAGCCTTAGAGGAGGAAAGTGAGGTCACTGGGCTCTAACTACATCCTGAAAGTCCGCCCTTTCCTTCCTTCCTGTGGGCAGGGCCTCTCCTGACTGAGTGTTCTCTTCTTCACACTCGGAGAGGAATCCTGTGATCACATTAGCAATTATGAAAGCAAGAGCTCCAAGAATTCAGAAAATCCTCTTCTCTGTGGGCAAAGCCATTTGACAGTCAGAAGCTAAACACTGATTGCTTTCTTTCTCTTGCATTCCTGGTGTTAACACTTTTAATGAGCCCTGACCATCATTCACGTAGAGGGATGCTCCAAAAGGGAAACCACATTAAAACGTTTCAAAAATATCATTCCTAGTACACAGATATTTCCCCAGCTTATCGTTGTGAAAGAATTGCATGGTTTTCTTTATAGGCACTCAGAATTGTTACGTAATAAGGGAGCAAACTGCCTTCTCAGGACCAGGGCACTGACCTTCCCTTCTATCTGGAATGCGACCCCACCCCTTTCTCATCCCCTTATCCGCTTTCCTCAGGTCTCTGATGCTGGCTTTACAAAAGGTCTTTCCTGGCCATTCTGTCTCAAATGAGTGCCCTCTAAACACTCTGCCTTCCCTTCCCCTGTATCTTTGTGGCCCTTATTGCTACCTGACATACCATTTGGTTACTGGTTGATTTTGTCTCCTCCCATTGGAATGTCAGATCCTCGAGTGACAACTATACTGTGTTCTGTTAACTGTTGTATCTCTAAGGCAGTGGTTCTCAACATTCCTAATGCCTCGACCCTTTAATACAGTTCCTCATGTTGTGATGACCCCCAATTTCATTGTTACAAATTGAACATAATTAAAGCATAGTGGTTAATCACAAAAACAAATGTAATTATATATGTGTTTTCCGATGGTCTTAGGCGACCCCTGTGAAAGGGTCGTTCGACCCCCAAAGGGGTCGCGACCCACAGGTTGAGAACTGCTGCTCTAAGGTCTAACGGGGGCTTTTCTGCATTTATTAAGATGTATTTTTTTTCTCTTTAAACCTCATTTTGGGATGACTTGTGAATGAAATTACAAGTCAATTTAAAACTTTTAGAAGTAATTTTTTGTACTTATTTTTGAAATCTTAAAATATTTCTACATGTTCTATAATGTTTTTAGAATATTTTCATCTATTTTTATAAGTCAAATTGATCTCTATTTTTTTTACTGTATAAACTCTCCTTGCATTTCTAATAATTTTTGCTTTACATAGTTAATGCAATATCATTTGATATAAAAGATTCATGGCTACATGTTTTGGATAAATTATACCACCTATTTATATAAATTATTTATCTTTATGTCATTTAAATTTCCCTTCTTATTACTTATTCGGACCTTAATAATGCCATCCATGAAATCTTAAGCTAGCAGTTTTCTAACTTCTATTCTTTGTTTTTCTTATGAACAGGAGATGATTGTTATTATATTTAAACATTCAACCTTTAAAAATTTTTTTAAATTATTTTTCATCAATACCCACACACATTCTCTGGTCATTTAGAAGCAATTCTCAGGCAATATTTTTAAAAAATATAGTTTGATTGGTTTTAGAGAGGAAGGGAGAGGGAGAGAGAGATAGAAACATCAATGATGAGAGAGAATCATTGATCAGCTGCCTTCTGCATGCCCTCCTACTGGGGGATCGAGCCCGCAACCCGGGCATGTGCTCTGGACTGGAACTGAACCTGGGACCCTTCAGTCTACAGAACAATGTCCTCTCCACTAAGCCAAACCAGCTAGGGCTCTCAGGTAATATTTAAATATTTTAACATATAGTTCAAAAAGAAAAGAACTCTTTAAAAATAACCATAAAACTGTTATCACATCTAAAAATTAATATAGTTCCTTAATATCCTCAAATATCCAGTGACAATTTATATTTACCAATTGTCTCATCTTTCTTTTCTTTTTTCAATCACCATTTATCCCCTCTATGCCCTTCCCCACATCCATCCGATTGTCTCATTTTTCAAACATAATTTATTTGTTCGAATTAGGATTCAAGTAATGTCCATACCTTGCAATTGGTCAATGTCTCTTAAATTCCCTTTAATCTAAAGTCCCACCTCTATCTCTGGGTTTTTTCTTTTCTTATTCCTCTACCCTTTATTTAAATCCCTCACCTAAAACTGTCCCAAATTGAGTTGTCAAGAGAGAGACCTAAGACTTGACAACGAGTGATATTCTTCATGGTAGCCTCCCATTTATTTTAATTTCTCATATTTCATCAATATGCTGGACTGCCCAGCCAGCGTGGCTCAGTGGTTGAGCATTGACCTATGAACCAGGAGATCATGGTTCAATTCCTGGTCAGGGCACATGCTCAGTTTCGGGCTGGGTGCCCAGTGTGAGGCATTTAGGAGGCAGCCAATCAGTGATTCTCTCTCTCATCATTGATGTCTCTCTCTCTCCCTCTCCCTTTCCCTCTGAAATCAATAAAAATATATTTTTTAAAAAACCATGCTGGCCTGAGATAGGTGCAACATGTTATCCATCTCTATTGCTTCTGCCCGGTTCATAGCTTAATAGTGGTTTCACTAGACAAGATGTATAATCGGTGAGAATGCCATATCGTCATTTATGCAAACTCCCTGAAAAATCTTCACTTTCCTACTTTCTCCTGTTCATGCTGGGGTTGGGGGAGAGGGTGCTGTTCATGGTTAGGGACTTGTGGAGTCTCTTATTATACCACTAGAGGCCCGATGCACGAAATTCATGCAAGAGTAGGTCTTCCTTCCCCCCGCTGCCGGCACCAGCTTCCCTCTGGCACCCGGGACCCTGCTTCCCTCGCAGCCCTGGGTTCATCCAGAAGGTTGTCTGGAAGGATGTCTGGTCTAATTAGCATATTACACATTTTTATTATTATAGAGGTAAGCCCATCCCCTCTCTTTAGAAACTGTGCACTTGGAATCTCTTTATTTTCCGCTGCCTGCCTTAGTTACCCATTTTTGTAAAACGGGGAAAGTTTTACTCAACACCCTATTAGATACATGTAGAATTTGATCTATCATATATCTATCATATCTCTTCTCCACGTTCTTTATCTTCCCTATTAAAAGTTTACTTCTTTGCTTTTTGCTCGGTATTAATAACGATGGCTAACATTTAAGTGTGTTATGTGTCAGACATTTAGAATTTGCGTACTTATCTTAATTTAATTCTCACAGCAATCCAGTAAAGGGGTTATTAGTTCATTGTTATAGATGAAGATCCCACACCAAGGTTCAATTCCTCTGACATATCTTCTAAGGCTTGGGATAGATGAGGCATTTGTCACAATAATGCCAAGACCTTGTTCACGTTAATGAGGACGAAATAGAGGGCAGGGAATCTATTTTATCATTGTTCTCTTGGACCAAGCTAGATTAGTTGGGACTTCACATATTGTGGGGTGAGGTGGTTAATACTCTGAAATCTTTTTCCTGGGGTTGAAATGCTACTTCTACCATTCACTGCTTATTTGACCTCAGGTAAGCCACTGGATTTCACTATTCCTTAGTTTCTGCATCTCTAAAGTGCAAATAACAACAGTATTGACCTCACAAAGTTGATGTGACGCTTCTATGAGTTAATCTGTATAAAATGTTTAAAATAGAGTCAGAACTATGAAAATAATGCAAGAGCCACATGCATACAGGAAGGAATGTTGTTAGCTATCAGTCTGTAGTTCTTCATGAATATTCATATGCAAATACAGTGAACAAAGTGAGGGAAGTATTATTCAGTAGCAAGTTCCTTGAAGAAACAACCAAAGCACAAAACCCACATTTTCTTTTTATGAATCCTGCCTAAATTATCCACATCTGAGTAAGAAAGTGGGAATGACATACTAATGGAAAAACAGGCTAATAAGCCTACCCTGGTTTCACATTCAAGGGGTGGAATAATTTATGGGAAAGCTCTCAAGGCTTCTAAATGCTGCAATCAAATCACTATATGGAGAAAGTTACAAAATCGAATTCCAAACAATGAAAACATCAGTTTCTTAATGGAACAGTTCCAACCATCTGGCATTCATATGTGTTTGCAGGGGCCGCTATTGTACAGACATAATGACCCAATCCCACCTCTAGGCAAGAGGCTTCATGAAGGAAGTTTACCCTGGCCATTTGTAGTTGATTAACATACCCAGAAGAGTTTTTCTTTTCCTTTTCTTTCTTTCTTTAAGGAAACACAAAAAGAAGGAGCTTCAGATACATTGCTGATTGCAAGAGAGTGGACAGATTTCAACATCTCAAATAAATCTTTCTTCAAGGAAACTTAAAAAAAAAAAAAGAAGTGTCCTGTTACATCAGCTGGATACAGTCTTGATGATAATCATGTGTCTTTTCTGAACAGATTTAAAGTAAATATTGGATACTTTTCTTACTACACCTGAAAAACGGATTTTGCATTAAACTTGGAAGTAGTGACATTTCATTTTCTTTAAGTGACCTGCTAATTTTGTTTGCATATTATCTTTGCCTTTTACTTATGGAACTTGACTTACAAAGGTTCATTCATTCAGTTAAAATTAATTTGTCCAATAAGTATTTACTAAACCTCTATGAAGTGCTAGATATTGATTTAGGCATACCTGTTTAATAGAGTGTACAAAAAGACGGGCTTTTAAGAAATAGGGTCAGGTGTGTTATAAAAAGGGAAGATTGATCTAAAATGTTAACAATGTGAAAGATTTAAAAAAGATAATGGGATAGGACAAAGAGAAGATGGGAGACATAAGGAGATGTGTAAGAACATTTAAAATTTAATGAAAATAAAATACACATCACCCAGCTTTTTGATCCTGGTAAGAATGTAGAACCTCTACATTGCATGTCCCAGAACTGTGTGGAGAGAAGCGCAGTGTCCCACAGTGAGGCATTGAGAGTGATGCTCCCACCCTCTAACTTCATGGATCCATGTATTTTTCCTGTTGGTGACAAAGCACCACAGAAAGGTTTCTCTGATCCTGAAAGATTGTCCCCCATCCTTGCAGGGTATTGTCTCCAAGATGGTGCTTCATCTGTGTCTTCAGAAGGATATCCCATCCGTCCACAGGAAGTTTCTGTGGCAGTTACGTGACAGGACAACGTGATTCATTCTTGCACCTTTTTCACTGTAAATTAAATGCCTCGGTTGAATATTGTTGCCCAGCCCGTGTGGCTTAGCGGTTGAGCATCCACCCAGGAACCAAGAGGTCACAGGTTCGATTTCCAGTCAGGGCACAAGCCCAGGTTTTGGGCTTGGTCCCCAGTAAGGGGCGTGCAGGAGGCAGCTGACCAATGATTCTCTCATCATTGATGTTTCCATCTCTCTATTCCTTTCCCTTCCTCTCTCTAAAAAACAATAAAGACACATTTTTTAAAAAAGTGAAAAAAAAAGAATGTTGTGTGGAATTTTATGCCTGTGTATCAGGCATGCCATCAGCCTTGGATTGTGATGCTGGCCAAAGCGCTGAGGGCATGGAAGGCAACGCCATCCTCGTCCGGAGTAGGTGTCCATTCTTGTGGAAATGGACCACCGGCCCTTCTAGGATGGAAGATGTCCAACCTAGTCAACTTGCCAACAAGCTGTCAGTGGGTCTCCTCAAGAAATAGTTTGTACTAGGGGCTCAGAGTTGGTCCATGCTTCTGTCCATATTTTTGGCTTTGAATTGGTCTCTGTCATTGGCAGCTTGAGAGAGCAGCTTTGGTAAGTGTGAGTGTATGCTACTGGGCCCACGTATAGCCTCCCTCTCGGCCATGGTGGCCACTTCATTCATGTGTCCATTGTGCCGCTTACAAAGGCTACCTCAGTGCTCCTGCTTGTGGAGATGAGCAGGAACTCTATCTTTTCCCTCTCCTTGTGCCTGTTGGAAGAATTGTGGAAGGGGGAGAATCATGTTCATTCGAGTTCATTTTATAATTTACACTTGCCAAAAACCTATACCTGATGGGTCATAGCCATGTTCTCTAAGTCTAAATTTCTACAAGTCAGTGCAGATCTCTCTGGGAAGAAGTTTATTGTTATTGCTATTAATCTCTCAGAAACTTAAAGTCCCACAAATGGGTTTTGAAGATAACTTTTCAGAGATATTTTTACAGAGATGTTCTTGGAAATTAGAGATAAATTAACCTCATCAGCGAATTCTATCAAGGCTCAGTTGCTATCACTTCATTCCTTTGATCATACTGTATCTTCCCACGGTTTTAAAATGTCCTGTGCCACTGGTCATATTTCTTAGAGACCATCTATACTCTGAAAATTAGCAGTGACTTCTGCGAAGTCATCTCATATCTGCGTAGTAATCCTTCCAAGAATCTGGCCATATCTTATATGTAAAATTGGTTCCTATTCTAAGGATTGCAATATTTCCATGGAGCCGACGAGGGGTGGCCAAGGGTTCTTGGCAATCGTGGATGAGAACTTTACACGAAGTGGATGCTATGGACTGAACTGGATTCCTCCCAAATTCATATGTTGAAGCACTAACCCCCAGGACCTCAGAATATGACTGTATTTGGAGATAGGGCTTTTAAGGAGGTAATTAAAGAAAAAAACAAAGAGGTAATTAAGGTAAAATGAGGTTATGTGAGCAGGCCCTAATCCAATAGTACTGGTGTCCTTATAAGAAGAGAGTAGGACACAGGCACACGGACCGAGGGAGACCAAGTAAAGACACATGGAGAACACCACCATCTGTAAGCCAAGGCTTGAGGTCTCAGGAGAAACAACACCTCGATCTTGGACTTGTAGCCTCCAGAATAGTGGGACAATACATTTCTGTTGTTGCAGCCTGTGTATAGAACTTTGCTATGGCCGCCCTAGCAAACTAATATAATGGGTATGAATGTCAGTCAATAAACTTAGATATTCAGTAACATTTTTTCTATATTTTAGATTAAATTCTTACCTGGATCTCCCATTCCTCAGGGTTGGTGGGAAAATATGAGCCTAGTTCTTTTGGAGGTCTTCTCTCTTCTTAGGGAATTAGTTCACTCCTCTATAGATTGGAGTTTTATATAATGTCAGGGAGATAGAGAGGCCCATCTAGCCCTGGTCCTTAGGGGTTGCTTCTGAGACTCCCTTTGTTCAAGTTCATTGCTGCTATGCTTTCCATAGGACGTGAGCATCTTTTATTAAACTAGTCTAGGTTCTATCTACCTAAACACTCCTTGTAGTCTTTTCTTCTCCAGGGCTGTGCTGTGTCCCCAACAGCATTACCAGGGAGCAGGGCAGAGATGCCATCTGTTCTTGGGGTACACAGACTCTCTTTCCCACTCCATGTGTACTGTTTTTTTCTTCAGGTGTCTACGCACCATTCTATGCCTGGAAACCCCCTTCTCCTAAGAGCTTAGGCTTTCTGTACGGATTTTTGCTCTTCCGTTTGCTGCTTTGCCACAGACTTTCCTAAGCAATGAGCACAGAGCATATGACTATTCAACAAGGAAAGAGAGGAAAGTGAAATTCAAGGAGAAGAAAATGTGGGATAAAAACCTCAAAATATAGTCCTGTCCTGTAAGTGCTATATCCCACTCAGGACAGAAAAACCTATACATTATTAATGATAGAAATATCTTTTATGGTTATGTAGGATTAGGATGCTAGTTGTGGAAAATCACAAGCTTTATACATGGAAATAAACTACTGATTTGTTTATTATAAAGTTAATTTTTCTTAGGACATGTTTATAGTGTATCTTGGTTTTACATCCAGTACAATCATTTTCTGCTCTTAAGTGGTGTTATACTTACATATATTTAATCACAATAGCAGCCCCAAAAGGATGTCTGTGATGGCTGAAAATTATTCCACAATAGTTTGATTTAGAAATATTATTGCATGGATAGATCCAGGTAATTTCACTTGCCCTTAAAATATATTATTTAGTTGTTGTTTACAAACAACAAATTGCACCAATCTTAAATGTTCAGTCCAATGACTTTGAACAATTATAAACGCCCAGGTTATCAACACACAAAGCAAGATATAGGACATTTCCGTCACCCCAGGAGATTTTCTTGCGTGCCTATTTAGTCAGTCCCAACTCCTTAGGCCAGAGGTTGGCAAACCACGGCTCACGAGCCACATGTGGCTCTTTGGCCCCTTGAGTGTGGCTCTTCCACAAAATACCACGTGCGGGTGCACACATACAGTGCGAAGTTGACTTAAAACTTTAAGTAAAGTTTATTAAGTTAATTTTAGGGAACGTTGTGGAGTGAAAGAAGTTCTAGATGAGGATTGAGAAAGGTATGTTGAGATGGTTTGGACATACGGAGAGGATGAACGAAAGGAGATAGACGAAACAAGTATACAAGACGAGTGTGGATGGGAGAGTTGAAAGGGGTCGACCTCAGCGACCGTACCTCAATCAGATTGAGGACGTTTTTAGCAAAGGCCAGCTTAGGAGTACCCTCATTAAGTTAATAACCATGTACCTACTTATATAGTTTAAGTTTAAAAAATTTGGCTCTCAAAAGAAACTTCAATCGTTGTACTGTTGATATTTGGCTCTGTTGACTAATGAGTTTGCCGACCACTGCCAGCAAATCATGATTTTTCTCCTAATGTCAAAGCTTAGTGTTGCCTGTTTTGGAACGTCATAGATATGAATTGTGTAGTATATACTGTTTTGTGTCTATCTTGTTTTGTTCAGCATGTTTTTTATGATTCATCCATGTTGTTGTGTATCTCAGAAATTTGTTCCTGATATATTGCTGATTAGTCTTCCATTCATGTCCACTTCTTTAAAAAATTTTCAGAATTTATGTTGGCAGAGAATGGGGGATGGGGAAGAAGGGAGTGGCAGAGCCATTCAGGGAAATGCAATCAGCGCTTAGTCAGGCAGAATTTGTGCAAAGGTGTAACTCCTGTAACTTGCTCACTTTTGATGAGTGCCCCTCCAGAGGGCAGTACATCAGAATCTGTCCTTTTCTCAGCTCAGTCCACAACTCGGGTGCATGGTGTCACCAAACATGAGAGATTACAGTCAAACTGTGTGTGAATATATATATTCATTTAAGTCAGTGATGGCGAACCCTTTGAGCTCGGCGTGTCAGCATTTTGAAAAACCCTAACTTAACTCCGGTGCCGTGTCACATATAGACATTTTTTGATATTTGCAACCATAGTAAAACAAAGACTTATATTTTTGATATTTATTTTATATATTGAAATGCCATTTAACAAAGAAAAATCAACCCCAAAAAATGAGTTCGCGTGTCACCTCTGACACGCGTGTCATAGGTTCGCCATCACTGGTTTAAGTTAAGGTAATTGATAGATTCCCAAAATGTAGTGGCTCAAGGAACTGGAAATTTCTTTTTCACATAATGGTCCCGAGTGGGTGTTAGCATCAGTGGAGAGGCCCTCCTTCACATGGGCACTTAGGTGTCAGGACTTAGGCTGCCTGTCATCTTCAATCCCTGGCTTCCAAGGGTGGTGTATGCGTTACCATCACAATCAACCAGGAGGGACAAAGAGCATGACGGGAGACATGGGAGGGAATGTTAGAGGGAGTCCTAGAATCAGCAGAAGTCACTTATGCTCACAGTGGACTGGAGAGAACAGTTATGTGACCTCAACTTACTGCAAGTGGGGCTGAGAAATCCAGCCTAGCTGGTGCCCAAGAAGGCAAGAATGACTATTGTCATTAGAGGCCTCTTATGCAATATGCACACTCCACAGTTATCAGTAGAGCACTTTCACAGCTTTGATTAGGTTCTGAAAGGGGTTCACTACCCAAAATGTTTCAGAGCCTTCTATTAGGTACCACCAGTCATGCTGGTCCTACCTTGCTCTAGAACAGAGGTTCTCAACCTGTGGGTCGTGACCCCTTTGGGGGTCGAATGACCCTTTCACAGGGGTCGCCTAAGACCATTGGAAAAGACATATATAATTATATATTGTTTTTGTGATTAATCACTATGCTTTAATTATGTTCAATTTGTAACAATGAAAATACATCCTGTTTATCAGATGTTTACATTACGATTCATAACAGTAGCAAAATTACAGTTATGAAGTAGCAGCGAAAATAATTTTATGGTTGGGGGTCACCACAACATGAGGAACTGTATTAAAAGGTCACAGCATTAGGAAGGTTGAGAACCACTGCTCTAGAAGGTGGGACAGGCTGTCCAATCAAAACAACAGAAAAGACATAAAATGCAAGGGACTTAGGAAACCCATCTGCCCTCCTTTCCCCCGGTGGCACAATAGAGTTGATATTCCTTGGAATACTCATTGCAGGTCAAGAGGCAGACATCATATCGACTACCAGAACTCACAAGAACTCAGCATATTAAACTCAGCCATATTTTATTCGAAAGAAAGGAACAGATTCGGTCATGGTTTGTGCTTTTTGTACCTCATGTAATAAATTCTTCACTATTCTGAAATGATGAAGATATTCTAAAATGGAAGTTTTACCTTGTAAATGTATGTATTTACATCAGTAAGAACTGATTTTTTGTTTACAGTCAGGGGAAGGGATCCATGTTTTATTTAAAAATGTACAGCATATATATAATATATTTGTAATTATTTCAGTATCATACATTCAACAGATCATTGATGCTCTGATTTACTTGGACTCATCTCTCATTTATATGTGGTTCTGTTTCTGAACCTGCTATTCTCTTTCATTAGATTATTTAGCAATCACCGCACCAATATCACATTATTTCACCTGGTGAAGCTTTAAGATATTTTGATGTCTGGAGGAGACATTTTCCCTCCTTATGCTTCTATAGAATGGTCGTGAATATCCTTGGCCTCTTCCACTTCCATGTGAATTTTAGAATCACTTTGTCAGGGTCTATGAAAACCCTAATACCGTGGTTGGCAAACCGCTGCTCGTGAGCCACATGCGGCTCTTTGGCCCCTTGAGTGTGGCTCTTCCACAAAATACCACATGCGGGCGCACGTACAGTGCGATTGAAACCTCGTGGCCCATGCTCAGAAGTCGGTATTTTGTGGAAGAGCCACACTCAAGCGGCCAAAGAGCCGCATGTGACTCACGAGCCGCGGTTTGCCGACCACTGCCCTAATACAATTGGAGTAGATTGCTCTGTGTTTATGGAGTCTTCTCCATGAACATTATGTATCTCTTCATTTATTTAGGACTATTTTTATGTGTTTCAGTAAAGTTTTGTAATTTTCCTTATATAGGTACTATAACTTCAATTAGTTTTTATTATCCAAATTATAATAAAGATCTGTTGCTATTATGAACAAGACCTTTAAAATTTTATTATCTCTAGTGGCTGTGGCTTCTTTGTATATTGATCTTTTATTCAACAATGTTGCTAAAATCTCTTATTTGCTCTCATATTTTATTGTTTGGATTTCTTAGTAGATAGCAGTATCATCTATAAATCATATTTTTCTTGTTTTCTAACCCTATATCTTCTAATTTCTCTCTGTGTGTGTGTGTGTGTGTGTGTGTGTGTTTTATTTTGGCAAGGGGCTTCAGTATAATGTTGAGTAGAAATGGAAAACTTAGCTTTGTTTTGTCCCTAACATTTAAAGAAAAATGTTTACTGAATTAACATTAAGGATAATGCTTATAGAATTAGATTGTTCAGGAAATTTCTCCATTTCCAAGTTTGCTAAGATTTAAAAAATATAAATGAGTGGCAAAATATTTTCTAATATTAAACCATTCTTACATCATGGTATCAACCCAATGTGCTTAAGAGGAATTTAAAAAAATTTGCTGAACTTGGTTTGATAATATTGTTTGTATAAATATTTACTCCTTTTGAAATTGGCCTGTAATTTTCCTTTCTATGTTTTTGTCTGAATTTGGTATCAATATTTTATTAGCTCCTAAAAGAATTCCGTCTTTTCCTATTATTTGAAACCATTTGAATAGAGTTGATTTGTCTGTGAAGATCTGGTGTCTTTCCCATCAAACCTTTGGCCCTTTTTGTAAGTAGACTTAGAAATAAAAGTTCAATTCATGTTTTAAAATTTTTAATAAATAATTTTATAATTTACACCTTACTAAAAACTATCTATTTTAGCTGTTTTTTAATTGTTCACAAAAATCATGATATTAAAAAATGACTGAAAATATAAAATCTTATTCACTGTCTTTGTCTTTTCTTCCCCATCAGTCTTACTAGAAATTTACTTAATGATTCTTTTATAGAACTAGCTTTTTGTTTTGTGACCCTTCTTATGAGTTCTTCGTATCTATGTCTATTTTTAGCTCTAAAATGATACATATAACACACATTTATTTTTTGTTCTGCATTTCCTCCCCTGCCCCCACCTTTGTTTTAGATTGGAGCCTTTTGATTTGGAAGAGGGAGACAAAGGATGCGCTTGTCCTTGCTCTATTCAGGCATTGCCCAGATTATTCACGCAGAAATGTGAGGTAAGAGAAAAGGTAAGCAGTGACTCTCTCTTTAGGGTTTTCATTTCATTGCAGTCTCGTCCTCAGACAAGGCTGCTGCACACACAACCCCCGTTCCTAGAGTCTCCCTGTGCCACTTCTACCCTGAAGAGTGTTATTCTTTTACTAAACTGGGCTGCCTCACCCACCTCTGCTACTGGCCTTTTAAAATAGAAAGGTTTCCTAAGGAGAATGTTTTCTCTCTACCCCAGAGAAAAAACACTGGTCAGGCACAAATACCCCATTTTAAAGAGGAAGACACCTATGCCTGGGGGGCATTTGGAAAACACACACACACACACACACACACACACACACACACTTTCCCAAGCAGGCTGAATTCTCTTAGGGTATCATTTCACCAGAATATATTCTTCGAATTAGTCTCTGCATCAAAATGGACTGGAGGGAAAGTTTCCAACAGATCTTTTTGGCTGATAGTTTTGATTACTCTGTAGTAGAAAATTTCAAAGGCTTTTGCCAGACGGAAGGGAACATGGGGAGGAAGGGAGAACTGGCATGGCCAGCAAGCCCTTCTGAACAAACAGAGCCCAAAGCAGTGACAACCAGTTTTTCTACCCTAAATGCTTTGCAAATTATAGACTTTGGGCCACTAGATAACATCAATGGTTGGACCAAGTCCTTTAAGATATCAATGTAAACTCTACTTGAAATATCCCTCTTTAAAATTCTCTTGGTTTTGCTGGAAATATTTTTTCTCACATTTGACCGCACCGGCGGTCTGCTGAAGTCATTTGAAGAAACAAATATAGAGAAGCACTGCTTGGCAGAGGATAAGAGAGGGAAGCTGGGACAGAAACAGTGGGATGACTACCCAAGAAAGAGAATAAAATCCGAACGCCAAGCGGGCCACAGACAGATGAAAACATTAAAGAAAGTGTATCAAGGTATTCTTCATCTCTGTTGAAACAACACCGTCTGCTTCAGTGTTTTGAGACGCCTGTTCAAATACATGATGTTTCTTTGATAAAGACAATTTGCAACATAATAAAATACTGTACTAGCATTACTACCCCATTTCACAGATGACAAAACCGGCTCATTTGGAATGCAATACTAAATTATTGGATACATCTCAGTGCTGAACGGGATTGGACTTTAAAGTTGTTGACCAGAAGCTGGCTGCCGAGCAGGCGCTTTTAAAATGTTTTTACTGATTTGAAAGAGGAAGGGAGAGGGAGAGAAACATCCAGATAAACATTGATAGGCTGCACGCCCCCTACTGGGGATTGAGCATGCAACCGGCATGTGCCCTGTCGGAGAGTCAAACCTTGACCTCCTGGCTCATAGGTGGACGCTCAACTACTCAGCCACACCAGTTGGGCCAGAGCAGGTGCTTTTAGTCAGGTCCACACTTGTGAAGAAAACAGGTCCATCCAGTCTGACCTTATATTTTGTTCTCCATTTCATTTTAGGACATGGCAGACCAAATAAAGAGGATAGAAAGTGTTTTACAGCAAAAAACTTAGGACTCCTTAATACAAGTCTTGTGTGGACACGACTCCTTATTTGATATTAGTAGAAAGGACCACAGAGTAATTAACCCCTTCCCCAACAATATTTTTGTTAAAAACGTTTCTTTTTCAGACTAATTTTTTTATTTTGGTTCTATATAGTATTTTTGATGCTGGTTATGAAAACAGTTTGTAACTCGTCTTCCTATAAACCATATTTTTTTACCATATTTTCTTAGTATACTCGTCGACGACTGAAAAAGAACATTTTGTGAAAATGAGTATACACGTTTCTGCCGGGGAAGGGGTTAAGACAGTTAATATATAGTCAAAGCAGAAGCAGCCATGTTCCTTCAGACAGCCAGAGATAAAATCAATATTTTGGAAAATATCCAAGTTGAATGGTAGGCAAGAAACTCATTTTCATATTGCCTTTGATTTGCGAGATAGGACTAAGCATTGAAATAATTCATTATTAAATTAAAGATTTATTTTATGTGTATTTATGTAATTAATACTATAACAATACTATAATTCTTTAAAATAAAATTTTAACTTTATCTTCAGTAGAAGATGCAGAAGTTTTGAGGAACTGAAAGTAAATAAAAAGTGTGTAGTACGAAGGAGACAGGAAAATCTGCTAAGTGGTTTTCCTGAGTTGGAAGGAAAAGCCCTTTCAGTATATTTTACTTTTCTTACCAATGTATAGTTTTTATTATACTTTGATCTTTTTTCAAAATCATATTTTATTGATTTTACAGAGAGGAAGGGAGAGGGATAGAGAGTTGGAAACATCCATGAGAAACAGTGATCAGCTGCCTCCTGCACGCCCCCTACTGGGGATCCAGCCCGCAGCCACAGTACATGCCCTTGACCAGAATGGAAACCGGGACCCTTCAGTCCTCAGGTGATGCTCTATCCACTGAGCAAAACCGGCCAGGGCTGTACTTAGATCTTATAGTGGACATTTTCCTCTTTGTCCTCATATAATACATATATATATATACATATATATAAGAATTTAAGATTACCTTATTTGTGAGGTAAGACTATATGCATTTTCTGCATGTCATACATCAATATTAGTACTGTGCATGTATTAAACTTTCTATTTTCTCATATTTTCAGTGGGTTATTGTAAAATAAATCATAAGTTGGTAGGAAATGAGAGAAAGCGGAGTCGTTTAACGTTGATTTTTTAAAAAGGGATTTGATACATTGTTTTGAAAAGGAAACAGCTTCAGATAGGAACGCACTACCCGCCGGGCTTAGCCTCGAGCCTCCTGTGCAAGCCACAAGGGGACCTCAGCCCGGTGTCAGCAGTCTCACCCTGGAGGTGGTCGTGCTGCCTTAGAAGCATACCCTCCCGGAAGCCTAAACCATTTCCACTTCCTCCAAGAAGGTTTCCCCTCCCCGAGTGAGGTTTACAGTCACCTCTCCTTGCTGCAAAGCCCAAGGTTAACGAGTGGCCGCCACGCACACAGCGCTACCTCGCAGCTCTGCAGTTCCGCCTTAGATGTAGTTGTGTCAGTCCTGCCGGGTACCTTCCCTCACGCTGCCCCGGCTCTCTCTGTGCCACTCCAGGCGAGAGTTCACTAAGCTTTCTATCTCTAAGCAGCTACTTTGGATGTGTGGAGGCTTTAGCAGCGGAGTGAGAGGCAGAGAATTCACCAACACCACGAAAATCCTGGGAAACCAAGTTTGAAAGGTGGGTGGGGGTGGGGGTGGCGCGGCCTGGGAGCCCAGGATTGACTGGGTGTTGTTCTAGGGCCTGGGCGAATCTGTTCCTGGCTGGGCTGACACTTTCCAAAGAATGATCCCCAGGCCGTAGTCCCGCGCCGCTCCTGCCCACACCTCCAGGTGTGCATTCCCCGCCCTTCATTCCTCTTCCAAAATGGGTAGCTTGCCCTTGCAGAGTTGCCCCGGGAGAGCGGAAGAGAAGTGTGTAATCATGGACGTGGAGAGCTGAGCGAGCACACTCACACTTGCTGCGGCCTGCAGACCCAGTGGATCGAAAACGCAGCACTGGAAACGTGTGCACCTTTCCGGCCGCAAAGTCGCCTCTCGGTGCTCTGCTGCCTCCGATTAGAGGCTGCGCTCGGAGAAACTTTGTCTGCTGGCAACTTTGGACACTGACTTACGAGAGGCCATACTTCAGGGGTTTTGCGGGGCCCCGCGATGTGTTCCAGAGCTTTTCTAGTGGGAAGAGAAGAGCGACGAAGTGAAAATGCAGCGTGTGGGGGAGCCCACCCGAGTCCCGCCAGCTGTCG
>NW_006296226.1:3516350-3523006 GCF_000327345.1 Myotis davidii | reverse complement strand
GGGTGGACGGGGCCCGCCGGGGTACCTCGCACCCCGCAGCTGGGAGCTCCCGCACCACTGGCTTTTCACCGACAACTCAGCACCGGAGTCCGTCTCGGGCCGCGGACTTTCAACTTCAGTTTCTGCCCAGCCGCTTAGCAAACACGCTTAGCGAGTCACTGGAAAATCTACGGCAAGGGAGGGACCTGGCTTTGAGACGGTGGTTTTGAAATCACACGGGCTCGCTTGGTTTGTGTAGGACGACTGGGCTGTGTTGAATGGATTTAAATTTTATTCTTGTTTTTCTTTGCTGCCATTTGGCTTTGATGTGTAGGAATGACGGCATCCAGGATTTGTTGCCTGTAGTCCTGCCCCCCCGCGCCCCCCCCCCCCGTGTTGCTTACTGCCGCTACTTCTGCTCTTTCTCTCTTTTTCTTTTTGTTGAAATCTGTGGATTTTTCGTAAACGTGGGTTTCCAGCGAATGCTCGCTTATTAAAACTTCAGTATGAATGCGTTGCTTCCCATTGAAATCGATACATGTGTGCAAAAGCGAGCATTGAAGACATGTAACTGCAGTTAATTAGAGCAAAAGCCTCTATTCCTTCAGGCGCTACCACTTCGTGCTTTTCACCTACTTGAGTAAGTGTCGTTTGCCAGGCGTAGTAAGCTTAACTGTTGGGCAGTGAGAGGTTCAAGGCAATTCTGGTGAAAGGGATTCCCTGCGCTGGGAATACCGATCAGTTCTGGAAGGAGAGATTCCCTTGTCAAACAGAAGAGCAAGCCCCTGTGGAAAGGGGCGTCTGCCGGAGTTATGGTTGTCTGGTCCGAACTAAATTCCATTGCTCTCTCACTCCTCCCTCACGCTGTGCCGGCTAGGCTGCCCTTTCAGCCCCCGATTCTCCAAATCCGGGTAGGAGTGAGCATATTTGCCCCCCATACAAACTTGTTACCAACAATCGGCATTGTAAGTATGTGAAGGTTGCTACTTTTCTTGATACCGTTTAACTTGAGGATAAAGAAGCCAAGTAGCAGGAGAAAGAAGCAGTGTATGGCGGGAAGGCACTGACCGAGGGGCCGGCAGGAGGTCTGGGTTGTCATCATTCAAGCCAGCACCGCGTCCCCTAGTGGTGCGACCTTAGCCCGTCAGGTCAGTGCGTTCTCTGTCTTGGTGACCTCATCTGGAAAATGGAGGGGTTTGGCTGTTTCTTCCAGCTCCCCAAGTAACTAGAAACTGGGGGTGGGGGTGGTTATCCCATGTTAGAACAGTAGGAAGAGGATAAAGAGGAAGTGTGAAGGGGTTAGTCCTGGAGGGGAGTGATAGGGCAAGAGGGCCAGGAAGGTGAAAAAAACAAAACAAAACAAAAAAAACAGCAGTAGGAGATGCCTGGAGGGGGAAGAGCCTGGAGCTGGGAGTTCATTTTTCTCTTTTTTTCTTTCTTCCTCCGCAAGGGCATCAGTAATACTCCCTCCCCCGTCCATCTTTTATTACCCTTATTATTTAAAATGTGCGATCCTGCTTAGCTTTAATATCTAGGTGATCCCCACAGCTGACCCATGCTCCTTCTGTTCGCATACTGTTTTTAAGTGGGTCGACTGCTGCCCAGTGCATTGGACACTCAGCCGGGACCCCAGCTTCCCTGTGAATGATGGGAACAAAATAACAGAGGTGGGGGTGTAAGTGGCAGCCCATCCACCAACTTGCATTTTGAAACGTCTATTTTCCTTTGAAGTTAATATTTTCCAAAGAGTAATTTGATTAAAAATATTATGCTCTAGCATTTTCAAGGTTTTACCGAATCTGTTCTGATAGACCTACTGGGAAAGGCAAAGAACTTGCTAAGTGTTTTTGATACATAATGGCATTCAGCCTGATAGTGACTGTTAGGGAAACTTTATTTCAAATGCTTTGCAGGGAAAGTTGCAATCTGGGCAGAATACACTCTACAATTTTTAGTGGGAAGCTCCCTGTGTTTAGGACATCATGACTTTTGAAATTTAGTCTGAGGTCAAGATTTTAATGTCTATGCTTAATCCATGGCCTGTCTTTCTTTTCTTGAAATTTTCTGGTACATATGCACTCGCGGAACATGATTTATTTTAAAGTGAAGTGTGATGTAGTAAAAACTCGAGCATAAGCTCTTGGTTTCAAGTCTGAAAGTCTGCTCTGGCCTTGCTGACTTGGTATCATACTCCTGTTTGTTTTCTTATTTTTACACTAGAGGCCCAGTGCATGAATTCGCGCATGGGTGGTGGTGGCGGCGGGACCGCAGGAGGTTGGCTGGCTGGGGGAGAGGGACTGCGGGAGGTTGGTTGCTGACCCTGAGGAAGGAGCGGGCCCTTGGCCCCGCCTCAGAAAGGGGCTGTGCCCACCGCCACCCACCCCCAGTTCCCTATCCCACCCTGGGCCCTAGGGCCCCGGCGGGGTCAGGAGAGGAGGTGACGATTGCTGGGACGGGTGCGGAAGGAATGGCCGCTGTCAGTGCTCTGCCACCACGTGGTTCCCGCCGCCCCCCTCCTCCTTCCCTTTCCACTGTGCTGCCACCACTGCGGGCTGGCGGCCCCTGAGGAAGGGAGAGGACGGGAGCAAGACAAACCCTTGTGTCGAGGGCTGACTTTCAATAGATTGCAGTGAGGGACCTGCTCTGTTATGTACGTAACCATGACCCAGAAGCAGGTCTCTTCGGATGGTTTAGCACCAGGAGCCGCTGGGGGCCGCCCGGCTGGGGGAAGGGGCCACGGGAGGTTGGCTGTGGGAGCACACTGACCACCAGGGGGCAGGTCTTGTGTTGAGCATCTGCCCCCTGGTGGTCAGTGTGTGTCATAGCGACTGGTCTACCAGTTGTTCCGGTCGTTCTGGTCATTTGGTCATAATAGTTGCTTAGGCTTTTATATATTTTAGATAGGTTACCCCACAAAGTCCCTATCATGTTCTTAGTTAACTATTTCATGGAGAACTCTTATGGATGTTACAGAGTGGTGAGAAAAGGAGGAAATTTAAATTCGGTAAGCAATTCCCCAAATCCTCCTCTAGCGGAGATATTAGTGTGATGAAAAGGAAGCCCTAGATGGAGCTGCAGTGTGAGGGAAAAGATGCAGCCAACTGCAGTATAGCAGCTGGATTGCATAACCGGGCAGCAGCTACAGAATCCAAGAACCTTGGCATGCCAGGGAATGGAAAATTAAATCCTGACTTCGGGGAAGACTTCTGAAAGGGACTTGAAGAATGAACATGATGCAACTCTTTAAAAAAATGTATATATTTTTTGATTTCAGAGAGATAGGGAGAAGGAAAGAGAGATAGAAACATCGATGATGAGAGATAATTATTGATTGGCTGCCTCCTGCTCGCCCCTTACTGGGGGCCAAACCTGCAACCCAGGCACACGCCCTTATTGGGAATCTGGGAATCAAATGGTGGCCTCCAGTTCATAGGTCGACACTTACCACTGAGCTACACTGGCTGAGCTGATGCAACTCTTAGAAGGTGGATGTTGGGGAGGGGTAAAGGTGTGGTGGGAGTCCAGGGTAATGAGGGCTGGAAACTTATAAGGTGGTAAATTATGGGGGACCTTGGATGTTATTTTAAGGAGTTGTACTACATGGAGATGGGGAGAGGAAAGTATTATTTAACCCTAAGATGTAGGAAGACAGTGAGTAACATATATTGGGGCATAGTGAGGGGTGAAATGATGGAGAGGTGATTGGGTTTTTATTCCATTAAATTCCATTGTAACTCATGGCTAGTTCTAGGGCACTGCTACTAGCTTATCCAGATGATATACAGGTTGCAGAATAAATGAAAATGTGGTTTCTTCCCCCCAACCCGCAATTGATAATGCTTTTTCTACTTTTGAGAAATTTAACTTAGTAAAAATTAATGATGCTATTGTGTTATGTTTGGACCTTTTGAGCATGTAGGTTAAAGCCACTCTCCAATTATTGAGCTGACCAAGAAGGTATTTTGCTTTTTTGTTTTGTTTTGTTTTGTTTTGTTTAGGGAAGGGACTGCTGGTTAATCCTAACTTAAACATGACTGCAATGGCAACCAGCATTCTTGACCCTGTTTGTGTTATGCATAGTATTTAACCACAGTTGTTGACTATTTGCAGCACAGAGGAGAAAGAATTATTATCAGTTTGGAACTGGGGTGAATGCCCTTGTAAAGGGTTGGGGTGATGATGGAGGGGAGGAGGGGGCAGGACAGTAGCACCCTGATTACTGCAGTGAGGGCTGACCCAACTCTGAAAAGCCTTCATTAAGTTTCACCTCCAATAGAAGTAGCCTGCTCAATACTGTAGACTAATACTTTTTAAACCACCTTCTTTTTGGTCGTCTGCTCTCCCAACCCCCCAAAATAATCTCTAGAGCTAAGATGTCTAGCTCATTATCTCTTATACAGGAAGAATGTCTGTGGAACCCTTTGGGAAAGGTGCTTAGCTGCTCTGTAGGTTTCCTCTCACACCCAATACCTCTGTCTTGGGTAGGAATGGATGGCTTGTCACTTGCATGTCCAAGGTGGAGTTGATTTGGGTCAATGTTCTCATTGTTCTTGAATCTGGAGATGCTGGGTTACAAGGAGACAGTAATTAAAGGAGATTAGGTCAGCTTCTTTTTACTATCTTCTGAATACAATTTGAATATTCCTAGCAGTTTGCTTAATCTCTGCAAGGGAACTTGGGTTTGGCTTGTTTGATCATTTATTAAGGAAGGAGGCCAAGGTTAGCACACCCTATATTTGTTAGAAGGATACACTCTTTGGGGGGAGGGGGCAGGAATGATGGTATTTTGTTTACACTCCCTGGCATTTTTTCCAGCAGATTAGTGTGATTTCAAAGTAGCATTGTTGTTGTTAATGACTTATGGGGATGGGGCAAAGAAAATTGTCTTAACACTTCAATATTAGCTACTGTCATCTGGTCCGTGCTGTAGAAACTTTAACCTTGAAGTTCATCTAGATGTCAAATTTTTTCCAGAAGTGAAAGAATTACATGGATGTGGGCATACGTGGGTGTCTGTTGTAATTTACTTTATTTCTGTGGCCCTGCTTAAAAAGTGATATATCGGCAGGACAGACTCTTTACTTCAGTCCAGTGCAACACAACCATGTGTAAGCCCGAATGAGGTAGATCATGCTGTGCTTGTTGTATTTAATATGGAGAGAAGAGAGCATGATTTCAAAACTAGCCTCTTTCTCTAAAAGAGAAAAAGTTTAATTAATAACACTTCATCATGGATCTCTTTGGAGTGGGATTTCCAAGTGAAACTGTTAGCTAAAGGACATTTTGTACATTATGGCCATGATGTGTGCCTAAGCTTCTTAAAGTTTAGGATTCACTGTACAGAGACTGCTACTGTGAACCATTCTCTTCCTTCCTTCCTCCCTCCCTCCCTCTCTCTTTTCTTCCTTCCTTCCTTCCTTCCTTCCTTCCTTCCTTCCTTCCTTCCTTACTTCCTTCCTTCCTTCCTCCCTTCCTTCCTTCCTTCCTTTCTTTTTTTCTTTCTGCAAGTTTCCCTTTATTCATTTTCTTAAATTTCAGAACAATGCCCTACATTTGATTTAATGTAAGTCACCTATACTCCATTTTCCTTCTCTGTGTTTACGTGTTTGTCTTTGACCAGTCCCTGGACGGCCTTCATTCTGAAATTCTTTCCCCAACAGAAGGATATTCCTCACTCTTTTAAAGAACTGATTCAGGGCAGAGGAAACAAGTTCTGTTCAACCCTAGCAGCACTGAGCTGACTGCCTGCTGTACACCCAGCCCTGTGCTGGGTCCTAGGGGAATGGAGTGGGGGGTGAATAAGGATCCCTACCCTCTGCGAGGAGCATGCAGACATATTAACAGGTGATTGCAATTCAGTGTAACAAGTATGATGAACGAGATAATTATGGGAGCACCAAGCCTGGGCACCTGACCCTCAGGGTGGGTGTGGGTGCAGGGCTTTGGGTGGGTGTGGGTGCAGGGAAGGCTCCTGGAAAATTAGGATCTGGACGGACCTTAGGAGATAAACCAAGAAACCTAGAAGGCAAAAGAGGATCATGATAGAGGGAATCAGGGGGCTTTTTCGTTTCCATTTTGGTGTTGCTGGGTAAATCAAAGTTCCTCTCTTTTTACATCTGTACAGTAGCAATAAGCACTGATATTATCTGGTTGCTAACTCTAGTTTTTATTTACTTGTCTCTTAATCTTTTATTTGTTCATCTCTCCACTCCATATTCAATAGATATTTGTTGCACACCTCCCATTACCGAGGAACAGTAGACGAACAGGACATGTTAGGTCCCATCTCCCAGGGAGCTTGCACCCTATCATATTGTTAACAACAGAAGCTCTTTTGAAATCCCCTCAGATGGGCAGCATGTTTGTTGAGCTGTTCTTCACCTTCAGGAATGTTTTCTTCAAACGAATCTCAGTATTTTCAGGTCAGTTGGCTCTTCCCCATTACGTAAGAGAAGAAGAAGAAGAAGGAAACAGCCTGATGTTCTCCTCTTTTTGTAAACTTGGAATGTTTTACCCCAGGTTTACCTGTCAGTTGTCAAGTCTCGAGAGAGACGTAGTTGTTTCGTATCTGTAATGCCGGCTTTCATCTCATTTTGGACTTTCTTAATTTCAACCCGACTTGTGTTTGGATTTCTGTATTCACTGTTTCACTTGCTTCCTAGAATCATTCCAATCTC
>NW_006296226.1:3481756-3514684 GCF_000327345.1 Myotis davidii | reverse complement strand
TGGATACCCTGCCACATACCTAGGCTGCATCCTATAGCCTGCCGCTCCTAGGATAGAAACCTGTATAAGCATGTCACTGTACTGAATACTGTAGGTAATTGTAGCACAATGGTATTTGTGCATCTGAACATATCTAAACATAGAAAAGGCACAGTAAAATGATGGTATCAAAGATTAAAAAATGGTAGTCCTGTAAAGGGACTTGACATGTGTGAATGGAGCTCGCAGGCCTGGAAGTTGGTCTGGATGGGTGAGGGAGTGGTGAGTGGATGTGAAAGCCTGTGTGATTACTGTATGCCACTGTAGGCTTTATAAACACTATCCATCTGTAAAGGGACTTGACATGTGTGAATGGAGCTCACAGGCCTGGAAGTTGGTCTGAATGGGTGAGGGAGTGGTGAGTGGATGTGAAGGCCTGTGTGATTACTGTATGCCACTTTATAAACACTATGCACTTAGGCTCCACTAAATGTATAAAACAATAGGAGATTAAATCAAGTGCAAGAGAAAACGATGCAATCAAGAGACATGGGTCAACATGAGATATTTGAGGAAGCTTGCTGGCCTAACATGGCATGCAGTTTTACAGCAAACTTCTTTCATATAATTTGAAAGAGTATATTCTAAAGCAGCGGTTCTCAACTGTGGGTCATGACCCCTTTGGCAGTCGAATGACCCTTTCACGGGGGGCGCCTACGACCATCTGCATATCAGATATTTACATTACGAGTCATAACAGTAGCAACATTACAGTTATGAAGTAGCAACGAAAATAATTTTATGGTTGGGTCACAACATGAGGAATTGTATTTAAAGGGCCAGAAGGTTGAGAACCAGTGCTCTAAAGTCATGATAAACAGTAAAGTGTAGTAAATACATAAGCCCATAGTAGTCATTTATTATCATTGTCAAGTATTAGGTATTGTACATAATTGTATGTGCTGTATTTGTATATGAGTGGCAGTACAGTGACTTTGTTTACACCAGCATCACTGCAAATATTAGTAATCTGTTACCCTATGACACTATGCCAACTATGATGTCAGGAGGTGATAGGAATTTTTCAGTTCTGTTATAATCTTGTGGGACTATTGTTATATATGTGGTCCGTTGTTGACTGGAATACCTTGATGCTAGGCATGACTGTTATCAGACATTCATTGAGCATCCACTATGGCTTCTCTTGAAGAGGTGGCTCTGGGATGATAAAAAGGAGTTGGAGTTTCACCTTAATGTTCCTTCACCCCGCTACTGTGTTCATGGGTTTTTCATACATGCATATAAGTTCTTTGGTTGATCTCTTCTCTCCTCCCCCGCGCCCATTTCCTCTGAGGACCCACAGTCGGTTGCATGCTTTCATGTCTCTGGATCTATTTTGTTTGTCAGTTTATTTTGTCTATTAGATTCCACATATAAGTGAGATCATGTAATACTTGTCTTTCTCTGACTGACTTATTTCACTTAGCACAATACTCTCCAGGTCCCTTCATGATGTCTCAAAGGAGAAGAGATACTTTTTTTTTTTTTACAGATACATAGTATCTCATTGTGTAAATGTACCACAGTTTTTTTTTTTTATCCACTTATATAGTGATGGACACTTGGGCTGTTTCCAGATCTTAGCTATTGTAAATAACGCTGCTATGAACATGGGGGTGCATGTATTCTTTCTGATTGGTGTTTCAGGCTTATCTAACTCCAAGATTAACAGCAATGAGTGTCACATTGCTGTCATTACTATGGTAAAAGACAAGCCAGGAAACTTCTCAGAAAAACTGGAAATCCCAGTAGCCTGCGGTGAGGCCTTCTCCACTTACTTCATTGAAAAAAGTGTGACCCTTTTCATTTACCTGAATTGCCCAATATTTTCTTTTCCATCATATTTATCTTCTTAGATGGGGGAAAGCATTATTATCACTGGGAATCGAGCCCGCAACCCGGGGGTCAAACCATGACCTTCTGGTTCATAGGTTGATGCTTAACTACTGAGCCACTCTGGCCCGGCAAGGGAAAGCATTATATTTTTTTAAGTTTCTATTTTATTCTCTGCTGTTTTCCTAGTGGTAGTACACTTTGCATGCAATAAAACTTTTTGAATAAAAACTTTTCTGAACTGAAAAATTTTGAATAAAAATTAATATATTTACCATCTACTGAGCATATTATGGTAAATGAGTGGCCTTGACTATGTGAGATTTGCGATCTAGTGAAGGAGATGCCTCTGAATGAGTCACTGCAAGTGCGATTGGAATTAGGAAGACAAGTAGGGTGTCCTGGAAGGGTATGACAGGGAGACGGACTTTGTTGGGAGGGGTGAGAAAGCCGCATTTATACTGAGGCTTGAGAGATGAATTGAAGCAGTTAAGTAAAATTGGGACGTGAGGATGGAAGAGGAAAGAGACGTTGATAGAGAAAAAGAAGATATGATTGAAAAAAAATAAACAAAAGTCTGATTCTCACTTCTTGAGTTGAAATTAGATCATTTGTTTTAAATGATGGAATGATGTAAGGGTAGACGTTGATCAACTCTGTTGGCATTTTTTATGTATAGTACTTCATTTTCAATAACTAAAATAATCAGCAATATTGAAAAAATTGGGGTCAGACATTGAGAGAGCAGGAGTTTTCATCTGAAAGTAGCAATTTTTGAAAAAATGGAACTAGCTTGAATTTTATTTTATTTTTTTATTTCAAGCTTACTTAACTGCAAGACAAACTGCTAAAAAAATCACTGCAAAATTAAAAACAGTGCAGGGAAAGTAAACATTATTGTTCATATCTGACTCTATTGGGAACACTAGGGGTTCAGGACGACTTGGCTGAAGATTGCCTTATTGTATACATGTGAGCTTTTGCATAAATTACTGGTTTTAATTATCATGGTAACGGAGTGAGGTTTGTACAATTTCTATTTCTTGTTGATTAAGGGTTTCTGTGTCCTGATGCTTGAAAAGAGCATGATTTTCTCTGGGTGACAAGTACAGATATGTTTACTAATTCAGGTGCTATAATAATATCATTCACATCCTCTATGCCCCGATTCTGTACTTGAGCTGTCCTAGACTGGTAATGGTCCTTTTCTCTCTCTACAAATGGGCATTTGTCAATTTTTAATAGTAATTACTATGTGTTAACGTCGCATTAAATACATAAAGGTTCCTGTTAGGACTTCACTATGTGTTTCTTAGTATAAAATAACCCTCTACGCATTTGGGACTATATTTTTTTCCTGATCTTTATGTTATCAATCCTCTTTTTTTTTTTGTCTTTGTCTGAAATAATTTCACTCATCCTTTTGATTTTAAATTTTTGGTGTCATTTTAGTTAATACATTTTTGCCTGTAAGCAAAAATTGATCAATTTTGTTTTAACATACTTCTTATAGGGAAACTTACTACTATTAAATTTATTCTTATAACCAATATGTTTGATCTTATTTCTTACCCCTTAGTTTTCTCTTTGTTATGGCTTTCCTTTTTCCACCGGTATTTAGTCACATGGCCTTTAGTAAATTACATAATGTCTCTAAGTCAACAGTTTTCTATTTGTAAAAAACAACACACGTACAAAAATCGTTAATGCTTTAAAAGTGCCTGGGACACTGAATGTGTTAACTACCATTTTTATCATTGTTGCTAAGTTGAATGATATGGAATTGTTGGTATTTGACTCCATGTGACCTGTTAAAATGGCATTTTCATATGGTTCAATCTGATCTTCTTCCTGGACTTTCCTTTATTTTCTGTCTTTTTCTATGCATTGTTTGTTTCATGCATTCATAGTATTTTGACATGGCCCAGTCTAGAGTTCAATTTTAAGAGTGATTGCTTTTATGTTTCCAAATAGTTTCATAAACCTATGTTTTTCTGGTGCCCAAAGTAAAAGATCTAAATAACTTTTAAAAATCTGTACAAAAATGAATTTAACATGACTATTTTTCTTGCCTTCTTACCCCTTCCCAATTTTCATTATATACATTGTGTCCCCCCCAAAATGTATACACACACTTTAACAGCTGATGGCTCAATTTTGAAAATGAAATGTATTTTAATAAACACTGCCTTTATAATTATTGAAAGTATGTGTATATATTTTTGGAGACATCCTATATATAACTATATATATATATAATAAATTTTTATATATTTTACCTGTTAACTTAAACTTTAAATATAGTTTAGGTTTTGTATCCTGATTTATAATAAAATCTGTAACAAATATTTCATACGTGTCTATAATTAGCTTTGAGCTTCATTAGCATTTGCATCCATTTAGGTGCCTTGCTTGGTCTGGCTTCACAGGGGCCTCCCATGTAGTTGAGGGATGTCCACATATTTATGCATTCTCTGCATTTCTGAATTAGACTCGCTGCCATTATTTTTGCTGTTTGTGTACTTTCTTGAGCATTTTGATGGGTAATTTGAAGAATTGTGTTGGGACATTAGTTCAGTGGCTTCCAAAATTTTTCACCGTGACCCATAGTGAGAAATGGTCATACGCACATGAATAAAACTCTAGTTTCATGTTATTTACTACATACAGTAAACTGTGCTTCCCCCTTGTTTTTTTCTGTGATACTCTGTACATTTTTATTTAAAAAAAAGTGCTGGTCATAATCCAGAAGTTTTGAACACACTGATTTGGTCATGGACTGAAGTTTGAAAAAAAACTGATCTAGCCTGTTGCTATTTTATGTAAAATTAGGGTCATTCGCTATTTAACATGTCTTTATTATGTACAGTTCCAGTTCTTATGCTAGTGGCTGGGAAAAGAGCAGTGAATAAAGCATCATTATCATCTGAGGCGGAAAGGAGGATAGTGACCAGATAATCGCTCGAGTATCTATGTACAAAATGTGATGATTTCTACAAAGGAGAAGACTAGGGAGTTTCAAAAGAGATTAAATGGGGAACCTCATCTGATTTTGGGGTGAATCAGGATTTCCCTAGGGAAGTGACATTTGATTAGCGCTGCAGAATGAGAAGGGGTTACTTCTGTGAAGGGACCTGGTGGGGTGTGTACGTGGGATTGCAGACTCATGGAAGAGTTGAGTAACGGGAGCAAAATAAAGTCCTGACAGTGAATGGCAGGGGGAAGGCAGTCCTTTCTGTTTGATGATTTGACATTTTTTGTGATATTTAATGGGCCTTCCTGTTTGTGGCTTTTAAAATTTTTTCTCTGGACAGAAGTCCAATAGGAATAGAAAGCATATTTTTGGGAGGTGAGTGTAGTTAAGTTTTGGTAAGTGAAGTCCAGATGATTGGGTATATTCATAGCTTCCTGGTGGCTTAAAAATGGGTAGGAATTATTGCTGTTAGGCTTTTTATTTTTATTTTTGTAAATATATTTTTGTTGATTTTAGAGAGAGGAAGGGGGAGGGGGAAAGAGATAGAAACATTAATGATGAGAATCATTGATTGGCTGCCTACTGTATGCCCCCTACTAGGGATCGGGCTTGCAACCTGGGCATGTGCCCTGAAGGGGAATCAAACTGTGACCTCCTGGTTCATGGGTCAGCACTCAACCACTGAGCCACACCAGCTGGGCGGGCTTTTTATTTTTTGTTTACTTATTTTGTCATGATAGGATTTAAGGGCTCCTGCCTCTATCCTACTGTTTTAAAACCGTGTGAAGAGGTTTTAAAAAGATTTAGAATAGGAAATTCATAAAGGAAGTTGGAGACTGAATGAGACATGCGACTAGGGTTTGAAACTAATGAGACCATGATTCAAGTGCCAGTTTCCGCTGCTGTCCACGGGGCCTCTGGCATTACCCAACCTTTCCAGCCTTCAGGGAACTTAGAATCAGTTTGCACAAATCATTCTCCCCATTGTATTATTCAGTGGCTCTAAGCTAATTATTTTTAAGTTTGCTCTGGCTGTTTAATCCTCGAAGAAATGACGCCATGCCATTGAGTACTTTTAGTCTGATAAGCTCAAGCCAACCGTGGGGGGACTCCAGGCATTTGCATCCTCATGTGCATTGTGGGTAGGGCTCAGGTGGCACAAACACCTTCACCTTGTACAATTCGCTACTGCTTCTCCTGGACACACTGAAGACTGGGCAAAGGTTAGGACTTAGCTGGGCAATTACTTAAAGACTTCAACATCATAGTTTATAGTTTTCCCACACTTGAAATTAATGTTTCTAACCTTTCAGATTCAGTGAAGGTGGATAAAACCATGGATTTATATGCTGAATGTTTGCATGGGGGGAATTCTACAGTATCAGAGTTTTTATATGTAATCCACATTTTATGAAAACCCAGTGAACAGTGACGGATGCTATTTCACAGAAATTTAAAGGGCTAAGGAATCATATGGAGGACCCATTCAGTTTCAATGACTGTAATTAGGAATAGTTGATAAAGAATGGGTTTTATGTGGAACGGAATGAAAATAAATTATAATCATAAAGCGCTCATTATAACATGAGCGCTTTATTATGCTTGTTCTTTTTTTTTGAGGAAATTATATTTGAGAAAGAAAGATGAGATGAATGCTTTTGTATTTGAGCTCTACCTAATTCCTCATTCATAATAAATGTTTATTCAGGAAGTCCAGGTAACTGTGGGTATTTTACTTAGTGTGTTTTGGTGCTGACTCATCAGCTTATACTCCTTTATTTTCTGTTGAATAGCTTCTGAGTAAGCTGATACTATATGGCAATCTAGCCAGGAAGGCAGGCTGCTGATCTGGGACAAGGCAGGGACACGTTGCAGTGTTTGGGATCATGCTTGGCCTAGGTCCAGGCAGGTAATAGGCACAGATGTTGCTCAAGGCTACGCGGAGTTGGAGTCACAGGGTTAGGTTAGGTTCAAGGCAGATAAGGCCAGAAAGAGGTGCAGAGTATCCGGAGGCACTGCCCAGGGGCCGGAGGAAAGGCATTCTGCAGAGCCCTAAGAGAAAGTTGTGTAGGTGAGTCTAAAGCTCCCAGGAGGAATTTTATTTTCAGAGTTGGGAGCAGCAGTTGAACATCTCTGCTTGTTCAAGGGAACCTCTGCTCTCAAGCAGGGCTTTGTCACCATGACCCTGGAAACAGAGTCCCAGCAACTCTTCAAGCATTTGGTCATCTCAGAGTGGAGGACCAGGAATCACAAATCCTTATCTGATTCAGGTATTAGGGATCTTGTTGATTATCTTTTCTAGGAATAAAAATAAGCCCAGATTTCATGACTAAATATATTATTCCTGCAGGAGATTTATTATAAAACATATTTAACATTCCACTAATTTTTTGGCAAAAAAATATCAACTCTGGCAAGTAGCTATTACGACAGAGGTGAGTGGGCAATTTTGGGTTTATTCTAATGCAGGGAGAATGTGCAGTATCATTTACCTACTGAAGTACTTTCCTTTTTCCTTCTTCATCCCTTTTTGATGCTGGAATAATTCAGCAGGTAAAAATCTTTCAGTAAACACATCTTAAAGTATTTAAACGTATTCAATTCACTAAAAATATTTGTTTTCTTGTAAGAAACTGCTTAGAATATTCTTACAAATGTTTAAAAATTATTTTTGAAACCACATTAGGGTAATATTTAAATAAGCAAACACTCACATTTGCAGTTCCTTAATGTAATATACTTTTCATTTAAACTTGGTAGTTTTGGGCCTATTCCCTTTATGGCCTATTTTATGGTCTACTTCTACATAAAGGCAACAAATGTGTTTTTGTTCTACTCACCATTTTCTATCTACTGTTATACATGGCATCATAGTCTGAGTCATTATATTTTTAATGATATTAAGTTGTTAAACTGTTGTTCATTCAAATATTGTCCTATTTTTGGACATTTAGTTTTATTGCTCATTTATTTACTATTTTAAGAACAATGCAACCAACAACTTTTTTGAGAATCATATGAGTTGGTTTTCAACTAGATTAAAAAAGACTATTAAGAAAACCTTTTTATGACAAAAGTAACCTGTGTTTATTGTAGGAAACAGAAAAATATAAAGAAGAAGAAGGGGGAAAAGCAGCTATAATGCCCACTTGAGATAGACATTGTCAACTTTATGGGGTCAATTTTCTTTTACTATTTTATGTGGTTGAAATCCTACTGGGTACGAGTATCCTGTTCTTTGTTTTAATAGTATATCATAACCAGAGGTGACCTTAATTCCATTCAGTAGCTCTCCCTCCCTGCAGTGAATACCTTTGTGTGCGAAGCTTTTTCTGCATTTCAGATGATTTCTTGAGGATAGATTCCCAGTTACAGAATTTATGTCTCCAAAGTCAGGGATGATTTTTATGAATAGTGGTGAGAAATGAATAAAACCATCTTCAAAACAGTGATAACAGTTCATATTCCTACCAGCAGAATTTGAGAAAAAATTAAAGATATGAATTTGTATGAATGGAATGTGGATTTTTAGACTTTGGAAAATGAGTGGAGCAATAGGAAACTTTAATACTAGTCAGCCCTGGATGACACGAGCAGAGCTGACCTGACCTCGTTAGTGGATGTGCTCCTCCCCACTGTGGCGATACCCTCTCCACATCCCCCAGCGTTGGATCCTGATAGAGAGCATCTCCGCAAGGCCTCCCTGGGTCCTCCTCTGCCCTTTGAGTGTGTAGATTTTAATGTGCCATCAAATATTTTGGTTTTAACTACTTTCACTGTATGAACTGATTGTGGAGTATCCCTGGCTCATATACTTCTGCAAAAAAACTGGTTAGCTACTAGAAAATGGAACAGATAATTTAAAAATGGAGCACAAAGAGTTAAAAACTAAACATTATTTATACCTGGACTTGTTTAGTGTGCATTCCTCAGAGTAGTTCCCATAAGCTTTATTTCCTTCCAGATTCCATTGATATTGAGGTCAGGGACCACTTTTGCTCATTTGGGGAAATTAAGTTAGCTTCCTAAGGAGGTAATTTATCATTTCATTTATAACTGAAAGTGATCAAAGGGATACGATTCAATTTGACATTCAATTAGTGATCACATATTAGACTAGGGAGATACAAAGGTGAGTAAGGTGCAGGCCTTATCTTCAAGAAACTCCCAAATAGTAAAGGTGTGATAAAGGCAATGCTAGAAGTTAGTACCTGTGTTTGTCCCTTCCCTACTGAAGATAAAGAAATATGGTAAGCACAGGAAGGAAATGCAGGAGGATAAAGTGAGCGTGAGTTTACGCAGAGACCAACACTGAGGATCCACCTGAGGGTCCTACCCATGTGTTAGAAAAGGGCCCCACATTTTACTGTTGTTACTGGTAGTTGACACGGAGGGGACACAATGAGCTGTATGATCCAGAGATTCTCTGAGGATAATGACTAAACAAGGGACACAGCACTTCATGGTACTGGGAGGAGAGAGGATTTTATCTGTGGTTCTTTACACATTAGATATGTGAGTGTAATGAGCAATTTCTCTAAACACAGCCTTTACAATGAATATAACAGTGTTTGTTTGTTTTTTAAAAAAACAAAACAACAAAACAGTGTTGCTCAATGTAGGTCAAGGGCTTAATTCCAAAGCTTATCTTGGAAAAACAATTCCATAGGAGCCAAAGCAAGACAGTTCAGACAAGTAGCTCGTTGCTGGTATGGCTATGTCCAAAGACAGACATTCCACATTCCTTGTGCAATGATGGGCTAGGTACCTTTCAGGATCTTGCCTGTGAATGTTATTTCTCACAAAAGAATATTTTTGGTAGGTACTGAGTAGTACAAGGCTTATCCAACTCAACACTGTCCTTTTCTTATAGTCAGTTAAGTGGGGATCTGTGTAAATGTCAGCCCAGTGACGTGAGGGAGTAGTAAGAACAAGGATCAGCCTGTGACCACAGGTATGTGGGCTGTGGGAATGCCCACAGGCATGTTCTGTAGCCTTTGCTTCAAGGAGTTGAAGGAAGAGAAGCGAAGGCTCTGACATTTTATGCCTTTGGCTAGAGTTTGCAAAACTGGCAGTCTGTGTGCCAAATGAATTTGGCCCCGTGTTCTTTTTATTTGCTCAATACAAGGTTTTAAAAGATGACATAGCAAGGTAGGCATTACGATTGGTTCTAGTGCAAGCATAGTTTCTATAGCATGCAACATTAAGATCTGTTTTCACCAGGCACTTTATTTATTTACGATACCTGGTCGGTCCCTATGGGAATTTGTGTTTGTGACACCTGCCAAATTATGGTCACAGTATAATGTGAAGTATGTGTACATTTCAGAGGCAGCATAGGCTGGGTAGTGATTAATCTGGATGGGGAGGAGGGTCATAAAAGGCTTCCCTGAGAGGTGATTCTAGTCTGAGAGTGAAAGGATGAAGTAGGTGTTTACCCAGCATAGAGTTTGGACAAGGGAGATTATTCCAGGAAGAGCCAAACACATGTGCAAATGCATGGATCAGCATTATGTGTTAGGGGAGTTCTGAATAGATTCAAAATGCTAGAGCTTAATTAGCAAGGTAGGTTACAGCGGAAGTAGGAAGTAGCTGAAGGACCCAGTATGCTATGCTCAAGGAGGTTGGACTAAAGTCAGTGGGGAATCATGGGAGGGTTTAAAACAGAGCATTTGGCACGCTAGATTTCTGTTTCAGGAAGAGTATTCTTCACAGAGCCAAGCGAAATGGTGGTAGGTGGAAGGGACTGGAACATCCTAGCAGAGTTAATTAGGACCTGAATTAAGGCAGTAATAGTGGGTTTGGAGGGGAGGAGGCAGATGAGAAGACACTTAAGAGGAAGAATTGACACAACTTAGTAGTGGAGTAGATATGGTAGGTGAGGGAGAGGGAGAAGTAATGGTGAACGAATGGTGATTCCATTGCCTAAGATGGAGAAGTAAGAGAGAGTAAGGAGGGCCTTAGGAGGGTATGAGTTTGCTATGTCTGCCATAACAAAGTACTGCAGACGAGGTAGCTTAAACAATGGAAATTTTTATCACAGTTGTGGAGGTTAGAAGTTCAAGATCAAGGAGTCAGCATGGTTGGTTTCTTCTGAGGCCTCTCTTCTTGGCTGGTTAGATGGTCATGCCCCTGTGTCTTTACATGGTTTTCCCTCTGTCTGTGCATTTCTGTGTCCAAATATCCTCTTCTTGCAAGAACAGTAGTCATTTTGAATTAGGGCCTACTCTCATGACCTCATTTTAATTTAATTACCTCTTTAAAGACCCCATGTCCAAAAAAGGTCAGATTTTGAGTTACTAGGGATTAGAACTTTAACATAATCTTTGCAGTGTGTGTGTGTGTGTTTTTTTGTTTGGGGGTGGGGTAGACACAGTTCAGCCCATAACAGGAAGAATGAAGAGGATAGTATGGTATCTGTTGAGAATATACAGAGGACAGTGATGGTTCTATAACGCATTAGGTATGTGAGAATGCAGCTCAGAAAAGAGTCTCAGATTTGGCAGTTAAAAGCATGGGAGTGGATAAAGTTTGCCCAGTGGTACCCAAACTTGGCTTATTCTAAGAATCACCTGGGGGAGCTTTAAAAATAAACCACACCCAGGGGCCCCACTTCCAACCAATTGACCCCGTCTTTGGAAGAGACACCAGGGCAGCCACATGGAGATTCTAATATGCCTCCAAGTTTGAGAGTGTGGTAGGTGAGCCAGAGATGATATGTGCAAAAATGGCCCACATCATTCAAGTGATGGGCGGTAGGGAAGAGAAGGACGGGAAGGGCGGAACTTAAGGAGGCTTTTTAAGTTCTGATTTCTCCATGAAGGCTATGAGTTATGAAGCTTCCCTGAGAGGACCAAAGGCCTAGAAGAGATACCACAGGAAATGGAAGAGAGCAGAGAGAAATGACAGCATTAAAACGGCTGTGGGCTCTGCTGAGATTAGAATACATGGATTAGCACTGACATCTTCATCTTGTCCTGACGTGTTCTCCACGGGGACCTCTGGAGGCTGTGAAGGAAGGCAGAACCGGAAGTTTGGAGTTTAATCAGAATTGGGGTGTTAGAACATTGGAAGGGGTGTGGGGAGTAGCAGGCTGGTGACAGGGGAGCTCATGCGGTGGACCATGGCATTAAGGCTGGACATGAGGAGAACAGAGGCTGGACAGGGCTGACGAACAGGGGGAAATGGAGGGGGCAGGAAGTTGGGTAATCTGACGTCCAAGGGCAGATGTAGTGTGAGTGTAGACATCTGTACGGATGTACAGTTCCAGTTAGAAAGGGGATTTTGAAGTGTCATGGGGGTAATGAAAGGCTAAGCAGAGAGGTCAGACTCTCAGATATGTTGACATTGCCCTAGAATCAGTGGTCGGCAAACTCGTTAGTCAACGGAGCCAAATATCAACAGTACAACGATTGAAATTTCTTTTGAGAGCCACATTTTTTAAACTTAAACTATATAGGTAGGGACATTGTTATTAACTTAATTAGGTTACTCCTAAGGCTTAGGAAGAGCCACACTCAAGGGGCGAAAGAGCCGCATGTGGCTCGCAAGCCGCAGTTTGCCGACCACAGCCCTAGATAATGACTTGCTTGATGACAGAGTTGTTTGGAGGAGGGAATGGAGGGTAGGGGGCACTTACTAGATAACCTTTCATGTCCCAGTCTCATGATTTAGCAAAAACGTCTTTTTCTGAGTCACTGCTAACTTTTTGTTGTTTTGGAATTAGAATACAGCGACCTGGAAAGTTGCCATTTAACAATTCCATTTTTATTGATCCCCTTGTAATTGTAAATGTTTAACAGATTATGGCCTCTTTAAATGCCTTTGGAATCCATTAATGCATGTTTCAGAGAGTTTACACAGAGGGAAGTCCCACATTGGTAAAAAAAAAAAAAAAAAAAAAAAAGAAATGCTTCTCTCTGTATCACTGCTCTGCCTCCACCAAACAGCTGGCTTCTGAGGCCTGTACTGGGCAATTATGACAGGAAGGACAAGAGTTTCCAAAGTTCTTTTTAAGGTAACATTAATTGGATTCATCTTTTACCGCATGCCAAAGGTCATGGTTATTACATTTACCATTTCGGTTTGGAGTTTAGCCTCTTTATTGTGGATTTGTCGGTCCTGGGCATTTTTGGAGTTAGTTTTGTGGTAGGATGTTTTGTCTGCAGTTTGCATCTGTATTTGGAAATAGAATGAAGTGCAGTTTTAAAAACTAGGACCCAAAACAATGGAAAGAATTTATGGGCACACTTTGTGTTCAGTGTTGGGATTTTGTCTTTGATATTTGAGGAAATAAGTTTGACCCTCTTCCTGGAATATACAAACGACTCTGAATTTTTGTTGTTGCAGCAAATGCAGGCATCAACTACTCCCCCTTTAAACTTTGCTTATTGGGGAAAGAACATTTTCTAAATTGCATAAAGCTTCATATGATAAAACTGAAAAATTAAAATTGTTAGAGTGAAACTCCGGAGCCTTCATAAAATTACAGGCTGAATTCAACTAGCGTATCCTGTACAGTCATAGGAATTCCCCGTCTCTGCTGCTTGGGGTTTTCCATCCTTCCTTCTCCCCTCTCATTCCTTGCCTTCCCTGTCCTCTCCTCTTTTTTGGCAGGTTCCTCAAAATTGAACAGTTTCCCAGCTTTTCACCACGTATTTCCAAGGAATGAATGTGAATGAAGAATTGTTTTAGGCTGTTTATTTCCCCCAACTCAACCCATTGGATAGTATGCCCCTCTCTTCATTCTCCTACTACGTCACCTGTTCTTTTCTTTAGGGATAAGCTTGAACTGGAACTAGTAAAAGAAGGGATTAGCAGTCCCTGGTTTTTAATCCCAGTTTACCCATCAATTGAAACCAACCCAGTTGTACTAGTCATTTCATTTCTGCCTTCTTGAGCTGCCAGAAGATAGCGATAGAGAAATAGAGAATGAATGAATGAATGCGTTTGTGCGTGGTCAAGCAATAACAGTTGGGCATCATGGGGTAGGACATTGGTTCTCACTTTTTACTTTGCATTAGAATCACCAGAGAGTATATTTAAAATACAAAGTCCATTTCGACAACCTGGGAAAGATCCGGGACTCTGCATTGTTAACAGATTCTACCTGGTGGACCATTTCCTTTGTGCAACAGTGGGTTTGGGGAACTCTAATTTTTATAGTTCTTAGTTTCATAGTAGGAGCATTTTTCAAAGCTGGACCCATTTGAAATGGCTGTGATATCAAACCATAGACTTCATTTCATGAGAGTGAGTTCTCTGACCACCTGGCAGTTACAGTGAAAGCAGGCGAGATGTTGGTTTCACTGTATTCTGGGTTGGTCTGAACCACCCAGCCAGGGTACTGTACTGTGTTGGAGGTGCCACCCTTTAAGAATTTCAGTGTTCTCATGGAGAGTGGGAAGGAGCCGTAAAAATCGGTGACAGAGGACTTACCAGGAAGAGGAAAGAAACGGGTGACCCGATCTTTATCTTCATCTGCCTGATGAACCTTCAAGTGTCTGAAGGATGAGATTCAGCTTGGTTTACGGAAGAGCAGCTGGGTCCCATGCCTGGTTTCCTTATCCTTAGCTACTGACGTATCTTTAAAGTCACATGCAAGTATATTGCCTATGGTCTGAATTTTTATTCCTGAATAACTTAGAGATTTAAATCTGTGGTTTCTAGTTCAAGGGTATTGTACACAAACACGCAAATCATTGATCTGATGTGGATTTTGATGCCATTAAAGGGAAGTGCAGCCTCCAGGCATTAGTAGCGTTGCCCCCTTTTTCTTGGTTGCCTTGGTCTTTTTCTCTTATGTTGAAAGGCCATAGCGAATGTTGACTTTCTCCCTCTAAATGGCAATAATTGTAAATTTTAATGTGTTTTCAGATAGGTGGTTTTAGCCCCTGTCTTATGTTCTTTTGCTTCCACTGCTCCGGTTCCCAAGCCTCGAAATTGAGTCCAGATGTGGGTCAACATTGAGAAGCCCTGACTGGCCCTCTTGTTCTCTCCTTCCCCAGATGTTAATGCAAGAAGCAAACGGCAACACCGGGGACAGCCACTGTTAACGTTCTTGTGTTATTTCTGCCCGTCGTTCCCCTGCAGGCTCTTTATGCGAGCTGCACATGTTTTTGTTCTGTGCTTTCAGGTTTTAACATGTAAGGGCAACACTGTCCCATAAAGTTATGCCTCTGAAAACATTGTATACAAATATATGGATATGCTGCATATTTGATTATTTTATTTTTTTTAAATATGCTTTCATTGATTTTTTAAGAGAGAGAGAGAGGAAAGGAGAGGGAGAGAGAGAGAGAGATCGGTTGCATTCCCACATGGATCAAACCGCAACCTGGGTATGTGCCCTGGCCGGGACTTGAACCAATGACCTTTCAGTACACAGGACAGTGCTCAACCCTTCCAGGGCCAATTTTGATTAGGGGGATTTCTTGCACAAAGTTCAACACAACTGACCCACCTATGTATCCACATGCAAATATTAATTTTTTTTTATAATCCTCCCCCAAGGATAAGTTTTTATTGATTTTTAGAGAGAGAAGAAGGTAAAGAGCTAAATATCTCTGTGAGAGAGAAACACTGATTGGCTGACTCTCATACATGCTCCTACCAGGGATCAAACGCACAACCTTTTTGGTGGACGGATGATGCTCCAACTAACCGAGCCACCTGGCCAGGGCTAACCAGTTTTTCTTAATTGTGAAATAACAAATAAAGTGTATAAAATGTAAACTTTAAGAAAGCAATGAAAATGTAAAAAGTATGAAAATTATAAATCATGTAGTAACTTAGCACCCATAATAAAACCAATGTTAATGCATATGCATGCATACACGTCCTTTGGCTGCTCTCTAACCCCCCTCCTTCCCCTGTCATTTGTCTCTGGATCTATTCTTGTTCATCAAATTATGTTGATAATTATATCCCACATATGAGTGAGATCATGTGATATTTATCTTTCTCTCCAATTGGCTTATTTTGCTTAGCATAATGCTCTCCCGTTCCATCCATGCTGTTGCAAATGGTAAAAGTTCCTTCTTTTTTATAGCATCATAGTATTCCATTGTGTAGATGTACCACAGTTTTTTAATCCACTCATCTGCTGATGGGCACTTAGGTTGTTTCTAAATCTTAGCTATTGTAAATTGTGCTGCTATGAACATAGGGGTGCCTATATCCTTTCTGATTGGTGTTTCTGGTTTCTTGGGACAAAGGAGACAAGTGCATACAGTGGAGTCAAGACTGTCTCTTCAATAAATGGTGCTGGGAAATTTGGTCAGATACATGCAAAAAAATGAAACTAGTTCACCAACTTACACCATACAAAAAACAAACTCAAAATGGCTAAAGGACTTAAATGTAAGAGGGGAAACCATAAAAATCCTACAAGACTCCATAGGCAGCAAAATAGCAAACATATGTCGTAGCGTTTCAAGCAGAAAAGAAACAAGTCCAATAAAATGAAGACTGGGAACTGGCTATTTGATTTGATGGAAGCTGTTGATGCTTGTGTAAAGAAACTTTTCAGAGAAATGGAAGTATAACACCTGGGCAAGTAGTCGGAAGAGATGGGGGATGAGAGTGTTAACAAAAGCATAGAAAATCACACCTGTCAGACTGGCTATCATCAACAAATCAACAAACGAGAAGTGCTGGAGAGGATGCGGAGAAAAAGGAACCCTCGTGCACTGCTGGTGGGAATGCAGACTGGTGCAGCCACTGTGGAGAACAGTATTGAGTTTCCTCAAAAAGTTAAAAATGGAACTCCCATTTGACCCAGTAATCCCAATGTTAATGCTTTTAAATATCAACTCTTTATTCCTCTGTATTTATACATATAATTTGTGTGGTCATTGATTAGATACTATAGGCAAAAATCATCCAAATTTTTCCGAACTAGAAATATTAGCTGTTAATACTTTTTGTATATGTCTTTTAATATATTCAAAGACATAGAATGTTCAGTATTATTTTCTTTTAATTTTTAGTAACTTTTCTTATAAAAGTGATACATATACAATTTAGAATCCCTAAAAAAGATAAAAAACATAAATAAAAACCTGACAGAAATCTTTCCCCTCAAAAATAAAGTAATAATTTTTAAACTACTTCTCCCAGGTATGTACATGTCTGTAAACCCATACTTTTTATCAAATAAAAATGACATGAATATATACTGCTTTGTGTGTTCTTCCTTTCTTTTCTTTTTTTTTTTTTTTTTTACCTTAGGAATGTATCAAGCATTTTTGTGTCAATATATGTTTCAGTGTGGATTTCTTTTTATTGATCTTGCGTTTCCTGAGTCTGAGAGTTTCTACCACCAATTCTGGGGCATTTTTTGTCCATTGTTTCTTTGAATAACGCTTTACTCCTGCTCTGTCAGCTCTCTGGTTCCAGATCACCATGTAGGCGTCTTTGAGACTTTCATGATCACTCCTGCCTATGAACCTCACTTCTAAGCTTACCCCTGTGCATCTGTCCTCCATTCTTATCAGTTGCACTTGGATTTAACTCACTCATCATGTTTCTAATTTGAAATGCCATATTTTTCTTTCCTAGAAACTCAGTTTGGCTCTTTTTCTAAGTTATGTGATCACTTTAATATATTCTGTATCTGATAATTCCTCTATCTGCAGACTTTGTCTGATTCTGCCATTGTTTCTGATGACACTTGTATGTTTTGGCTTGTTTCCTCGTGGTGTTTTTTTTTTTTTTTTTTATGTGCGCTCACATTTCTAGAAACTTTTTCTCTGGGAATTCTTTGACAACTTAAGGTGAATCAGTTCAGGAAGAACTTGTGCTTGCTTCTGCTGGATGCCTCAAGGCAGTGGTTCTCAACCTTCCTAATGCCGCGACCCTTTAATACAGTTCCTCTTGTTGTGGTGACCCCCAACCATAAAATTATTTTCGTTGCTACTTCATAACTGTAATGTTGCTACTGTTATGAATCGTAATGTAAATATCTGATATGCAGGTTGTATTTAGGCGACCCCTGTGAAAGGGTCGTTCGAACCCCAAAGGGGTCGCGACCCACAGGTTGAGAATCGCTGACTTAAAGGCAGTATCAAATCACGCCTACATCCGTTTCAATATTTGGCTTCAGATTTAGGGGTGCCCACACCTATGTATTAATTCAGGCCCCACATGTATTAAGAGTAAGTGTCTGGATATAAGTTCTCAGGGGAGACTTTTTCCTACCTACATCCAAGATGGTGAGAGTCAAGTCTCCTTACCTCCTCCCTATGTGACATGGGTCAGTATTTTTTCCTCTAGTTCACCTGTTGGAGGGTGGATGTCCCAGCTTTAGAGGGTTTTTTTTTATCAGCCTTTCACTTTCCACTTGATTCTGCCTATCAAAGTCAAAACTACAAGTCACCTGGGGTTGGAGTATAACTGATTGCTAACTTCAGTGTTCTTTTACCTTGATTGATTTCTTGACGTATTTTAGCTTCTTAGGAGGTTCATTACTTTTTTGGCCAACTTGACTAAACATTTACAAAGGTTAGGTGTGTGTGTGTGTGTGTGTGTGTGTGTGTGTGTGTGTGTATTGGGAGGGTTTTCAGGGTAATTTGTCCTCAGTATTTCCAGAATGGAAGTCCACAATATAACTTTTTAATAGCAGGACATATTTCATCCTTCAAATAAATGTTGTTTACTTAAACAATTTCCTTCCTTAGAACCTTAAGGTTGCTTTCAATTTCTCTGTTACAAAGGATGGCCTTATATAGCTATCTTAGCGTAGGTTGTGGATTATTTCCTCAGGATAAATATCTTGAAGCAGGATTGCTAGGTCAAAGGCTATGCTTCTTGTATTTTTTTTTTTTTTCAGAGAGAGGAAGGAAGAGGGAGAGAGAGATAGAAACATGAATGATGAGAGAGAATCATTGATCGGTTGCCTCCTGCATGTCCCCTACTGGGGATCAAACTCGAAACCCAGGCACATGCCCTGACCGAGAATTGAACCAGGGACCTCCTGATTCATGGGTTGACTCTCAGCCACTGAGCCACACCGGCCAGGCTGCTTGTTTGATTTTTGATAGAGATTGCTAGAGACATCCTGCAGGGTCAAGATAATTGCTCTATATTGAAACTCCCAGTCCTTAGAAGTGCCAGCCTTCATTAACAATGAGTGTTATAAATTTAAACACATCATCAATGTTTTTGGGGAAAATACATTTAATTTTTAAAATTTAGATTTCTTTGATCATTCAAGAGGTTAGACACAACTTTTTTTAAACACTCATTTGTATCTGTTTCTGTCAATCATTTTTTTCCTATTAGGCTTATTTGTAGGTTTATTTTTATTTCTTTCAACTATATACTTAATATACATAATTTTCTGTTGAAAACTTAAGATATTAATGGCCTTTCTTATGTTGTAAAACATTTTTCCCAGTGTGTATTTCCTTACCGGTGGGCAAAAATAAGTTTACAGTTATGAGTATGTGAAACTCTCCTTCTACCACTGTGGATTTATTATTCAAGTTGGTTTGCCTGTGTACCTATTTGGAAGTATGATTTGGATAAAACCAAATAATTTTGGACTTTTTTCATGTTGAGGCTGTAACTTTTGAAAATGAATCGGCGTGGTGTGGGATGGGTAAAGTAGATGTTTGTACAGGGAGTGGTGAACCTGGAGAAGAAGCAGGTGAGTGTGAAGAAAGGCTAGATGAGTTAAGGGATGTGTTAAAGAAGAAGGTTAGCTCTCACGCTTAACCATCACAGGATCTTCCTCCCACCAATATGTGTGTTTTCCTAATGGCCATTGGGGATAGAATGGGTGGGATTTACTAGGGAGGCTCTTGCGTTGTCAGGTTTGTAGTGAGTTGAGAAAGCTGGGAAGACTATATTACCAGCACTTCGTTTCTTGTGTGGTACAGCCTTTTGTGTGCAGTGGGGGCTCAATAAATATTTGTTGCATGAATGGGGGAATAAAGGAGATTCACTGGTTAGGAAATAAAGTTAAGTTGTGTTTAAATACTTCAGATTTTGGGGTAAACAAATTCTTTAAGTCATTTTTTATTTTTAGTGCATTTTTTATTTTAGGCCATGCATCTCCATTAATTTCTCCCCTTGTTATTCAACAAGCCTTATGGAGGACTGTTTATATGCCAGGCACACTGAGCATTAGAACAAAAAGATAATTATGGTGCTGTTCAAAGTCCAGCAGTTGCCTCATAAAAGAGTGGAGTTTAGTGTGATGAATATTATATCTTATGTGCAAGGTACAAAGATGAGGGCATATAGGAGGGCACAACCAAGGTACTGCTGATGGTGATGTGTGTGTGGGTGACTAAGAAGGGGAGTTCTGAGACTTGATAATAAGACTGGAAGATACAGAGTTCTATAGCGCTGTGGATGGGCAATGGAAGAGAGTGTTTCTTTCAATGAAAAGAGAGTATGGAAAGGCATGAAACAACACAGTGTTTTCTAGGATCTCCAAGTAATTTGGTTTGGGAAACAATGGAAGATCTGCTCATGCATGAGGCAGAAGCCAGATCACGGGAGGTCTCACGGAGTGTGCAAAGACATCTAAAGTTTGCCTCCTCCCTCCCAATTCTCCATAATTGAAAGGACTTCTATAGTTTTGTCAGATACATCATTATGGGAGGTTAAATTGGAGAAGGACAGAGAAGTGAAATAAGATTAGTGATAGAAACCCTTGCAATTGTCCCGGGGAAATGACCTGAACTAAGTAAGTGACAGCGGGACCTGGAGGGGAGAGAATGGATTTGAATCTGTTGGAAAGTGTGTAGTCAATAGAATTTAGTGACATGCTCAGTGTAGGAAAATAATAAGTTGAATTTGGCACAGTTTTGAATTTGAGGTTGTTAAATGAAATGCAGCAGAGTGAGAGAATGTTCTGGAATGGGAATACACATTTAAGAATGTTCAGCCTATAAGTGTCTGTGGGATCCATTGTTATGGGTAAGATGACCTACGGAAAGTGAGCAGAAGTAGAATAGAAAAGGGCCAAGCAAAGAACTCAGGGGAACCCAGATCCTCAGAGGAAGAGGATCTTGCAAAGATGCCTGAGGAAGAGCAGTTAGAAAGTTGGATAAGAAACAAGGGGGCATGGTGTCATGTGTAGGCCAAGTTTAAAAAGACAGTGATTAACAATGTAAAATGCCGCTCAAGGGTCAAGTAAGATAAGGGCCGAGAAATGTCCTTATTTAGAGGAAAGTGATCTTTTCTCAAAATTTTGAATGGTGAGGCAGACGCCTTGTGCATCATATAAGGATGCTAAAGAAATGAGCACAGACTGTTCCTTCAATATTCCTGGCCTTGGAAGAGAGAGAGAGTGTGGGTGTGGAAGGAGAGGGGTAGAGGAGGAAGTAGTAGTTGGGGTCAAGGGAGGTTTTTTTTTTTTCCTGTTTTCTTTTAAAATAGGATTTATAGCATGTTTTTATTCTGAGGGCTGAAAACTGAGGCGAGAACAAAGCTGAAGGTGCAGAAGAGAAAACTGGATGAAGCAAACTTGAGTTCAAAGCTGGATATGGCCGCCGAAACCGGTTTGGCTCAGTGGATAGAGCATCAGCTTGTGGACTGAAAGGTCCCGGGTTCGATTCCGGTCAGGGGCATGTACCTTGGTTGCGGGCACATCCCCAGCAGGGGATGTGCAGGAGGCAGCTGATCGATGTTTCTCTCATCGATGTTTCTAGCTCTCTATCTCTCTCCCTTCCTCTCTGTAAAAAAAATCAATAAAATATATTTTTTAAAAAGCTAGATATGGCCAATTGAGGGCTAGGATGAGGGAAATGTATTACAAAGCCAGCGTCAGCTTAAACTGGTGACTGTTACTATCATTGGAAGATATAGTTTTTTGAAGCAAGCATGTCCCAACTGTTTATGGCATAAAGAACTGTGGCAGCTATAGGCTGGTTGTATGATAAAGCCTTCCTGGAACAATTATTTGGGTATTTCCCCCTAAGTCTGAATTGTGGGGATAAACTGTATTGAAATAATGAATATGACTTGGATACTACTAACAGTGGAAGAATATTACATGTTGGTTGGAACAGTGGTCAAATAATATGTAAATGAATTCCGTACTTTTGGATTATTGCTGGTTCGCGTAATTCTAGTTTCCATTACATTCTTGTTTCTGTGAGCCACAGGAACCTGGGTTGCAGGAAAAAGTTCTGGGGGACAGTTACTAGGGTATGTGGTTCCAGCATCTTGCCTTCACTCCCACAGATGCTTGTGTAGTGTTCAGGCTCTCGCTGTGTGGGATGGTGCTCTGGGGAGGAAGGGAGCTCCTGACCCCACCGTGTTGCATAGGCATCTGGGTGACTGCCCATTCTGTGATTGCTGCCACCACTTTTTAGTCCCGGCACCCCAAATCATAGTTTACTTTATGCCATTCCCCTACCCGCCCAAACAGAAGGAAGGTTTCCTTTCATGTAGGAAAACTCTGTAAGGCCTCGTCAGAGGTGACTGCATGTTTGTAAAAATAGCCTTTCTCTTTCAGTGTGTGGTCCCTTCTGTGAAGCAAATTGCATTAGGTTTCCCCACAGAACAGGCTCTAGGATGAGTGGTCTGTCACCCGCTGGTCTACTCTTGCCAACCTTCATCTGCACAGGCACTGGAGGCGCCAGCGTGCACACATCCACTCTGTCCTGCCTTGGAGTGTTCCGGCTTGCCTACCGAACTCCAGGGATTGGGGCAGCCATAATCTGTCTTCCTCTGTTTGAGAACGGATCTCTGTGGTTTAAATACTTTCTAATTGGTTCCATAGAATTTAGGGATTCCCATTCTAAATGGACTTCTGATGACCATGCCTGGATTCCCAGAGTTCTTGACCTGGGCATTCCCATAACTGACACTTCCATATTTTAAATTTTTGTATTGTTTTTATTTTTATTTTTTTATAATTGATTTCAGAGAGAGGAGGGGAGAGGGAGAGAGAGATAGAAACATCCATAATGAGAGAGAATCATTGATCAGCTGCCTCCTGCATGCCCTCCACTGGGAATCGAGCCTGCAACCCAGGCATGTGCCTTGACCAAGAATCGAACCCTGACCGCCTGGGTTGTTGCTTAACCACTGAGCCACACTGGCCTGGCAACACTTCCATATTTTAAAGAGAAGTCACACACCCCTAGTACTTTAGACTTTGGGTGGACACATGCTTCCAGAGCTGCTTCTTATATTCCTCGTTTCCTGGCAGTTTTAATGGCTTTGTTCTATTAGCCTTGGCAGGGAAAATCCCATCTGTAGTTATGGCTTTCGATCCTCTGCTTTATCCTGTTTTGACTCGGGATAAGAGAATGCCCACCTGCCCAGCTCTCAAAAGGTGAGGGATATTGCTTTGCATTCATCCTCACTGTACCCCCCTTGTTATTTTACATCGTGTGATACTGTCCCCCGTTTTAAAAGATACGTTGTTTCTGAAATCTGTTCCCACTTGCTTCTGGTTTTGTCAGTGAATATTGTCTGGTAAAATTAAATTTATTTATTTTGCCTTAAGTTAACTACAATACATATACAGGGTGGGGAAAAAGTAGGTTTACAGTTGTGAGTATGCAAAACATAGAGTTTATTCTTGTATTAATTGTTATTTATCAGTTATTGTACTATTTTCCATCCGAACAACGGTCAATGTACTTTTGCCCCACCCTGTATGTATTCAGGTGATTTACTGTGTAGTGTTCAGATTGAGGTGGCTTAGAAGTAAGTTTGAAAATTGATTTCTCCAGGGAACTTTACAAGGAAAGTATAATGCATGAATATGTAATTAGAACCCTATTTCTTTTTGAGGAATATTAGTTAGGACAGCCCAGCATTTCCATGTGTTTGATTCTAACATTAAAGTTAGAAACACACAGTGAGCAAAAAGACTATTAGCTTATTGTAGCTGTCATAATGTATACATAGTTCTAGATGCGTTTAGTTACATTTCATCCTGACTCCAAAATGACAGAATTCTCTGGAGACTGCATTTTGCAGAAGAGAATAATATCGCTTCCATTTTAATTGCAAAGTAACAAAGCTTTTTCCACTTCACAACTTTTGTGGACAGTGTGCCAGCATTATCCAATGGAAATTTTTGCAGTGATGGAAATGCTTTATTTTTGCACTGTCTACATATGGTATGCGGCTTTCTTATTGGACAGAGTAGGTCTAGATTTTGGAGTTAAAACCATCTCCCTTCCGCCCCCCTCATTTCCTAGCTGAGTAGCTCTGACTGATTTCAGAAGGCTAATTCTTTTGGGCAGGCACAGCCCCCTACTCGGGCACACAGCTGGAAACGTCGTGCAGCGTTTGCTAGAACCACGTCGCCAGACCCCTGAGGCTGTGTACTTTGATTGCTGAAACAGGGGAGAACCCTAGTTCCACTCCCCAAAGAAGTCTCCCCAATCAAAGTGGGGCCCATTTTTCCCCGAGTTACAAATACTAAGAGACTTGGCTAGTGACAAAAAAATTCTTCGTGTTAGAATTCTCCCTGTACCCAGATCTTTTAAAACTGACTTCTGTCCTTCCCTACTCAGGAGGCCATGAACCAGCTAGTGGATTATTTTATTGTGCTTACTGATTTGTTATTATTACTTTTTAATACACACACACACACACACACACACCACACACACTATTTTAGAGAGAGAGGAGGGAGGAGAAACATGGATGAGAGAGAAACATTGATTGGCTGCCTCCTGTATACCCCCTACTGGGGATCCAGCCTGCAATCCGGGGATGTGCCCTGACCCGGAATCAAACCTGTGATCTCTTGGTTTATGGGTTGACGTTCAACACTGAGCCACACTGGCTGGGCATGCTTACTGATTTATGAAAAAATTTCTTTGCACAAAATTTCTGAAAGTGCAGGGAGGAAGGGGGAATAGTGCGTCACTGGTTGATTCAGAAAACAGAACTGCACAATACAGGGCCGCTCCCCACTGCTCTCATTGGTCCCCACTCTTTATTCTGGAAAACGAGGCGGAGTGGGAGAGGTCTGAACCTTCTTCCTTCTAGCTTTTCCTTTCCAGCAAGCAAAGCATTCACTGAACGCTGCTTTTAATTGAGCTTCATCTTCACTGTTCTTAATAGATACTGCTCCCAGGTTCTTACAAATGGCTGGCTGTTATTCTTGGTTTCAGAGCCATTTTGAGGTTAGTCTTTTTGTTTGTCTTCATGTGTATTTTAACTGGAAATTGGGTGGAGAAGTAGCAGGGGCTGATGTCATCTTTATTCAGAAGTCGGTTTATGACCAGTTGCAAGATTTATTGATTTAATCATAGCCTTGAGTTAGTGAAATGTCTCTGGGTTGCACTGAATGATTTTAGACTTTCACATTTTTTTTTTAGACTTTCATGTTTTTTTTTTGAGAAGATGGATACGGCCACACAGAGAATCATTTAGTATAAAGGAATTATCTTTTGACAGAACAAATTCTATTTCCAAATGATGTCAACTCTGTGTCCACATCTCTCCTCCTTCCTTTAACTTTAAAATTTAATAACATAAAAAAAACATTTGTATGAATGAGATATTGCCTTTCCAGTAGAGCTATCCTGTGACCTTATGCGCATGAGCAGGGAGTGAGTTTAAGAAGCCTCAGACCCATTGGCCAGTCCTGTTCTTAAAGGAGACCTTGCTATTGACTTTGTCAAAACTGAAGCTGTTGCTTTTGGCAAACGCCTTCACCGTTCAGATGGGCAGCATTAACTAGCTTCATTCCACGCGTTAATTCCTATAATGATGTGGTGGGGACATTTCACAGCTCTCTTATTCTTGTGGACACACAGTGAGATGGAATCCTGTTCAAAAATAACATGTCCTTAGTAGCTTCAAAAAATGGACATATAACATATTAGTTTCAGGTGTACAACATGATTTGATTATTTCTATATGTTGTGAAATGACCACCACCATAAGTCTAGTTAACATCCATCACCACAAATAGTTACAATTTTTTTTTTCTTGTAGTAATGAGAACTTTTAAGATCTAGTCTCTTAGTGCAGCTGTTAACCTGTAGGTCACGACTCCTTTGGCAGTCAGACAACCCTCTCACAGGGGTCGCCTAAGACCATCCTGCATATCAGATATTTACATTACGATTCATAACAGTAGCAACATGACAGTTATGAAGTAGCAACAAAAATAATTTTATGGTTGGGTCACATGAGGAACTGTATTTAAAGGGCCAGAAGGTTGAGAACCACTGTTAGTGGCTTTCCAATATACAATGCAGTATTCACTGTAGTCACCATGCTGTACATGATAGTTACAGTTAAAGTTTTTATTGCATAATTCGAAAGCTCCTTCCTAAGAAAATTTCTGGCAACTCTCATAATTGGATAAGTGAAGCGGCCCTCCAATTTGGATTACAGTCTAAATGTATTTTGATTTTTTAAAGAAAATGCCAAATTTTCTTTTTGTGTCTCATATCAAAAGCACATGAAACTACTTTTTAATCAACAGCACTGAACAGTTAAGACCCTTGTCAGAGCCTTCAGTCGAATTACCTTCCTGTTGTATCAAAGGCCATTTGAGACAACTGGCTATTATTACACAAGCAGTCCAGTGAGTGGTTCTCAAAGTGTTGTGCTCAGACCAGCAACTGCAGCGTCCTTAAGAACTTGTGAGTAAATAAAGATTCCCAGGTCCGTGCCAGACCTCCTGAACAGAAACTCAGCGGGGTGGGGCCCTGCCATCTGTATTTGAACAAGCCTTCCAGTGAATTCTGGATGCTGCATGCTGCAGACGGAGAACCACCGATCTGATGCAGTAGTTACCACATTTGCCTTTCAACCTAAGCTCACTTTGGACACATTAAAATACAGGTTCTTGGTTTCCATTCACATCGTCCAATTCAATAGTCTGATTCCGTTGGGCCCAGGAATCAGTGGCCCTGCTGTTATATGTATGACGATCTGTGGGTTTGTCACCTGTGGCCTTTATTATGTTGAGGTTATATTCATTCATAATTTTTATCATGAGAGGATGTTGAATTTTGTCAAATGCTCTTCCTGCAGCTCTCGAGAGAGAGGGTCATATGATTTTTATCTCTTATTAATATGGTGTATCATGCTTATTGATTTGCATTTGTTGAACCTTCCTTGCACTCCAGAGATAAATCCTACTTGATCGTGGTGGATGATCCGTTCAATGCTGTGGTCTTACTCTCTCTTTGTTTTGCTAGAATCGTGTTGAGGATTTTTATATCCGTATTCATCCGGGTTACTGGCCTTCAGTTTTCTCATTGTGCCCTAGTCTGGCTTTGATATCAGGTTAGCACTAGACTAGTCCCATGAGTTTGGGCGTGTTCCCTCCTCTTCAATGTTTTTGAATAGTTGGGAAGGATTGGCATTAATTCTTCTTTATATGTTTGATAGAATTCATTATCAAAACTCTCTGGTTCTAGCCTTTTTTATCCTGGGTAGTTTTGGTTACTGTTTCAATCTACTCACTTGTTATCTTTGAATTTTCTATTTCTTTCTGATTCGGTCTTTGCATGCTGTACATTTCTAGAAATTTATTTCTTCTAGATTATCCAACTTGTTGTCAAATAATTGTTCGTAGTCATGACTCTTGTTCTTTGATTACTTTCTGTAACTTGTTTGGAAATGAATGGGGTCCAGAAACTAAGTAAATGATGGACTATCTGCCCTGGGCCTTGAAACAAGCTTTGTGTTTGAAGAAGCTTTCCCAGTTCTGGGTTAGGGCCTCTATGTATGGCTTCCTCCATAGCAGTGGTTCTCAACCTTCCAGCCCTTTAAATACAGTTCCTCATGTTGTGACCCAACCATAAAATTATTTTCGTTGCCACTTCATAACTGTAATGTTGCTACTGTTATGAATTGTAATGTAAATATCTGATATGCAGCATGGTCTTAGGTGACCGCTATGAAAGGGTCATTTGACCGCCAAAGGGGTCGCGACCCACAGGTTGAGAACCACTGCTCCATAGGATGGATACATCATGATCGTCAGTAGCCTGGCTGTGAAAGAGTTAACATTCCCCATTACCAGGCACTGACATAGGCAGTCAGGGAAATCTGGTTCATTTTGTTTCAAAATACACCATACCTCAAGTAAGTACAAACAGCTGCGATGCGGGACTGGAGCCAAAAGAAATCAGTGTGGTGCTATGAACTCCAACTGAGGAGAGTTCATGTAACATGGATCCGAGATGGGGCTCCAAAGTGAAACCATAAGGGCCCAGCAGGAGAAGGGTCCTTGCTTGTCACCCCAACCTCCGCAGCCGCCACCCAAAGAAACTGGGGTGGTTCTTCAGAGAGGTGGCCTTCTCCCTTTCCCCTTCGAGGCCACTTCTCTGCAATGGACTGAGCTCACCACGTTCAGTTTCTTGGAGCCCAGAACTCCAGTCGTGTGACATGGAGAATTCTGGGAGTAGAAAGGAAGCATAGATATGCTGCCTGCTTATTTGCCTTAAAACAACAATCACTTGAAGCCCAGCCCTCCAGCACACGCTCTTTCCTTTTCAAGACTCAGGAAATTCTTGGTAGAAACTGCATCTACTGAGTCTGTTTGGCTGTTCCTTCTTCTCCCAGATTTTTTTTGGGGGTAATATCAGTTTAGCGAAACTTTTTGTTTTCCTTCTGATTCCTTTTATACCAGAACTGCCTTTCTACTAGTAATCTTGTAATGCCTTATCATCTCTTTGGGGGACCCATATAATCCCTTTCCACACTCGTCAGACGTTTTGTGTATGACAGTCTCCAATCTCAACATGTTTGGACCCCCCGCCCTGGGATTTTCTGGACATCTAACCATTACTTAGTCTGAAAGGACAGCATCGATCAGGCTATTGGTTAGATGGTCACAGGTCTTTCACGGGGTGCCTCCCAGCTGCCTTTAGGTCTCCAGTTGGTTTTTGGGGCATGTCTCAGGCATGGGAGCTTTGTGGCCACTTGGTGGTTTTACTCGCTCTTCTCAGTGTATAAAAAGGCTTCTTTCCTTTCCATTCTTTTGCTGCTTTTGTGATAAACAGCTTCAGCAATCATTTTTAAAAGCTATCCCCTGTTAAGTTTAAAACCCTTTTATAAAAGAAAAAAAGGGAGTTAGACTACCATTCACAAAAGTTAGGGAAAGGCCCTTTTTCTGTGTGTTTTCATAGTTACTAAATCATTGTGAATGGAGAAGAGTCATTGAATTCCCTTTGCTTCACATTCCTAATTTCTCCAACAGGGGTGATAATGTTTGAAATGTTACTCCTGGACCTGTTATATGAGTGCATGAGGCCAGCCTTTGCTTACTGACCTCTCAAGCTGGCAAAAAGCATATATGTGAATCGCAGGAAGCTATGGTATTTACATATCCACAACCCAGCTGGGAATAATTCATCCTCTAGCACCATACTAGTTTTCTTTAGATTTCCCTCTGAACTTACTGTTTTAAAGAGACATTGCCATGAGGGACTTCATGGAGGAAAAGTGCTATATATTGGGAGCAGGAAAGGAAATGAAATTAAGTGCCTCATTATTTTTCCTATGGCAAAGCAGATACTAGGATTGAATTTAACAGGTATAATCCCTTTCCCCCTCCCCCTCAAAACTTTGGGCAGATGTACAAGTGTCTGGACTTAGGACGTACCCTGATTTTTTAAAAGCTAACTTATCTCCAGTTTTATTAGAGATTAGCGAAGGAAACTAGGTTTCTTATTTGGCTCTTGAATTTTGAAAATAAACAAAACGTTCATATTTTGAATAGCACATTGTGGGCCAAACAACATCTGGAAGAGATTATTCTAACTGCAGGCAGAAGAACTTCCATAACCAGAGAACACAGTACCTTTTCGCAGTTCCTGCCCGTATGCCCCGCAAACAGAAGAAGCCTATTGCTGGGGCTTCTGCCTTTGTCTTTGTTTTATTCGATGTAAATGTATCTCTCTGTCAGCGTTTGGAAATGCAGCGCAACTTGGGGGTGCGATGCTGCCTGCACTGTTTACTGTGGTCCAGACTTCTCCTTTCTCAAAAGACCTATTTGACTTTTTGGCAACGTGCCTCTTACACTCTCCCGTCTTTTCCTGTCTTCTCTGAAATCAGGCACATGTGTGTCTGGGATGGTCATGTCTTTTGTAACAGTAACTCCTAACTAGATTAAAACACTTCTTTTCAATTAAATTTATTCTTGGGCATGTCTGTCCTTACAGTTAGTAGTGACACGCGGACACAGTCTTCTACTGAAACACATTTATTTTCGATGATGACGGGGCCTCTTCTCTTGCCCCTGAGCCTCCCCGGCCCCTCCCCCACGCCTTCTCCTCTCTCAAATTCACAGAGAAGTTGCAAGTGCAGAAGTACCAGGAACCTTTTATCTCACCAAGCCATGAGGAATGAATTGTTGACACGGCCCTCACACCCTCAAATACTTAGTGATGTATTTCCTCTGAACAAGGATGTTCTTCCACATAATCACAAAACCACCATCAGAATTAGGAAGTTAACGTCGCTATCTTACTACCAGCTAGTTTTCAGATCCCATTCACCTTTTCCCCAGTCGTCTCAATGATATCCTTTACGGCTAAGGGTCCTGTCCAGGATCTTGCATTGTATTTGCCATGTCTCTTGTTAGTCTCCTTTAAATAAGAAACAGTTTCTCGGTTTATTTTCTTTATGATCTTGATGTTTTGAAGACTATAGTACAGTTATTTTGTAGAATGTCTCTCACTTTGAGTTGGACCCATGTTTCCTTTTGATTGAATTCAGATTTTGGAACTTTAGCCTGAGTATCACGGAAGTGATGCTGCATTTTTCTCATTGCATCTTATCAGGTGGTAGCCAATGTCAATTTGTCGCAATTTCCTGTGATGTTTTACTTTGATCACTTGGTTATGGTGGTGTCTTCCAGGCTTCTCCACTGTAAAGTTACAATTTTTCCTTTGCAATTAATAGGAATTCTGTTGGGATGTATTTGAGTCTATATCAATGTTCCTTTTTTTCTTTGGTCAGACTTTTATCAGTTTATTTATGTTAAAATGAACTCATGAATTTCTTTTATTCAAAGGGTTAGAAATTTGTTCTTTCATTTATTTTGAAGGTCAAAAATTTCCATTTAGGCCAGGGAACACCCTTCAAGCTAGTTTCCTTGTCCTTTTAACATGTTTCCTTACTTTCTATCATAAGATGTACCTCTCTTGTCCCAGCTCTGGAAAAAACATTTCTCCAAAGAGCCTGGTTCCTTACAGTAGAGAATGGTATTTAGAGACCAGGACCTAAGTGCTAAGATGCTTGTTGCTATTGGGGTGTCTTTACTCCCTGGCCTCCTCCTGTGTACATGCACACACATACTCTGACACCTATTTTGATTTCTATAGCTATTGAAAACCACAACTCCATAGCTCTTTCTCTCCCCTCTTTCTCTTTCTCTCTCTCTTTAAGCCTCACCAGAGGATATTTTTCCATCGATTTTTAGAGAGAGTGCAAGAGAGAGGGAAAGACAGAGAGAAACATCAATGTGAGAGAACCACATAGATTGTTGGTCTGCAGGCTGATGCTCTACCTACTGAGCAAAACCATCCAAGAGAGGTCTCTTCCCTCTCTCGGATGCACCTACACCTTCGGGAGCTGACAAGTGCTTTGGGTTACCTGCCCATAGGGACATTCTCCATTCCCTCATTTAATCTCTAGCACTCACATTGGGCTGTCCTTGTACTGTTACAAACACACGATTTCATATATGTTTTAGAGTTAGTGGTCAAATTTCCTTACAGGTCAGTGCTTTCCATTCAAGGAGAATGTTCTTTAAATATTATACTTAAAGAATCTATAATACAGTATTTTCTTTATTATAAGACTTATGCTTTCTTTTAATATTTTTGAGGACATACCTAAACTACACATATTTAAAGTGTACAACTTGATTTGTTTTGACCTGTGTATACACCTTTTAAGCGATCACCATAATCAAGGCAGTGAACACATCAACCCCCCTTCACATTTTCTCCTGTCCCTCTGAAGTTGTTCCCTTTTGCTGCCCTGGCCTCCCCTTCCATCCTTGTCCCTATAGACTACTTTGCATTTTCTATAGCTTCATATGAATGGAATCATACAGTAAGTGCTTTTCTTTATTTGGCTTCTTCCAAAATGTGTATTTATTTCGACACTGTTACATGCCATCGTGTATATGAATAGTTCATTTCTTTTTGTTGCGGAGTAGTTTTCCGTTGTCTTTATATAAAAAAATTTGTCCATTCTTTTCTGAACTGATTTTGAGATGTTTCTAGTTTTGGGCTTTTTGAGATAAAGTTTCTTGAACACATTCAAGTCTTTGTGTTGACGTATGTTTCTTTTCTCTTGGGTAAATATCCAGGAATGAAGTGACTGGACTGGATGGTAAGTGTGTGCTTAACTTTTAAAGAAACTGACAAATAGTTTTCCAACCCAACTCCATCTTGTATCCTCACAAGAGTGTGTGAGAGCTGCAGTTCATTCACATCCTCACCCGTGTTCGGTATGGTCTGGGTCATATGGAAACACTGTTTCATATTTTGAGGGACTACCAGGATGCTTTTCACAGTGGCTGCATTATTTCACATCAAGCAATGCATGAGGGCTTCTTTGCTCCATATACTCGCCAACACTTGTTATTATCTGTCTTTTTCATTATAGCCATTCTAGTGGGTGTGAAGTGGACTTGATTTTTGTTTCCCTAATGGCTAATGATGTGGAGTATCTTTTTAAATACTTATTGGTCAAGATCAAAAGTCCAAACCTCTTGAGAGAAAGAGAAAGAGGGGAGAGAAAGAGCTATGGAATTGTGGTTTTCAATAGCTATAGAAATCAAAGGTTTGGACTCAAGGTGGGCCTTGTAAATTTTCTTTGCAGAATGTCTGTTCAGATCTTTTCTCACTTTAAAATTGGCTTTTTTTGTGTGTGTCTTTATTATTGAGTTGTAAGATTTTTTTAATATTCTGTATACAAATCGCTTTTCAGATATACGACTTACATAAATTTCTCCCATTCTGTGAGTTGTAAGTTAAAAGACTTATAGAATAAAACTGTTTTTTAAAACGTTTTTTTAAAAAAATGTATATTTTTATTGATTTCTGAGAGGAAGGAAGTGGGAAAGAGAGAAACATCAATGATGAGAAAGAATCATTGATTGGTTCTGAATT
>NW_006296226.1:3451592-3481624 GCF_000327345.1 Myotis davidii | reverse complement strand
TAAATGATTACAGCATTTTTATGTTTGAAAATATTTTTAATTTATTTTTGTTCTTGAAAAAAAATTTCCATGGGTATAGTATTTTAGATTGATAGGGTTATTTTTCCCATCACTTTAAAAATGTTGATCTCTGACTTTTTGCTTGCATTATTTTTGATGAGAGATCTCCTGTCATCCTCACCCTTGTTTCTCTCTACACCACAATTCTTTTTTTTATCTGGCAACTTTAAATATTTTGTTATTGTTACATTTTGATAAATTTGATCATAATGTGCCCTTGTGCACTTTTGTTTCTTGTACTTGTCGTTCATTAAGGTTGTTGAATCTCTCAGTTTATAGTTTTTGTTAAATTTTGGACGTTTGATCTTTATTTTTCAAATATTTTTTCTGGCCTCCCTTTTCCTTTGGGGTCCAATTACGTGCATATTAATCCACTTGAAAATTCCCCACATTTCACTGCTGTTCTTTTATTTTTTTTCATATTAATTTTTTCCTCTCAGTGTTCCATTTTGTCTAGTTTTTGTTTCTGTCACTTCACTTTTTCTTGCTTCTTTGCTTGACTGGTAATCATCGATTGGATGCCAGACTGTGAACTGTACCTAGTTGGATGTTGGATAGTTCTGTGTTCCTATAAATATTCTCAAGCTTTGTTTTGCGTCACAGTCAATTATTTGGAAACAATTTAATCTTTTTAGGTCTTGCTTTTAAAATTTGTTCAGTGGGATAAACTTACTGTTTAGTCTAGGGCTAATTATTCCCCACCACGGAGGCAAGATGCTTCTGCGTGCTCTGCCCAAGATCCCGCGAATTACAAGGTTCTGCAGTCTTGCTGATGGAAATAGAAACTGTTCAGATGGATATCACTTAAGCCTCTAACAGTTTCCTCATGTGCCTTCTCTGACCAGTTCTCCGTTGAATACTCAAGGTGGGCCCTGCAGGTCGTTAGGGTTTTCTGTCTTTTCAGTCCACTTCTTTGCGATGCTCTGAACTCTAGCTGCCTTGAGCTTCTCGGGTTCTCAGCTCTGCCTTTCAACTCAGTAAGTTCCCTGGATTTCACCAGAATTTCTCCTGGCCTGGACGCTTTTGTGACAGGAAGCTGGGGCAATTATAGGGCTCATCTTGTTCTTTTCCCATTTCTTGGGGATCATTGTCCTTTGTTACACACACACACACACACACAGAATATTCCAGAACAATGATAACAGTTGCATCAACACTGGAAATAAATTTGAGTGCCTATTTTCCTATATCGTGGCAAATGCATCTGAAAACTCTCTTTCAAGCATAACGTTCTTATGTCCAGGTACAGTTTTAAACCACCATTCTTCAGTTCAAGCACTCAGAAGTGATTTTGACCTATACTCTCAAAGGTACTTGAAGTTTCAGCTACTCAGAATTGTAAGTAAGGAAAGAGGCCTCTGTCCACAGGCCCCTTAGCTGTTAAAAATTGGATCGCTTTTCTTATCACAGCAATAGTCTTCTATATTCTCGACACGTTGTCTCAACCCTATTTGGTCCCTTCCCTCTTTCTCTTCCCCTCATCTCCACCAGCATGTAATACATTCATATTCCTCCTCTTCTACACCATTTGGAAATACTCCTGACTTTAGAAGGAAATAGCTCCCAAGACTCCTCCATTGGCTATGGTTGTCAGAGTCTGGCTTGGCCTGGGCTTCCCTATAGAGGCTGTGCTTTCCTTTTTCCTGAAACCTCAGGACTGCAAATGCTCAGTGTGGCTCTGAGGGTCCCTCGTCAAGCATTCCTCAATGAAAACATATCCACCCTCTGCTGCAGGGATTTCCTCCCTGAGGTGAAACTCTTAATTGCCATTAGTCTTTGCACTGCTGTGTGTCCCTATGCAAATGGTGGAGGGTCATGCCTGCGGATACTAAGATGATCCAGAGTTTAGACATTGTGAGTCTCTGGCAATAGAAATAAAAGGGCAGTAGTAGGTCTGTATCTTATTCAAAGTATAATTTTTCTAATCGTCCTACCTTTCAAGAGGATTTTCTCAATCCTTTTATTTGACGCTGTTCCTTAATTTCCATCCCTTCTTTCCTTGTTCTCTCCCTTTGTGATTGAGCACACTCACTGAGTTCATTTTTCTCTCACTCAGAAATCTGTAAATCCAGCTCATTCATGAGCCACTATTCCTAAGCTACGAATTTCCCCCATTTTCTAAGCAATATAACACGAAGTAGCTTAAGATTGAAACCGTTAAGAGTATTGCCAATATATTCTTTGCCCTTGTAGTGACATGTTTCACAATTCCTAGTTATTTTGATAAGTTTCAGGAAAACTTCTCTCCCAAGTTGGAACACTGTTCCAAAGTGAAAACCGGCCCTCGTCAGTTTGGCTCAGTGGATAGAGCACCGGCCTGTGGACTGAAGGGTCCAGGTTTCAATTCTGGTCAAGGACACATGCCCGGGTTGCCGGCTCGATCCCCAGTAGGGGTTGTGCAGGAGGAAGCTGATCAATGATGCTTTCTCATCATTGATGTTTCCATCTCTCTCTCCCTCTCCATTCCTCTCTGAAATCAATAAAAAATATTTTTTAAAAAGTGAAAATTGTATGCCTGTCAAGTCAGTCTTTGAAATCAGGACAGTGGGCTTATTTAAATAATTTTGGCCAGTTTTGTCAGTCTGCAGGATACTGGACTCTGAACTGATAAAATCCGTGTAAAACAGTGTGATTGTGGTGCTTGAGTTTCCCTGTCTGCAGGCAGCATGAGCAGGATGGGCTAGCTGTATTCCTTCCCTTAAATGCATCAGCTTAATGCCATAGAGAAAGAACAATAGAGTTTTTAGGCCAAATGTAGAATAAAAGGACTGATTGAAATACCCTGGCTTGTGTGGCTCAGCTGGTTGGGCGTCATCCCATGCACTGAAAGGTTGCCCGTTCAATTCTGGGTCAGGGCACATGCCCAGGTTGTGGGATAGATCCCTGGGGGGTAGGGGGTGGGGTGGGCGGTGTGCAGGAGGCAACCCATCAATGTTTCTCTCTCACATTGATGTTTCTCTCTCCTTCTCCCTTCTTCTCTCTCTAAAAATCAAAAATATCTTAAAAAAAAAAAAAGAAAAATGAACCATCTTTCACCAGACAGTCAGTAAATTTAAAAAAAAAGAAAAGCTGGAGACGCAAATGGAAAAACTGATTCTGTATGTGGAAAAGGAAAGATTTAAGAACATGAAATATATTGTCTTCTGTGAGTATATTGAAGCAAGATCTTGGCTGCCACAGGTAGAGATGGTACTTAAAAACAAAACATGAGGAAATTATTGGATTTCTCCAGTGCTTTTCTGATTTCTTTGTCCTAACTCTGCATGTGAAGTAAATGGACTCTGAAAGTGGTCCCAGCTTTCTTCATTCCAGCCGGACCCTTTGCCTTTGTAGTTTCCCGGGAAGCAGTGGTGAGGGGAGGGAGCTCAGATAGAAAATGTAGCGTGGCTGTTCCTTTGTCACCCTTTCCACCCCTTCCTCTTCTTTTTTGATTTTCAAAGCCTGAAATTCTCATTTTATCAGCTTTAGACATAAAACAGTAGTGACTGACTCCTTTTTCCAAAGGTGAAGAATTTTCTCCTTTTTCTGAGGATTTCCAACAGTTTTTATCTTAGTTCATCACACTTTTATATAGGGGTGGGCAAAAAGTAGGCTTACAGTTGTGAGTACATGAGAGTTTATTCTTGTATTATTATTTATTAGTCATTGTGTTATTTTCCATATGAACAGCTGTAAACCTAGTTTTGCCCACCCCTGTGTATCCAAAGGCACAGAGACTCTGCCAAGGTCACTTTGCGAGTCTCCTTACCTGTCATCCACGCGTCTCCATTCACAATTAGGCCCGGAATTCCCTTTGTTTTTCTCCAGTATTGATGTCCTGTTCCAGTATCACATGCCTTCCTTTTTCTTAGTTTCTTCCCTGTTTTGCTGAAGAACATCCTCCAATAGAATTACCGGTTGTAAATCACGTTCCTCATTGCTCCATTGTCTCCTGGCTCCAGGCTGCTCTTGAGAAGTCCAGAGATCGATTTCCAATTCTTTGTTGATGAGCTCCTCCACACACACACTTTCTTAGAGCTTACTGGATTTTTAAAAATATCGAGTGTAAAAAGAAACGAGGAGAAAAATAACCCTCATGAAGGTGTGCTTATGTGAGTGTATTAAAATAATTGAGGCGGGCACTTCCAAGGCCTTTACACTCAACAAACATGACTTTCCCACTTTAGAAAATGTTTTGAGTTAGCGATGTGATTTGTCCTTTTTTCCCTTGGTTCTTTTGTTCTAGAATTGCTCTTATCTGGCTGTTGGATCTCCTGGACTAGCCCTCTACCTTTCTCACTTTATTTTTTGCTCTACATTCTGGATTTTTACATTTGGAACTTCACATTCCAGTCCTTCTACTGAACTTCAGATGATCGATTTTTAAGCACTTTGTTTTGTTTCATGGGTCAATGACTTCTTCCTCATGAGACTATTTTTAAGTCTTTTCATCTGTTGGGATTCCGGAGAGAAGAATCTTCCAGCCTCAGGCCTCCGATGGTAGGATGCTGGCTTCAGATGCTATTTAGTCCAGGAGGGAGAAAAGATAATAAGAAAGCTAGGCTATAGCACTGGCCATCCTAGATCTCATTGTTTTATTCTTCCACATTTGGGGTTCAGAGTTTTTTCTTTTATTTATTTATTTTTTGTTCTGCCAGACTATAGCGCTCTCTGCAGCAAATTCCAAGTCTGAAATGTTTTCTTATATAATGTAGGGCTCTATATATGTGCAACACTTTTCCAAAATTTTGAGGATAAATGTATCCTCTTTCTTTCTTTCTTTCTTTCTTTCTTTTTTCTGCCAGACTACAGAGCCCTCTGCAGCAAATTTCAAGTCTGAAGTGTTTTCTTATTTAATGTAAACGGCTCTATATATGAGCAACACTTTTACAAAATTTTGAGGATAAATGTATCCTTTTCAGGTTTCAGCATTGATGGTTTCTTCTTTCCTCCTTTAGTACTTTTTGTTCATCTGTTCCGTTTTGGGGATGGAACCTTTAAAATCTTTATCCATGCAGCTCCCTCCCCTACTCCTCTAAGCTCTGGTTGATCTTGTTTTACTAATACCATTTTCTGCTTGATTTTTTTATTCTGTTTATTGCTTTATCAACTGCCTTCATTTAAGTTCATGATTCAGATTTTTTTCCTCTTGTGGTTAATGCAGACTCATTTCTGATCTCATCTATTTTTTTTAAAACAAACATATTTTTATTGATTTCAGAGAGGAAGAGGGAGAGAGAGATAGAAACATCAATGATGAGAGAGAATGAATCACTGATCGGCTGCCTCCTGCATGCCCCCTACTGGAGATCGAGCCCACAACCCAGGCATGTGCCCTGACCGGGAATCAAAGCATGACCTCCTGGCTCATAGGTCAATGCTCAACCACTGAGCCACAATGGACGAGCTCATCTGTTTTTTAAGTTTCCTTTTATGTAATACACTTATTTCTTAAGTAAATATTTGCTCTGCTTCTAGAGTCTTCCCGTCTCTGGAACCGTAGTATTTTTCATTTGCCTGGTGGATTTTTCTCTCTTGCTTATCCTTAGAGGGAAAAGTCTTTGCATATTCAGTGGCGGGTATTGCCCTGTGTTCTTTCAAGAGACTGAAATGAGTCACTGTTTGACTCAGGTCCAGGTGAAAAGAAAAGGTTAGATTTATAGGAGATTAATTTGCAAATTGGAAGCCCATCTTCCTGTGAGACCTAGAGAAGCAGCCAGCGTCAGCTGCAGGAGTAATCAGAATGAAGTCTGCCTCTGAACCAGAGCCTCTCTTGGGCGTTTTGGTGTGGCACTCAGTAATTAGCAAGGTTATTGTCACTTGGCATGGCTGCCCATATCAGAAGCCAGCTGGTGGTGTCCCCTCCCCCCGCCCCCACGTGTTTTCTTGTGCAGTCGTCATGACCACATGTAAATTAGAAGTGAGTGCAACTAGATATTTCTTGCTCCGTAGGAGCCAGGAACCCTTTTAAGGAGCCAGTGGATTTTAAATGGATGCCACCTCTCCCTGGCTTTGTTCCCTGCAGCCCGCAGCCCGCAGAACTAGGAGTATCAGTATGAACCTATTGGGGTCTCATTTGCTGATTTTCTGTTCTGAGCTTCACATGAAGGTGGTGTTGCGCCTAAGTCCTTCTGTCAACCTCCCATGTTGATTTTTTTTCTATTATCGGGGGTTTGCAACAGTAGGTGTACAGTTGTGAATACACGAAACAGAGTTTATTCTTGTATTACTATTTATTTTTGTATTATAATTTTTTTCACATAAATCACTAGAAACCTACTTTTGCCTATCCCTGTGTTCCTGGAAGTTTAAGCAATAGTAGGGACTCATCTTTGGCTTCTAAGGCTGATTAAGGATATTCCCTATTCTTATTTCTTTAGTAATCTGGCACAGAGGAATGAGCCTCTGTAGCTTTCCTATTTGTAAGTTGTATTTTATATATCCATTTTGAATGGTAGGGAAGGGTATTGAGGTAATTCATATCCAATGACAATGGGGGAATGAAAGAATGGGTAAGTAAATCAGTAAGGGATAAAGCTCATCTTTTGCAAGCGGAGGGCATTAGAGGTAGTTTTGTGGTTTCGCGAAGAGTGGTATACATGAGAAAAGATGGAGGCAATGAGAGAAGAGAATGGGCAACAGGAATGAGCCAAGGGTAGCCGGGGCGAGTGGGGCCCGCCCACACTGCTTTATGGTTTCCTGCTTGAGCACAGCCTTGGAGCTCAAGCTAAGGAAATGGGGAGTTAGGTTGATGACAGATGGGAAGAGCTTCAGGACAAGCGTCCAGGTACTTGGAAGAGTTCAAGAGGGGTGTATTTCTTTAAAAATTCTGTGCAACTCTGCAGTTGACAGTCTGGGGCTCTGGGAAAGCAGGGCCTAGAATGTCAAAGTTAACCAGCTTCCTTAGCTAGAGACCAAACAGCAGTCTTACTTAGGGTGTTGTCTTTTTTGTCATTGTGTCTAGTTTCCCCAGGATATATTCAGTTTTGTAAATAAGTTGGGAAGTAAATAGGTTTCATAAATGTGATTTTAAGACCACTTCCAAGAGAGAGCTGATTATACCCTCGGAGGTAGTATTGCTTAGCTCTTGTATTTTCAGAGTTAAAAACAACACATCATTTTATAAAGGGCTCTTATCACCTTTTTACAAGGTGCAGCGAAAGCCTCAAAACCAGATACGTCTTAAATGCTTCAGAGGAAGGCAGTTAATCTCCTTTCTTATTTTCTCTTTGAAGATATGAAACGAATGATCTGTTATCTACTAACTATTTCAAGGACACGTAACATAAATCAAAATCATGAAAACTGTGTGTAGATGAGAGCAGTGTGAGTTTCAGGGTTTGGGGAAAACAGTGAAGATCTGCAGGACATCTGACTTCCACCCTGCTTTCTCCAGGACTACCTGAAACGGTGCTTAAAAAGATTTCAAGCAAGTCCTCGTCATTTCTGCTCCCTTGCAGGGTTAGTCTGTGGAAAGTGCGTGGGCCCTGGAGTGGGTCCGGGGTCAGGTCTCAGCTCCTCATTTCCTGGCTGTTGTGACTCTGGGGACGTTGCACAACCTCTCAGAGCCTCCGGTTCCCCATTTGTGACGTGTGTTAACACGGTCTGCCTCACGCTGTCTGTGACCTCATCCTTCTAGTGCTCAGCCTCTAGTCGGGTGTCAGTAACCCCCGCGCTCCCACCTCTCCCCATTTGGTTGTCAGCAATGATGCCATGTGGCGTATGTGCCCATCAATTTCTATATCCCTTTCTATACTGCAGGCTAGGTGCTCACCGTTTGGGCAACTCTATGTACTCTGAATACAGGGTGAGGCATAAGTAGGGTTACAGTTGTGAGTACGAGAAACTCAGTTTATTCTTGTATTATTATTTATTAATTATTATGTTATTTTCCATATGAACAACTGTAACCCTATTCTTGCCCTACCCTGTATTGAAAATATATTAAGATTATATAGCCTAGTGACAGCTTGGCAGAAATGATATTGGGTTGAGTGCACAGTGTGAGTCCTTAAGAATGGAATCTCCCCTTCCTGCTTGTTTTGGTTTTTGGTTGTCACGCTATTTATATATTCACCTGTGTACCCTACATATGATAGAGCAAGGCAACATGAATTACAAATACACGAGAAGGAAAAAGAAAAAATAAAGGAGTAGGGGTGGGGACAAAGTGATGCTAGCAATAAGTTCGGTACAAAATAGCATACCATGGGGTCCTGTAAGTTTCTCAGAGGAAAGGCACTCCAATATCTATGTACCTTTCTCCCGGGCTGTGCTCTTAAACTCACAGTGTGATAAAACATAGGTCTGACCTCAACCCCCAGACTGTAGCCTAGGAGAAGATCAGTGTTGTCTCAGGGCACCTGTGGACTTTTGTGTTGAATGTTATACCAAACATCTTGACAGCTTTACTGCTACAGTTCTAAACAATAAAAACCTAAGCGGCCCGGCCAGCGTGGCTCAGTGGTTGAGCATCAGCCTATGAACCAGGAGGTCACGGTTGGATTCCCGGCCGGGGCACATGTCTGGGTTGCGGGCTCGATCCTCAGTGTGAGGCATGCAGGAGGCAGCCGATCAGTGATTCTCTCTCATCATTGATGTTGCTATCTCTCCACCTCTCCCTTTGTCTCTGAAATCAATAAAAGTATATTTAAAAAAAAGAGAAAACCGCCCTAACTGGTTTGGCTCAGTGGATAGAGCATCGGCCTGTGGACTCAAGGGTCCCGGGTTTGATTCCGGTCAAGGGCATGTACCTTGGTTGCAGGCACATCCCCAGTGGGGAGTGTGCAGGAGGCAGCTGATCAATGTTTCTCTTTCATCAATGTTTCTAACTCTCTATCCCTCTCCCTTCCTCTCTGTAAAAAATCAATAAAATAAATTTTAAGAAAAAAGAGAAAACCTAAAGCGACTGAAACTACAGTGTGAAGGATAATACACAAAGACAGGATACAAATCAAAATTTAAAGTTGGTAGAGGTTGCTGCCAAACCTAGGTTATTTCTTAGGAGAATGTCTGAGGTTCTGTGACTTGCTCAGCATCCAGCTAATGCAGAGTAAGTGCCAGGGGACTTGAGGCCAAACGACTTGGAGTAAGTGTCCAACTTTACTGTTCCTACTTGCCCAGGTCTTGTGATCCTGCTTCGTTACTTCAGTATTATTAAAAGTATCATTTTCTAATAGTTTACCAGAGTTCAGGTATATGCATGCTGATGGAACTAGAAAGTGTATTTACAAGCAAAAGATTCCTGAAGTCAGGGGCTGTGTACTTTTATTCATTATACGCTAAATTCACTGCAAATGCTCAAAAAATACATTTTGAATAAAAGAATATTGGTAGGTGTGTCCTAGTTGGTTTAGCTCAGTGGAGACCATCAGCCTGCAGACCAAAGGGTCCTGGGTTTGATTCCAGTTAAGGGCATGTGCCTCCGTTGCAGGCTCAATACCCAGCCCTGGTTGGGGTGCATGTGAGAGGCAACGAATAGATGTGTCTTCTCACATCTATGTTTCTCTCTCTGTCTCTACCCCTCCCTTCCACTTTCTAAATATCAATGGAAAAATATCCTCAGGTGAGGATTAACAAAAAACAACAAAACAAAATAAAAAGGATATTGTTAGGTGGTATGCAAACAACCTAAAAATGAAAAATTTTCTTAAAATAGAATTTAAAAAAATTTTTTAAATGAAATATTTTCCCTTCTGGGTTAAATTGCAACATGGAAACAATGGCCTTAATCTTTCGACAGAATTTGGGCTATGCCTTCCTGCAGGGAGTTTAACATCTTGTTGATTTTTCTTTATAAACATATTAACAATGAAAGATTTAGTTATACTTGGTGCTTATCTAGCATCCCCTCTTTGAGGATGTCAAAGGATTTAAAAAATGCACTTCTCCTCACACATGGGGAGGTCTGAGTTCCTAAGCCCTCGCCACCCACCTGAGTACCTGACTGTGGCTGGCTCTTGAACCTGCCTTCCCTTTCTTTAATCATTCCCTGGGGGAATGTAAACATGGAACCGTTCACCTTCTTCTGTTTCCCACTGGACTGGGAATGGTTGTTGGTCCAGTGCTAGTTCTGCCATCAGTGAAATGTATGACTTAGTCCCTTCTCTTCTCCAGCCCCCAATGTTTTTAATCTGCTAATGGGTAGGGGTTGATCTCTAGGACACTTGATGGTGTTATTCTCTTTGCCCTTTGAATGTAAACTCTCAGCTCTAGGTTGTAGGCCACTCAATTTCTTTATTGGTTAAAGACAGGATGGCTTCTCACGCTGGCCCATTCTCCCGTCTTCACAACTTGACACTTACATCCCAAAACATCTAGGGAGCCTGCAGAGTTGGATTCAAACCTATGAAAATTCTAGTACATCAACTTGACAGGATTTGAATGAGTGGAATAAAAGTCTTGGGAGTTGAGACGTTAGATGCTCTCTCCTGGATTCCTCTTTCCATTAAGCTGGTAGTTGGCATTTAGTCTGAGGGATTTTTGCTTCCTCCGGCAAATGGTACTTCACTCCCATGTGATATTCCTTGTGGGCTAACTGGGCTTTCCTGTTCTTTTCCAGGTCCACAGCTTCTCCTAGCATGACTGCGATCTGATCAGCAACCACGAGAATTTGACTCCTGTGTCCGGCGCCGTGGTGCTGGGGCCTGGTCACTGCCCACAACTACAGAGCCGCCATGGCTACTGCCTCCACGGCCACCCCTCTCCTTTCACAGCCCCAGGTATGTGATTCAGACCAGCGCAGGTTTGAGCGAATCATCCTTTCGTTGAATATTTAACTTGGGTTTCAGAAAGTGTGTTTGACTATGGGGATCATGTGTGTCCTAATAATCATTTGGTGGGTATTTGGATAATAGTGCTTTTATGGCCAGGTGCTGTTTAGTTCAAGTGAGCAAGTGATTTTAGTGAGCTGGTCTCTGTTTGTAGGGGCCTTGGTTTTCAGTGCTTAGGAAGTTTGGCTATTATTATAGACATCCAATTCCAAATCAAGACAGTCAGAAGTGAATTCTGAACCCTGCTTCTTTTCCTCTCTGGGCTTGTTTAGCGTTTAATGAAATGTCTCAGAACAGATGTAATCTTATAACCAGTTTTCTGAATGCTGTGTCATTGTCCTACTCCTGTAATTATTACTATCATTTTGCCTTGACCTATTTTAGTTACTTCGAAAAGAAAATGCAGTCCTAGAAACTTCTGAACAACAATAATATAAATTATTTTTTCTGTCTAATGAAGGACAGTAAGTCCTGCCAGCGTGGCTCCGTGGTTGAGTATCCACCTATGAACCAGGAGGTCACAGTTTGATTCTCGGTCAGGGCATATGCCAAGGTTGCGGGCTTGATCCCCAGTGTGGGGCATGCAGGAGGCAGCCAATCAGTGATTCTCTCTCATCACTGATGTTTCTATTTCCCTCGCTCCCTTTCCCTTCCTCTCTGCAATCAATAAAATATATACAGTAATATATGTATTAAGAACAGCAGTAAGGCAGGAACATTGTTTTTGTTCAGATTACCTCACAATCTGATCTAGTCAGGTTTTAACTGGACTCTTTCAGTTTCAGCCGGAAGAGTGGCTCAATGGGGAAAGAGACTTTGGAGTCATTAGGCCTGAATTCACATACCAATTGCTGGATAAGGAGCCTGAGTCATGCTAACCTCGCTCAGCTTAATTTCTTCTGTAATCATAGTTCACAGGATGGTTATATGGATTAAATGACAGACCATGTTCAAAGCACATAGTAGGTGCTCAACATATGTAGTTTCTTGTCTGTTCTTCCTTCTTCTCCTCCTCCTTCCCATCTCATTCATGACAAGGTTAAAGAAAAAGGTACACCTTGAGAAAGAGCCGTCTCGGTTGAAATTTGACTCTTGATGATACAGAAAGTTATTCCCCACTTTTTTTCTGTACTATTTCACAAGCTACTACGTTTTGTAAGTATTTCAAGGAGGGGTGTTTGTATGTGACAGGGAGGGAAAGGAAGAAGGAGCGGGAGCAAGGGGCATTTGTATTTATTATGCTTTCTTTTTTAAAATCCTTTAAAACACCTTGGAATTTTATGGATAAAGTCCTTGCCGTTCTTTAACATTTTAAAGTGTTAGTATTACTTCCCAGGACGCATAGTGTTATTCCTGTTAGATGTATTTCTTTTTCTGGTAAATGGATCGTTGTCTTTGCAACACTTCATTTCACTTTGGGTGTTTGGTTACCATTCCCCTCAGCAGTGTTTTTGGTACCCGAGAGACTGGGTCAATAGGTAAAACGATTTAGTTCCTGTTACCTGAGTTCACCATTTCAAAGTGCACTGCAGCTGTTCCCACGCAGTGGCTATTCTTAGCCTTTTGTGGTGTTAGGCCCCAGGACAGGTTCCCCGACAAGGCATTTCAGCATCCCAGTCTTGCTTATGTCACGTGTCAGCATTTCTGACAGCATCGTCTTATCTGCACCCCTTCCCTCTTACACAAGCTACTATCAGTTGGTGAGTAATATGAGCATTTTTAAATGACTCATTTAATTAAAATTTTTAATACCACCCAAGGTAGAAAGAGGCCATATTTAATAGAAACACTTGGGGAAACGTGTACTCTTGTAAATTCTCTGTGGGAAGTAATTTGGTATAGTCACTCTAGAGGTAATTTGATGATATCTATTAAAATTATATGCCTTTGCACATACCCTATTCTAAGCATTGTTTCTACATTAGAAAACACATGTGAGCCCCAGGAGATGTGCATAAAGAGATTCATTGAAGACTTAGTTGAAGGCCAAGAAATAAACAATTTTCTGACTATATGATAGTGGAAGGGCTTAATAAATGTAGGCATGCTGATAATGATTTAAATACCAAGCAGCAGTTAAAAATGACAAATATACAGGGTGGGAAAAGTAGTTTTACAATTGTGAGGACACGAAACACAGAGTTTATTCTTTATTACTATTTATTAATTATTGTATTATTTTTCATACAAACAACTGTAAACCTACCTTTGCCTATCCCTATGTATCTTAATACAGTGGTATCCCCTCAAGATATCTGATGGAAGGAAAAGAAAGGAAGATGCAGAATAATGCTTACAGGAAAATATAATTAAAACTGTAAACACACACACACACACACACACACACACACACAGCTGTAAAATAAGACCATATGTTTTTAAGGATAAACATATGGTACATTAATGTAAATGCATAACAGAATGTCTAGAACGTACATTGTCAAAGGAAATGATATTGCCCCAACAAGGCAAAGATTAGATCTTGGGTGATGGAAAATCCCCCTAAAGCTTAGCCCTACCTGAGGAAATCATATTCTTTTCTATTTAATTTCTCTCACTAGGGAGAATTTAAATTTAATTAAAACATTCTCTTTGAGAGTCACCAACGGGGGAAAAGTGAAGAAATGCTAGTCTAGAAGGATGCACAGGCTCTCCAGCCATACTAGTTGGGCTCAGATCCCGGCTGTAGGAGTTACTCGCTCTAAGTGCCTCCATTTCCTCATCTGAAAAACGAGCATAATATTAATAAAGCCAACTTTATACAGTTGTTTAAAAGATGTGTAAAACTTAGAACAGTATCTGGTACATATTGCTCCATGCATGTCAGGATTATTATTTAACAAGCACTGTGGCGGGCCTGGGGAAGCAAGAACAAATAATGCTTTTGGCCAGCTGGAGTTCAGACATGTAGTGGGAAATAGGTAAGGAAACAGTCAGTTACAATGCTGTGTCACAGATGCTCTGACACAGGAGATCTGGGTGCCCCAGGAATAAAGCGGAGAACCCAGGAAAGCGTTTGGAGGATCAGGGAAGGTTTCTTGAAGGAAGATCCCCCAGGCAGGGAGCTTATGAATATGATTTATTCTGCTAAGGAAGAGGAAATGGCATGGCTGAATGTCAAGTGCCCCAGGGTGAGAGAGCACAGCATTTGCACGCCAGTTCAGGATAGTTGCAGTATGTTGGAGCATGAGGTTGTAAGGGACACGGTGGAGCCAGCTCTGCCAGCTCACAAGACCTGGTTACGTTTTCAGGAATTTAGTGAGCCCTTTGAGTTCACGCTTGGAATCAGCCAGGGCGGAGTATTTACATCATGGAAATTGGCAAACACGGTCCCGCCCTGCTAAGGGCCCATTGTGACGTATGTATCAGCGTGTTTCTGGTTGTAGAGGAGGAAGGTGGGTTAAGTTACAAGGTTGGAGAAGATTTTGCAGGAATTTGACAGGAAGGAATTTAACATTCATCTTGAAGAAGCCTGTGTAGCTTTTAAGTCTTAGACCTGAGTTCAAATCCTGACTTTTGACAATTTGGTTGAACAAGTTCATTAATTAATCTCAACCAGGATGGTGAGCTCTAGTCTTACCGTATGTTGGGAACAGTAGTAGCCTCTGACGTTTGGGAGAACTCAAGCCCCCTTAGAAGGAGTCAGCTATAAACTGGGGTATTAGGTCCCAGGCAGAGAGATGCTGACCACTGGGTCACCTCTTTCCCAGGATCCTCTGGTCCACGATGGGCCTCCTGATTACATGGCAACTCTTCACACGTAATTCGTGCAGTCAACTTTTAGTCCCAGGCTGATTTGTCTTTGTCCCCAAGCTTGTATTGCTGCCTTCTCTCCTATGATCAAGTTTCCCCCGAAGTTCAAAGAAGGTAAAAGTAATTTAAATACAGCATCTCCTTAGGCAAGGCGCAACAAGCAGTTCACTCAATCAGCTTAGCCTGGTATTGTCTGGCACATCAACTTGCATTCTTTTAGAGTGAATTCAAGGACCTGTGTAAAGATAAGCCCACATTGAAGTGTGAAAGGCCTGACGATTCTTTTCAAAAATTCTTTGCTAAGGCAAACACAACAATGCAAGAAGAAAAAAAAAGAAGCTTTCGGTTTTGTTTGCTACTCTATTCATTTGGTAACAAAGAGCATTTTTCTAATCAAGGCTGCCTAATACTAGATATAAACTAATTAATATGAACAAATAGCCTGCCATTGTTTCAAACAATAACAGGGAAGAAAGCTTTCATTGTCACTCCTGCTGGGATGGCTATTTAGTTAGTGAAAGATATGCCTTGTGCTTTGAAGTGGGACAAGTTTGCCTTCCCTGCTTTGCTGCTGCCTAGACTGAGATGGATTTCTGTTTTCTCTTGCTCAGAGAGCACCTTGGTCTTCCGAAGCAGGATGAATAGTGAGGCGAAACCGGACTAGCAGCAGCAGGGAAGCTGTGCTTGTAGCTGATTTATAGGTCTCCTAGTCCAGACGCTGATAAAGAGCTTCCCTACCCAGAGGAAGCTCCAGGGATGTGTTTGCAGACAGGAACCTGCTCATTCAGTTAAATGAATGTGTTCCTACCCTGTGGATATGGTGGGGGATGGAGGGGGGACAGGGCACCCAAAAACTTGCCGCTCTTAATGACTATTCTGTTTCTAGAACTCTGTTTAGAACGACCTTAATTGTGGTTCGTCTGGTGACTGTGGGTAGAATATGGATTAAAAGTTTCATTTTCCTTTTGAAAGGAAGGGTCAATAGTTCACTATATGAATGAGTGGGTTGGCCTCTCTCAAATCCAGGACTGGTATTCGAGACCAGAAGAGTTGTTTGAAAACTTCAAAGGTATTCAGATCTCAAACCTGGGATTCCAGTAAGGAAGGATTCTCTTCTATCAGTAATTTTTTTCTTCTTCAAGGTTATTTCATTCTGTCTGTCATTGATTAAGTGGCTATCTTGGTTTTAATCCAAGGAAACAAAGACATGTTGATTTCTCCAAGTTCCTGCCAGATTTCCTGTAGCTTTCATTAAAGACATGAATTTGAATAGATTTTCAATGTCTTAAACAGCAGATTTGCTCTTCTAGTATTTACCCAGCGCTCTGATATAATACAAGTAGGCCTCTCCTTGTTATCTGTTGAAAAATAGGTGTTTTTGAACATCATTATTAATAAATAGGTTATCCTAACAAAATTCATCATATTTACAAAATCTATGTTTTAGGGATTTTAATTCTGATATGAGAGAGTGGGTACTTGTGGATTAAAGTAGTTGAATTCCATATTAAATGGATTGTGTTTTTTGAGATTGAAAGACCTTTTTTTTTTTTAAGGAACTTTGTATTATGGCAATTTTCAAGCATTCACAAAGATAAAAATAATAATATAATGAAGTTCAATATAGCTATCACCTAGATTCAGTACTGATTAACATTTGCCATGTTTAATTTGCTTTTTCCATTTGGTGGAGATGAAATATTTTAAAGCAAATCCTTAATATTGTGTCATTTTATCTCAACCTTTATAATCACTGTGCATCTCTAAAAAAATCATTTACTTACATAACCATTACAATACCATTATTAAAAACTCTAATATCATTTTGTACTCACTCATATTCAGATTTCCCCAATTGTTTTTCTAAGGAGTGTTTTGGTAGTTGGTGTGTTCTATCATTCTTTAAAAATGCTGATTATATTAGTTTACTCTTCTGCTTAACACTGTTCAGTGATTTTTGTTAAGGTTTAAATAGTGTTTCCCCCTTTAATCTCTAAGTGTGGACATAGATTGAAATATTAACCAGAATATTTCACCACTGGAGAATAAAAAAGAGAGAGAGAGAGAGAGAGAGAGGGAGAGAGAGAGAGATACTGAAGGCCCCAAAGTAAGGGAATGGTTGCAATTGCCAAATTGACTCTAAAGCAGTGGTTCTCAACCTTCCTAATGCTGCGAGCCTTTAATATGGTTCCTCATGTTGTGGTGACCCCCAATTTCATTGTTACAAATTGAACATAATTAAAGCATAGTGATTAATCACAAAGACTGTATGTAATTATATATGTGTTTTCCAATGGTCTTAGGCGACCCCTTGTGAAAGGGTCGTTCGACGCGCAAAGGGGTCGCGACCCACAGGTTGAGAACCGCTGTTCTAAAGTAAGGGATCATGAATATCTGATTTTTAAAAAATATATATTTTTATTGATTTCAGAGTGGAAGGGAGAGGGAGAGAGAGATAGAAACATCAATGATGAGAGAAAATCATTGATTGGCTCCCTCCTTGTACATCCCTTACTGGAGATTGAACCCACAACCTGGGCATGTGCCCCTGACTGGAATCAAACCCAGGACCCGTCAGTCTTCAGGCTGACGCTCTAGCCACTGAGCCAAACCAGCTAGGGCTCATGACTACCTTGATAGTGCTCTCTTTTAGACTAAGGTGTAGGAAGTCTGTTTCCAGTGCCACACAATAAAGACATAGTGTGGTAGCCAAGTTAGATAAACACTCTACAGAAAACTCCAATGTATTGCCAGGAATAAATGCAAGTGGAGATAAACACTGACATTTCTAACTTACTCCATCTTGAACCATGTTTCCATTAGAAGTTAAATTTGTTCTCATATTGCAATCTAAATTCATCTATGCCCTCCTCTGTGTTTATAAATTCAGATAGAGTCTGAGAGGTGATCATATCTCAGAATCCGAGGGCACATTTTGAGTTCTCTATTCTTAGGACAAAATTGTACCAGGATACCTAGGGTCAGCCACAAATGAGACCTTTCACGTTTGTTTCTCTTTCTTTCCAATGCATCCTTTCTAAATGGCTAGTCTTTAATGATTAATGGAGCTACCTGTTTATCCTTCAAAGAGATGTGGCCTTCTCCCTCCTCCTGCCCATTATGGTGCTGTTTGCCTGTTTTCCTTTCCCCGCGACGAACTTCTCCAGCTCGTTTTCTTTGAACTTCTGTCGTAGCTCCTCCGTGAATAAACACTAAGGTGGAACAACGCCCTGCTGTTTTTTGAACCAGCTGAGGAGATCATAATAATAGGGCCCAGGGGATTTATGTCTTTTGAGAACTGTACCTTGCTGTAATAAGACTGTCATTTACAGAAATCAACCTTCATTTGCTCTGTGATGATGCTGCCATTCGGTAATTGCCCAACATCACAGAAAGAACTGCCCTTAAGTTCCACTTTACCCCATTTCATAAATGATTATCCTAAGCAGGCTCAGGCTGGGAGAGAAGGGAGAGCGGTTGATACCTGCTCTGCAGCATCAAACAAGATGTTTAAGCAAGGACCACAGAGCAGATTAGTTCTTGAAAGACGAGGCTGGCAATAAAGCAACTTTCAAAGACTCAGACGATGTTTGAGAGCAAGAACGTCAGTCCTGCAGGAAGAGGGGTAGGTATGGTTGTTGGTGAACGAGGTAGTGGCCTGATTTCAAAATATCTGCACTTAGAGGACTCTCCACCAGCCAGCTAAGGAAGGTTTTAGAGCTTTAGTTCAGGCCTGGAAGGAAGAGACGTTCATCCGGGTTTAGGCCTGGGTCAACTCTCAGGGCTTTGCCTATCTAGAACTCTGTTTAGCATTAACTTGGTTGTGGTTGATGAGGTCACTGAAGTAACCTGGCAGAAACAATGGAGGGGAGGACTCCAGAAGAATCCCAGCGCATGGCCTGTGTCCAGGGCTTCCCTCTGGCATGCTGTATTGTATGGGGATGGCCCGTGGGAATTTAGGACTCAGCAGTCATGGTTGGGTAGAGAGCCTCCCTCTGTGAGACGCGTCAGTGCAGAGCGGCTCAGCTGCCCATCAGCCTGCTGTCTTACTCAAGATTAGATCTGAAAAGCGGGCAACTCTGACCCTGCAGATGGGACTTCGGCTCCGTGACAGTGGAGAAAGAAGAGAGACAAGAACAGGGAATCTGTGTGGATTATAGTCTTAGTTACACCAGGATGTCGAACTGAAATTGTCTATCAGGAATACACATTTGGTCTTATGAGAATGTTTTTCATGATTTTCCCCTTAAAATTATTAAACATAATTTGCTTTAAATACTTAAATATTAAATGATGTCTATTTTTTGTTGTATATTCTATTGCTTTCCGCTACGCTAGTTATAGAAAAAAAAGTATAGACAAGCTGTTTATAGGAAAAAAAGAGTACAATAAATATAGCTGGTAGGATACAACATATTTCTTTACAAATGTAAAGAAATGGGTGTACAATCCTAGTTTTAAGAAAAGTGCACTCTTAAAACTAACTAATAATGTTGTCAATTATATGTCAATAATAAACAACTTAGATGAGAAAATTATCCCCCAAGTCTATATGTAAGTGCATTAAGAGTATCAATTACTTTAGAATAACTCTAATAATAAAATAGGTGTAAGAACTCTTTGAGATTATTTATAAAACTTTACTAATAGATATTAAAATAGACTTAAATAGATACCATGTCTGTGAATCTTAAGAGTATTGATTTGATGGACTAGTAAGTTCTCTGCAAATGCATCTATAGCTTTAATGCAATCACAATAAAAAGTCTGTGAGTAGAATTTGAACCCAGGTCTCATGGATTCTAAGGCCTAAGCTTTCAGCCACTATAAACCTACAATGTTATCTCCCATACCCTTTATTTGTCTCCTAAGAAATAGAAAATTTAAGTGAAGCATCATCCCATCTTTTAGTTTTGAGCCACTAATCATTCTTTGGGCCTGGTGAGGTCTAGTAATAGCGCTTGCCACTTCTCTTCCCCTCTCCTTGCTCCCCCTCCATCTTTTATTGGCAACAGAACCATTTGCTGCAACTCAGATTAAATTAGATTTTTGTAAAAAAAAAATATATATATAATATATAAGTATATATATGTAATATATATATGTCAAGCATACAGAAAAGTAGAGAGAGTACTATAATACAATAGTATAGCTATTACCTAGCTTTGTAAAAATTTAGCATTTTGATGTAATTGCTTCAAAATTTTGGGTTTTAATAAGTAAAACAAATGAATAATGTTGGAGCCCCTTATATGTCCTGATTTTATTAACCTCCCTCTTAGCTCAGACCATAAATTGATATTTATCATCTTTCCACATGTGTTTATGGATATACATATGTGGGAAAATATAAGTAATATATGGATTGCCAAATTATCATGAAAGGGTATTAAAATTTACCAAATACATTTCTGTGTCTGTTGAGATGAATTACCTTTTTTCTTTCCTGAATTTGTTCATGTGGTCAATAATATTACCAGATTTTTAAATGTTTGCATTCACCTTTACATTCTGGAATAAACCCTATTTAGTCATTATAACATATATGATATTTATATATAACGAGAGGCCCGATGCACGAAATTCGTGCAAAGTTCTTGGCCCTGACCCCCGCCCATTGCCGCCATGGCTGGGGGCCTTGCCACCTCTGCCACGCCCCCTGCCCACAGTGACTTTGTCCAGAAAGATGTCCAGTCTAATTAGCATGTTACACTTTTATTATTATAGATATTTATATGATATCATAACATAATATGACATAATTATATAACTTATATATATAATGTAAGTATAAAGTATAAGTATGAAATATATTTATTTAGGAACTTTTCATTTATGCTCTTAAATCATATTTACTGATAATTTATTTTACTTTTACTTTCCTTGTTCTTGTATCATGCTGTTCTGGCATCATATAAAGATAATCAAATAAAACTCTGAAAATATAAAATCAAAACAGCAATATTAAGTAATTTTAGGTCAGTGTCAAAATAAATGGAAGTAAATGCTGAACCACAGTAATATGTAAAAGTGAAAGGTTGTCAAGGGCAAAGGATGACCTTTAGTCAAGTATGCATGTTAAAATATTAAAAGTAAGCGTTAACGAATAGAAATAGAAAATGTTGCTCTTGAACCAGTAGCAGTGGAAAAGGGGGAACACAGAAACTCAACCAGTTTTGTCTTAAATCTTGGGTCTAATCCTGTTGCGGACCGTTGTGCCGATTTTCGTACACGATATCTGCATTGAGGTCGGGTCCTCGGAAGAGTTTAAGTTGGCTGGTGCCTGGAACAGGGCGTGGGAGGGCATGGGGATACCACAAGCTCTGTGTTAATTTCTCCTTTTGTGGGTTCTCACACTTGACAAAGAGACTAACTTCAAAGCCCAACTGTGTGTGAGTTACAGACTTGGGATCCTGATTTCTGAAGGGAATCTGTTATTTATATCCCAACCAGAAGCCCAAGCTAAAATAGACAGACTCCCTTGTTTTCCCCAGGGCAAGTGGGTAGATTATTATTATTATTTTCTGGTCTATTCTTTTACTGATATGGAGATCTTCAAGACTCCTGGTTTAATGATTGGATCTCAGTTCTAACTCACTGCCTCAGTCAAGACCACAGGCTCATCTTTTCCCAATAATATTTAATGTCCTTTTCCCATAATCTGACAATCTGCTTGCAGGGCAGCCTATCACCTTGGTTTGCATCCCTTTGAGTTCAGCAGAGCATCTAGAAGACATGTTTTTCTTGGGCATGTCTTTGTATTTTTAGTGAATTTTCCCATTTCTTCCTCTTAGGACCAACTCAAAATTCACTCTCTTTGGAAATTTGACAAGTATGGTGTTGCCCACTTTATGTCAGCCTGTTACAAGAGGTTGTAAAAAAATTCAAAAGGTTTTCACTTATTTATAATTTATTTCCCATAGTTTCTTTTTAGCTATGTGTACAGGGTGGGGCAAACATTGGTTTGCAGTTGTCCACATGGAAAAAGACCTACAGATTATGATCATTACAACAGCTTTAACCGTGTTTTGCCTGCTCACAACTGTAAACCTACTTTTGCCTCACCCTGTCTATCCTATTAAATATATTGTTACTTTATAAGAAGTAACATCTTATGTACTTTTTTTCAGATAAACTTAAAAATCTGGTAGTTGCATGTTCTTCAGCTAGTTTAAGGATTCTAGCTTTAAAACATTTTTCATTTGAGTCAGCATTGTTTTGTGGCCTATTTTCTAGGTCTAGTGGCAAATGATCCCATTTTTTGAATTGTTTCTAATTTGAGGCCGTAAAAAGTGTGGGGATTATATTTCTTGTTAATAGAGCATTAATGGCATTTAATCCTGTACTATCTCTTTTCTAATTATTTTCAGGGGAGGAAATGGGTCAAAGGTTTGATTGTTTTACATTTAAGAGCTAGAATCAAAGAAGCCTTAGAGGCGACTCAGACCTTACTTTACAGATGAGAAAATCCGCACTCAGAGCGTCTAGGAGACCGGCTGAACACATTAGCTGGTGAGCACTGGATCGGGAAGAAGTCCTCAGCCACCCATTGTTTGCTTTAACAGAAGTGGGAGACCGAGATGGTTTGATTTATGTCTTATTACTGGTCCTTTATCCAGCATAGATTAAAATCTCTCCTTTAGAATGGCAGTAGAGTACATATTTACATTCTTATCGAAGTACTTACTAAGTCACATAGTTTTAATTACTCGTCTGAGAGCTGTGCCAAGTGTTCTCTTTTCCCCTCTGCTAATGAATATGTAATTGTCTCTCAGGAGATTAAAAAACGCACTGGCCGGGCTGTGAGTGGCTCCACAGCAGGCACTCAGGTGTGTCCTGTTGGCACCCCTTGGAGGCCTGGTGTAGTGCAATGGCATGCCCATACCTGGCATTCCATAAATGTTTGTGAACGTGCGAATGAATAAATGAAGTGCGCAGTGAAGATGAATACCACATGTGCCTCTTCGAGTTTGGGCTTGGCAGATGTGTTTTGACTTCTTTTGAGATCACATGATAGAGTGAGGCACATTCTGAGATTTGGAACAGCTGTTCAGCACAGCAGCCAACGACCCATGATCCTGAGATGTAATCGGTGGATGTGAAAAGGGCATGAATGTCCTCTTTTTAGCTTTGAGGACAATTTAATGTGGGGTTAATCCCATTTTATTTACATCTTTTTGCTTGTGCAGGGCACATTTCTGTAACTTATTACAGAGAAATGTCTAATTATAGTGATTTGGATATTGGAATAATAAAGTTAAAAAAAGTATTTATTGAGAGTTTTGTCTATGTGTTTTTCCCTAAATTTCTTGCAATAAATATTAGTTATTTTTCTAAAGAAGAAAATAAAATAATTTATAGTCTGATCTATATACATTTTACAAAATTACCATTCTATGCATTACCTTTTCCCCTATTTTCACTCTTTTTATCTTCTGTAATATGAAAAGTAGTCGTCCTACTTTAGTATATTAATTACTCATTTGGTGGTTTTTGAATCATCATATTTAAACTTTTTTTGAAAATTGTTGTTATAATTTAAATAGTATGTGTTGAATCTTACCTGATTAATAAGAATATTAACAGTTACTTGCATACTTCTGAGTTCCTTATTTTCAAGTTCTTATTGATATAGTAATTTATTATTAAATTATTATTTTTTATAATTATACCTTTAAAAATTATTTTTGGTGTTTGCTTTGGTTAATAACCACATGAAGAGCAATTACTTAGATTCATGTTTGGTGGGTTTTCGGTGCACATTTGATGTATAAATTAATTATTTCGAAAGGGAGTTCTGAGTGGTTGCGAAGTCCAGGGTGTGGCCACGGGAGTGGGCAGCTATGTTGTAATGAAATAGAAGGTCATCAGAGATGAGGTCAGAAACTGAAAGGCAAAAAAATGAGATGAGTTACCCAGAGTAATGGCAAGACTTGGGTGGAATGGAACACTATAAGCCAAATGCCCAGATCTCAAGGGAATGAGATTCTATGGAAGGTACGTAAGACACCAATATGTACAGGACAGGATCTTCACTACTCCCCTGGACTATGATCTCCAAGAAACAGACAAGTTAACACATTGCGGACCAGTAGTTTTATTGCTAGCTTTACCCAGTGGCCAGATAAGTTTGTATTGAACGAGTACAAAAAACATTTTACATAAATGTTAAAGGCACGCTTTAAAATTAATGTAAATACCCATTGCATTTTGAAGTTATTTATTACATGTTCTTACAAAGCTAATATCTTTTTAAAGTATGATACTTTGTAAAACACTGTGTAATATAAAGTGAGAATTCTCATGATCCATCTGTAATGTGTTAAGCTATAAATAATTATAGAACATGGTATGTGTAATGGTAGAAGCATGATCTAAAAGCTTTTCAAGTCTAGATGAGGAAAGAGACTCTTGATGTATGGATGAATTAAAAGACTAACTATTTAATAAACGTTTATACTGTTTGGGAACTTTCAGGGTTTGTAAACATTTATGCACAGACTGTGGATATTGAGTAGAATATTTGGTCTAAAATAAGTCTGCACACCTGAAACTCAGTATTAGAATGTCAACTACACCCAAAAGTAAAAAAAAAAAAAAAAATTTAAAAAATAGAGGTTAAAAAATAGAGATGACATTTGCTAAGTAATTAATTAAGTGCAATACCAAAGAAAAGGAAAAAGGTAGATGTGAACTGTCTTCAAGAAATATTTTCACCCTGCTGGTATGGCTCAGTTGGTTGAGTGTCATCCAATGCACTGAAAGGTCCCTGAGGCCTAGGGACCCTACCCGTGCATGAATTTCATGCACTGGGCCTCTAGTTCTATTATAAAGTTCCTCAGTCCTTCTTGGATTCAAGTAAGGCATAAATAATAAGCAAATATATTCTAGTTGATGATGTTAAAAAATAAGAAAACACATTATACATTATTTACCGCTCCACATTTTAGAAGACATTCTTTATCCAATCTAAGTATACGTTGCTGTTTGTAAAGCAGCATCAAAAGGTCAGCTGCTCTTTAGATGTTGCGTTAGGTGACATATTTCTTATGTCTTCCAAAAAGAAAAAGGTCTTCAAACATCATAGATTGGTTAACGATTGCTATTCTAGGGACAAGGAGTCGTGGGGGTAGACAGTGCTGCCCACAGGAATGTTGAACAGCAAATGCTGGCTTTGGGCAAAGAAGCTTTGATCCATAGTGACCTCTTTGAAATGTTAGGACTGCTGGTCCTTGTGGGGACTTGTATTAAAAATGTCTGTCACAGACAGGACATTCTATGTGAGAACAGAAATGCTGAATAATAGGGCAATGATACCCTATCTATAAACCAACTATGTTTACAGATGCCCTAAATAACAGGCCCAAGTCGATTTTACTATGATAAATATTCCAGTTGTAATGCTCTGCAGAATTCTCATCTTTCTCATGTATTTTAAGTAAGATTTCTGGGCCGTGTGGCTTTTCTAGTAAACATCAATGATGTGCAACCACTGAGCACAGACCTTGTCATTTATTTAACTCCAACTGTCTTTAATCTTGAAACTCTTGAGGACAGTAATACAGTGAGAAACCTTGAGGTTTCAACATAATCATAGAACATTTTGCAGAAGGAGATTTTCAAATTCTTTGCTTTTTTTTTTTTTTTTTGGTGACATTTACCATCAAAATCTTGTGTTATCTATATGTCTTTTTATTTGGACCCCGTGGTTTCTTTTTTTCTTTGGTTTTCATCTTTCTCCCTCTCTCTCTCAGTTCACAGCCATGAATGAACCACAGTGCTTCTACAACGAGTCCATCGCCTTCTTCTATAACAGGAGTGGGAAGTATCTTGCCACAGAATGGAACACAGTCAGCAAGCTGGTGATGGGACTTGGGATCACCGTCTGTATCTTCATCATGTTGGCCAACCTCCTGGTCATGGTGGCCATCTACGTCAACCGCCGCTTCCATTTCCCTATTTATTACTTAATGGCTAATCTGGCCGCTGCAGACTTCTTTGCTGGGTTGGCCTACTTCTACCTAATGTTCAACACGGGACCTAATACCCGGAGACTGACTGTCAGCACGTGGCTCCTCCGTCAGGGCCTCATTGACACCAGCCTGACGGCCTCGGTGGCCAATCTGCTGGCCATTGCGATCGAGAGGCACATTACCGTTTTCCGCATGCAGCTCCACACGCGGATGAGCAACCGGAGGGTGGTGGTGGTGATTGTGGTCATCTGGACCATGGCCATTGTGATGGGCGCTATTCCCAGTGTGGGCTGGAATTGCATCTGTGATATTGAACATTGTTCCAACATGGCACCCCTCTACAGTGACTCCTACTTAGTCTTCTGGGCCATTTTCAACTTGGTGACCTTTGTCGTCATGGTGGTCCTCTACGCTCATATTTTTGGCTACGTTCGCCAGAGGACTATGAGAATGTCTCGCCACAGTTCTGGACCCCGGCGGAATCGCGATACCATGATGAGTCTTCTGAAGACTGTGGTCATTGTGCTCGGTAAGTGTTGTCTTGACTGTCACTCCACGGATTCTCGATGTCTTGCTATAAATTACGTTAGTTTGGGATAGTGGTAAACGATGTTATGAATATTCACCAGTAGGTCTGTAGGACTTATATGGGGATGAAGTACTTTTTATCAAATCTCTGTGGTGAAGTCAGCATCCCAGTCTTTCTACAATGACAGAATTAGCTTTGGGAAATGCACATCTCAGTGGCTTAGTGTAAATGATGATGTGAACGATGTTATTGATGAGTTTGGCTATCAAGTGTTGAAAATTCTAGCTTTGCAGATTTTCCTGTAGCCCAGTTGTGGGATTTTTGCCTTGTGGTCTCTATGAAAGTGTTTTCGGATAGAAAGTGTTTATTATGTAATATGAATATGCTTTCATAGATAGCTGTGTTTATGGATCTATTTTTAAATAAGTTATCTTTCACATTCTGTAATTGTCACTACACACATGTTAGGTAGCATATCAAGGTTTTGTATAGATTTACTGCAAAAATGGATTTGAATCAATAGCATTCTTCATCTCTATGAAAACTTAGTGTTTTCCCCATTAATTTTCTATTTGTAGTAGTAGAAGTTATTTTTATTTTAAGGTGAGGAGCAAGTTTTTATTCTTCTACGTATACGCAAATAACTTTTGCCTTTAAATAGCTATTGTTTTTCCTGGGTGAAGAATTCATGGTAATGACCAGGAGGAATATTTTTATTTCTTCATTTAAGTACTCAGGGAATTAAAGAACATCTAAGCTCCAGGTCCTCTTCTGACCCCTGGAGATTTACCCACAAAAAGGATACACACAGAACATTTCTCTTGGAGCTCAGAGTGCGTCATTTAAAAGTTCACCCAGTGAGAATTCATTTAACTAATTACCCTATTGGATCACATTTTCTCCATAGACTATATTCAGAATAGTGTTTGATCACGTTTTTAAAAATATCTTTTAGCATTTCAGTTTTCCCCATGGAAATTCAGTGGAAAGTTCCTCTAATGCTCTTTGGGCCAATTTCTAAAGCCGTGTTGAATGAATGTGACCTGGGATTGCAGGGCTCCTCTGAAACTCCAGGACTTACATTCATTTAGTCCCTGGGAAGAGCGAGAGTCCTCATCATCACGGAGTAAACTAGCATTCTGGTTGAGGCATTGGTCCCATTTATTTTGATTAGGGCAAATGCATCGTGGAGGTCTTAGCTGAGTTTGCTGATTGAGACCCTCATGTGGATCTTAAGGATAAGGATGAGACCTGGGAGTTGCTGACACACTAAAGTCCTATCTGTAACTAACTGGACACAGATAATATTCCCACTGGGGACTCCAGCCCCTCAGATATGAGATTATCTTATTCCTTTCAACAAAGCTTAGTAGAAGTATAAAAATGGTTTCCCTATATGTTAATTGTCACCAAAAACCTTAAGAACTTGAGCATACCTGTGCCACGAGGGCATATTTTCCATGATAGATGAGACACATCTTAGGAGGGCCGCTTTTCCTCAAGTGCTGCTGCTCACAGTTCATAGAGCCGCTAGCAGAAAAGGACTATTGAACTTGGAGTATGAACCTGCCAAGTTCTTGTTTTGACTTTGACCTTTGTATAATGCCTAACAAACTCAGGTATGCAGTATGCTTCAAGACTCATGTACATTAACTTTTGTGTCTCACTGGGTTGCTTTGTAGGTTAAATGAGAATGATTGGGAGGGTTTCTGAGGCAATAGTTTCAGTGTATATCTGCCCTACATGCCCCTTCCACCCCGGCACACCAACCCCAAACTTAAACATAACAAAAGTAATGTTGCCCTCTGATCTTTAAGCTTGTAGACTCTACAGATATCAAATGCAGATGACAACCTCTGGGGAAATAGCATTATTTCAGTAGGTATGTAATAGAAGAAGTTTTATGTGTATGTGACTGTAACATAGGAAAGAGAAATTAAATAAATGGACTGTAGCCTTTTGAGAAAAGCAGTAAGAATGGGAGAATGAGTCGGGCGGGTGGTTAGCAAGCTTAGGATAGGGAATTCACATCCTATGCAGATACTTGTCAAGGTGACATCTGAAACCATTCACACAATGTACTCTGCTGCCTGAATTCTGCGTAGTCACGCCTGCATGGAAGAGAAGGGCTGGTCTTGTAGGAACAAGAATTCTAGTCTACTTGAAGCTCTTTTTATTGTAAATTAGTTTATTGACAATGGGGTTTTTGGTGCACATTTTATTTTTAATATCCATCTCCCCTGCCAGTTTGTCAGCTTTGTGATGATAGGCAGGGATTGCAAAGATGTGCCCATTTTCTCCACATTATCTTCCAATCAAAATACAACAGCTTGCAAAGCGACTGGCCACGTGGATGCTCAGCAAATAATATGTTTATCTTACTTTCATTTATTTGGGGGATGATTATAGTTGGATTAATTGTGTAGAGAACATTCAGTTTCTGATTCACTATGTTAAAGTGACCTCTGGGTTGTTCAGTCCTCATGATCAGGAAGAGGATTTGTTGGTCAACAAGTCAAATTCCTGGGAGTCAGCATAAAATATAGGCGCCTTTGAGATTTATGGTGGCAATACCTGTATCAGTTTCTAAGCATAAGGTTGTATGTAAGCAACTTTTGAGTGAGCACTGGATCTTAATACTTGTATGTGTCAAACTCTTTTTTATTTATTTATTTATTTATTTATTTATTTATTTATTTATTTATTTATAACCTCATTTCAGAGAGGAAGGGAGAGGGAGAGAGAGATAGAAACATCAATGATGAGAGAGAATCATTGATGGGCTGCCTCCTGCACCCCCCACACATGTGCCCTGACCAGGAATCAAACCGTGACCTCCAGGTTCAGAAATCGACGCTCAACCACTGAGGCACGCCGGCTGGGCCGTCAAACTCTTATGTAGCATTAATCCTTTGCCCAGTGCTGGTCTACCATAGAAATTAGGGTTTGTAATAGCAGCCCTGTGGCGTGTAGGTACCATTATGTACTTGTTATCTTCTTCTTTGAGAGGTGAAACCTTAGGGACACAGACATTAGGTAACTTGCACAAGGTCACACCGCTAGGTAAGTGCAGGAGCTGGAGTTCCCGTCAGGCCCTCTCTGTTCCAGAGCCCATGCTAGCCTGTATCTCCACAATAAGAACAACCATCCGCACCGTGCCGTGTTCTGTTATGAAGTTTGAACAGCGCCGTGCTATTAAATGGAAACATTGTGGTCCCGTTTGTTTCTGTTGATACTGCCTAGCTGCCTGGGCTTTGTTGCCTGGGTGGAAGAAAGCTTGAAGGAGCGTTCCTTTCCTCCTTTTGTTTCCAAAGATGACGCTCAGGACTGGCGTTTTTTATCAGCCCTTCCCCGCTGTTTGCAGTCGCGGCACCATCACCGACGGCTGATGATTGAGTGAGTGTTTTGTTACAGGTATAGTTCACTCGAGGGTTTATTATCCCAGCATGAGGTCATGTAATCCTTCCCCAGGCTCGAAGTCTCCCTGCTTGACATTTTACCAAGAATTCCTTCTGGGTTTGTTACCGAGTTGAATCAGATGAAGTGGCAGGCAAGTTCTTCCTTATTTGACCACAGTCTGTCTTGATTTGTAAGTCCCAGCCTCTCCTGCTCTATTCCTTGTGACGACACTTCTATTGGGGGTAATTAGACGAGGAAACCCAGGGTTTAGAGAGAGACAGTCACGGTGACAGTGTGCAGGGTTTTGCCTCTGAGCCCTGGGACAGAGGGAGGGACATAAAGCAACATAAATCCAGGTGGGGCTTATGATTCTGTGGGGCTCATTACACTCTTTTTCTAGTTTGATCTGTTCTGGCTGGAAATGATCATCACTGGAGCTAAATTACTCCTATTACCTACACTAGGGGCCCGGTGCACGAAATTCGTGCACTGGGTGTGTGTGGGGGGGTGTCCCTCAGCCCAGCCTGCCCCCTCACACACTGGGGGACCCCTCAGGCGTTGACCCCC
>NW_006296226.1:3446529-3450521 GCF_000327345.1 Myotis davidii | reverse complement strand
CATATGCAAATTAACCACCAACTTGTTGGCAGTTAACTGCCAATCTTAGTTGGCAGTTAACTGCCAATCTTAGTTGGCAGTTAATTTGCATATAGCCCTGATTAGCCAATGAAAAGGGTAGCTCGTACGCCAATTACCATTTTTCTCTTTTATTGGTATAGGATTCTCTGGGCCCTACTCTTCATGCACTTGTTTATACCATTGCACCAAGGACAGTTGTCTTTCTCCCGTGTCAGACCGAAGGAACTGAGTTAAGATAGAGTGCGTGATTTATCCAACGCTTTTGTCAGTAGCAGAACTGGAATTCAGCTGCAGAATTGTTGTAGGCCGTGACCTTCCATCACAGGAACATACCATACAAGGGACTTACTGGTTGCAGTACTAGTGATGGGGCCAGATGAGTTCAAGTCCATTGTTTTCTTGTTCACTCTGATGAAAGATAACTTGGCCAGTATCCTGCTAGCAAATCCTTAGGTACTTGTCTATTTCATTCATCAGCACATGTTGTTGAGTGCTGATTGTATGCTAAGGGATGGAAAGGTGAGTGATACACCCCATTCTTTACAGATCTTATCGTGTAGAAGAGGAGACTAGGGAAAAGCGGCAGGACAGTCGGGCCCAGGTGGCAGTAGAGGTCTGGGTAGAGAATCCCGAGTGGAGGGAAGAGAGGACCTCCCACAGGAGGCAGTACTCAGCTCAGTCTTCCTGATTGTGGAGGAGCTGGCCATCGTGTGGGTGGGAATGGAGGAGGAGCTAAGCAGGAGCAGGAGCAAAGGTCCTTGCCTTTGAGGAACTGAAAGTAGTCAGGTGTGATCAGCAAAGAGTAGGTACGTCCCACTGCGTTTTGACTGGAGAGACAGCAAAGTCTTCATAACACAATAAAGGGTTTGGGCTTTTGCCTGTATGTGACCAGAGATGCTGAAGGATTGATTCCCCAAGATAAATGGCAGCAATTCCTTATAGGATTAACCATGTAATTTATCATCCAAACCGAGACACTTTTATTTAAGGAAAACAGGCATTAAGTGGTTAGGGCATGGGAAAACAGGCATACACCAAGAATGGTCTGGTCAACCCAGAGTGTGTCACCCTCCTTGTAGGTTCTGCTTTCTTCTTGTTTGTTTATTAATATTCTTTCTAGGTTTTCTTTTGTCATTTTAAGTGCAGAGTTCAACACTGGACTTGTTCCATTGTGTAAAACTGGTAAAGAAGAACTTCCATTTTTTTAAAAAAATATATATTTTATTGATTTTTTACAGAGAGGAAGGGAGAGGGATAGAGAGTTAGAAACATCGATCAGCTGCCTCCTGCACACCCCCTACTGGGGATGTGCCCGCAACCAAGGTACATGCCCTCAACCAGAATCAAACCTGGGACCCTTCAGTCTGCAGGCTGATGCTCTATCCACTGATCCAAACTGGTTAGGGCAGAACTTCCTTTTTTTTTTTTTTAAGCTAGGATCTTTCTAGATTTCGTATTTTAGAGCTGAGAGGGCACTTAAAAGCACACCATGTAACTCACTTATCTTACAAATAAAGAGACGGAAGTTTCCAAGTTGGTTGAGAAATTTAGGACTGAGTTTTTAATTGGTGGCCCAAGCCGAGATCCAGGTTTGCTTTCTTCCCGGGGGCGCTCTTCTTACTGCCTATGCATCCACCTTGTTCAGTCCGATCACACTTCCTTCTGTGAGCATGAACATGTATCGACGGGGGTAGCCAGGATTAGGTGTAAACGCTGGCTGTTGCGGTACCTGGCACCCACAGAAAGGGTCCCCTTGACTCTGACCTCATTATAACCAATTGGTAATCTCTGTAATGGATCTTTGACAAAAGTCATCGGAAACTGAATTACTTGCACATTGTGTAGTTTTCACATACACTGAGTGGCCAGATTATTATGACCGGCCAGATTAATATGACTACCCCATCAGTACTTCATTGACATTTCCAAAAATACTGAATATTGAAAACTTCCTAAGCAAATACTCTCAAGGTTTTATTATTATTATTATTTGCATAACTGATTCACTTCATTGTACTGATGGGGCCGTCATAATAATCTGGCCACTCAGTGTATATTAGTATCCTGTTAGCTTTCTTCATAACACTGGGTGATTTAGGGCAATTACATTCTCGATGCATTAATTTCTCTGTACCTTCATCTGTAGGATGAAGTTGGCCAGTTTGCTTTTTAAGATTATTTTGAGTTCTCTGTATTACTCCATAAATGAAATGACTAGGGCCTAGCTACTGTGGATCAGCCATGTAGAATTTTCTAGTGGAAAACACCCATGGAACTGGAATAAAAGCAAGGGACTGTGACATTTCTCCACATCCGCTTCTTTAATAATTGGCATTAGCCATATATCCCCTACTCAAGGGAGTGGCACACGTTTACAGAGGATAGTCTCAAAGAAATGAATTTCTTGCTTTACTCTGCAGCAGGGAGCCACGTGCCAGGAAAGGAGGGCTTCCCAGTTGGTCCTGTTGCTGGGGGAAGGGAGTGGGTACAAGACTCTCTTATTCCCTGGCCACAGGTGACCAGCGGCACATCCTGTTGATCTGAAGAGGAACCAAAGCTACCCCGAGTCCCCTCAGGTCCCTGTGGATTCTCACTGAAGGCCTCTTTGAGGAAGAGCCCGAGAGAATATTCATGAGAGCTTTGATTGTTTGGCCAGCGCTGGCTTGGCACCGTGGGTGTGGTCAGGAGAGACACCCTGTGGAAGCCCCATAGTGCTGCCCAGACCCCAAATCTTGGGCCGGTCAAGAGAGAAAACAAGTTTCAAATACCAGCTCTTTATACCCTTTTGTTGCTCCACTTTATTCAAATATTTTTACTCAAAAGGAACTTTAAAGCATAAACACAAATAAAAAATACCATGTTAACCCAACAGAGTTCCTTTTGAGGGGTGGACAGAGCTGCCAGCACATAAAGCTCTTCCTTATTTTAGGTCTGATGAGAACGATTCAGACCTTGTCTAGCTGAGACAGTGCTGCACAGTCCTTTGATCTTATCATTCAAGGTCATGAGGGATGCAAAGATTCCTTGAATGAACTGTGGTGACCACTGGTAATCACTGTTGCTTAGGATTTGAGAGCTTAGATTTGGAATAGAGTAGGTCAGGGCTTGGGATTGGAATTTTGACTCCTCACTTGTTAGTTTCATAACCGTGAGGCAATGACTTCATCTCTCTGCTGCATCTCAGTTTCAGAATTAATAAAATAAGGATGGTAAAACCTTTTTCATCAAGTGATTGGGAGCATCAGATGAGCTGATTGATATAAACCACACGGGAGGGATCTGGCTAATGAAATACACTTACTAAATGGTAGCAAGTATCATCACTCCTTTTACGTTTCCTCCCCTTCTTTCTTTCTTTTTCTGACACACCCACATTCCCTCCCCCACTCATTTCTTTCTTTCTCTTTCTGACGTGCCCACATGCACCCACCTGCCCACATACATACATAGTGAATTTGGTGGTTGAGATGGTGCTTCATTTCTGTGACATGGTATAAAGTGTGTTTTAGCAGCTGTTGTCTCTAATAACAGGCTGTAAATTTTATTCTGAGTGACCTTTGCTTTTCCAAAGATACATCAGTATTGCAGAGCTGCTGGCATCTTATTTGTCGAGCCTCAGCCCTGTGTATGAAAATCTCTAGCAGCACCACAAGGAATGGCTTTTTGGCCTGGTAACTCCCTGGAGATGATTAAGTGGTGTTGACCATTAAAATGCAACAGGCCACTTTGTCAGTATCTATTAGAAAGGGTCATCGCTCCTTCACATGGACATGCAAGGCTTAGGACACAGCTAGCAGCCCAGTCATTATCTAGGGCAGTGGTTCTCAACCTTCCTAATGCCGCGACCCTTTAATACAGTTCCTCATGTTGGGGTGACCCCCAACCATAAAATTATTTTCGTTGCTACTTCATAACTGTAATTTTGGTACTGTTATGAATCATAATGTAAATATCTGATATGCTATATGTGT
>NW_006296226.1:3438012-3446473 GCF_000327345.1 Myotis davidii | reverse complement strand
CCCACAGGTTGAGAACCGCTGATCTAGGGCATCATTCTGTTTCCCTTTGATCCTCAGTGAAGGACCATTTCTGTCATAAATGGAAGAAATGGCAAATAGATGGGTCATGAGTCTTCATTGTTCTTGTTCAGCTGGTCCCAACTTACAGTGTGACCACTAGTGATTCCTTTATTCTGGGCTTCATCACTGTTCACCTCAGAGGAAAAGGATATTTAACTCCTACTTTCTCACTGCTACTTCATGAATCTCTTTGGAGTATTTTTATGGACCCTGCATGATCACCGGGCTTTATCTTACTTCCCAGCACCTACAACAAGGCCTCGTCCTTGGCATACTCCAGATGTTTTTTGAATGAATAAATGACATATGCCTTTTATTCTGGATGGAGTTTTACAAGTTCCCTACTAACAATAGAAGTATACTTGTGTAGCCTGATATTCAATGTGATTTAATAATGAGTCTCATTCAAATAAGTATTTGTTAAAAGGTAGTCATAAGACAGTTCTACATCTTGTCCGTCGAGGGCATTTTTAAGGCTAAGTTTCAGTGTGAGCTTGTTAATAATAGTTATTTTGTCAACAAAGAGGGATTGGATATCTACTATACCCTCTGTTAAAGAGTAGGGATGCAAAGATCAGTGAACACATGGACCTTGTTCTGAAGGAATTCTCATTTTAGTAGATCGTGATAGATCATTTAAATAAATAAATAAATAAATACAATATGGTAAAACATGCAAGGTGTCATGGGAGTGCTGCCTTCTGTTTCAGCAATGCCAGCAAGGGCTTCATTCTGAAGGTGTTGTCTTAAATGATGTGTAGGAGTTTGCCATGTAAACCCAGGGCAATAAATGGTTTCTATTAGATACCCTTTGCACTCTGAATTGCATTCAGTATTCAATTACTTCCTTATATTGCAATTAACCTGTCACTTAGATATGATAGTAGCTCTGTTAGGCTGGCATATCTCTTGTAGATTGCTGGGAGTGGGAGGGGAGGTTTGTATAATTTTAAGGTAATATTATGTTTATAATATTTTTGCCTGCATTTTACACTGGTATAATACATTCATTTTTTTGAACTGACCATAGTTAGCAGATTCCCATAATCAAGCTGGTTATAAAGTAAATGAATTTGAATGGTTACCGACCTCTAATGAAAGCGATGAATTTCTACATGTGCAAATTAATTCCCATTGAAAGTAAGAAAAGTTCTATAGAGACATTGTATATCATGGAGATGTCGTTGCCAGGAAATGTTGACCTCCTACACTTACTATAAGCACACACACACACACACATACAAATTGCCAAATTTCGCAAATAAAAATAATTACATGGGACATAAATATACTAACAAAACTATTCATTTATTATCATAAAATCACATTTAACTGGGCATCATATATTTTATCTGGCAACCCCAGCACACATGGCATTTAATGTCAATGAAACATTTTAGATGATAATCAACTCTATAAGTAGATTTGTCTTATAGGTTTTCATAGTATCCTGGGGATCGATTTAAGTACATAGGAGTTTCACCTATTTAATGTTTCTGATTTTTTATTTCAAGTTGTCTGGAGAAAAATAAAGGGACAGTTCTAGTTTATAGAATCTTGTATTTGTTTCTCAGAAATTATGTGTGTGTACGAATAGGTAATGTTGTATACCTCTGGTTCAAAACGGAATTATCTCCTTATACGTATTCTTTGCTGTGCTCTTTGAAAACATTTTTTTAAACAGAATATGATTATATTTAATGCACAAGTTTGATACAACCAAAAAGTAAAACAGCAGAGTAAAATAGTAACAAAAAACATGGTATATCATTTGCAATGCATGAGAAATGGTTAACATTTTTAGTTATAAACAAGCTCTTAAAATCCAGTGACACTATAATAATGCAAGGAAGCGGGAAAAATGAAATGAAAAAGTACAAGTGATGATTAAGCAGTGAGCATATATGATTTTGCGGAGCAGTGATGAAGAGTAACTTCTCTGCAGTGTCAGTGAGCAGAATAAAGACAATGACACCTAATAGTCTACAGCTTTGAACAGTGTTGTGCAGTTTGAAGTCTCAAACAGGGGGAGGCAGAATAAAGAGAAGGACCTAGAATGAGGGGAAAGCTAACTTCTGAGTCTATACATAAATTGAGTATTTTTAGCCAGAATAATTCCAATTCATTGGAGTTTTTTTCAAGTTAGTTGAATAAATTCAAAAGGAATAATATAAAAGCATGTTTAATGCAGAGAAGATGCGTGGCCAGTGTAAGCGCCTAAAACACTACTTGTTCTTTGAAAACATTTTAATGAAATCTGTTTTTCCACATAAACAAGGATTTTTCCTTGTGTTTCTGCCTGTGGCATTTTTTTTTTTTGAGGTCTAACTACAGCCGGTGCCTCTGCGAAGCTACTTTCTATTCATGTGTTTTAGTGAAGATGATAGTGTCTAGACTGAGTGTGGTCATGGCTTTACTTAAACCCTGGCAGGACTCCTCCACCAATAGAGGGGTTGTTGTAATGATCCAAAGCAAATAGGACATTCTAGGAGGGTGACACGGCAGTAACAGGGTCTTTTTGAAGAAGTGGGATTTAATCTGGCATCGGGAGACTGGAAATTCATGGCTTCACCTATTTATCCTGCCCTGGTTGACTTTTGTTGACACAAAGAACGCTGCATTTTAAGTAGGGTTTTCCATGAGTTCATTCTAAACAGGTATTTCTGCACTTGAAAAAGCTTCCCTTCATGTGGCAGGTCTGAGTTCATTTGCTCGAGCTATTTTCCTTTCTTTGGGGGAAAGAGGAGATAGTCCATAGGAGCCCAGGCTTCCAGGACCTGCACGGGAGACTGATGAACTGGGAAGGTGACAAGCTTTTGCCTTAGCCGGCAAGTGATTCGCCATGTTCTGCTGGAGGGCTTTGCTTTACTAACTGCACTGAGCACGTGGTGTCCGGGAATGCTTCTTGGTATATTGCTCCAGCCCAAAGGGAAACGCTGAGCTATAAATCGAGGAGCTGGAACTGGGTTTCAGGAGCGGTTGTATTTGGACAGCCTACAGAGCGCATATATAATGATCAAATAAACAGCAGTTGTAGAGATTAGAGCACGAGCTCTATTTAATTTGGCAAATTCTAATGTCCTGGGGAGGGAGGGAGATGTTTTTGTTAAAAAAAACACGATTTCTAAGGCATGTACTCCAACCTACTTACAAACTACCAATGTAAGGACAACTTATTTAGAATGGAAGACAATGCTATAGAAACCAGATTTGGATAGTCAGTTTAACTGTAGTATAAATTATTACATTGCTATTGCTAAGATAGTAAGATTGATATTATTTTATAATGGAATTTCTTAATATTTTAGTTCAATCTGAATTGGTTCTACCACTTTTAAGGCAAGAAATCTGTCCCTAAAGCATGCATACGTTTAAATGACATTAGAAACAGGAACAGAAATAATGAGAATCAATTAGAAAATTCATTTATATTTATTGATATGTCTATAATACATTACATAATAAATGATTTCCTGCTGTTACATTGTATGTTCAATGTGTTGCCCTTCAGCCATTATTGAATGACAACTTTACTTAATAATGTTGTATGTAGCCTTATTAGCCTTATTAATATGTAGCTTATTTTGGTTATGGGTTATTTTGACTCATTGTTTTGATTAGACTTTGAAGATATAAAATAATATCTTTATGAATATAGATATTAAAGTCAGAAGTAGAATAGCATTCAATTTTTGTTGAGAAGGCATCTACCTTCATCCTTTCAACAATTTACTATATGACCATTAAAACATTTCTAGTTTGCAACATTTTTCAAATTTAGTTTAACCAAAATTTTTTATGAGGCTCAAATGTTTTTGTAAAGATTATAAAATGAATGCTTCATGTATCCATTAGTTTTCTTCTGAATACATAAAATTGTTTACCATTGTGAGTTTTCAATTTTCTTCTTGCCTTATTTTATAGCTACATTTTATTGCAAATACTTGATTTTTTAAAAAAAACATGTAATAACTCTTACTATGTACAGTTTGAGCATTAATCTTATTTTAAGTTATTTTTATCTACCAAATTTTAACTTTTCCTGGGTCAATACTTATGGTTATGAGAGTTTCTAAAAAAATAAGGATAATACTGTTAACAGTTGAGTGCTTACTAGACATCAAGACACATTAGTTCTACTACTTTGCCCAAATTTATATGATATAAAATATTTTTAAAATATATTTTAATTGATTTTAGAGAGAGAGGAAGAGAGAAACATCTATGTGTGAGAGAAACATCTATGTGTGAGAGAACCATCAATCAGCTGCCTCCCATTTCACCCCTACTGGGAATCAAACCCGCAACCTGGGTATGTGCCCTGACCAGGAATCGAAACAGTGACCTTTGGGTGCATGGGGCGACATTCAACCAATCGAGCCATGCTGGACAGGGCTGATAAAAAATTTTATGCAAGAACCTTAATCTCTGAATTTCAGTTTTACCATCTGCCAAGTATAGATGCTGCAATGTAATTTGCGTGAAGATCATAAATGATAACGATTGTGAAAGCTATTTTTACAGGAAGTGTCACATAAATATAAGCTATGACTGTTTTTGTAGCTGCAGCTTATAAAGTAGTAATTTAAAAAAGGTTTGGAATGCTAAGCAAGAAATGTGACATATTGTGGTTGCAAAGGCATCAACTATGTTCTAATTCCTATTTGCCACTTACTGGTTGGAATGACTTTGGGCAATGTACTTAACCTTTACAACAATTTGCTCCTCAGTGCCATAAGGGCTTCACTACTTCAGTGTTTCTCCGAGTGTGGTCCACGGGCCACCCGCAGCTGAATCACCTGAGATGCTTGTTACACAAGCCGATGGATTCCTGGGCCCCAGCCCAGCTGCTCAAGCAGAACCTGTGTGCTGGCATCTCGTCGTCTAACTTCAGTCACACAGACCTTGAGAATAACAGCAATGAGTCTCTGGCTTTGGTTTAACCTGCATGGCCTTAAACTTGTTCTTGCTCATTTCTAATGTCTATTTTTTTACCTTTTTGAAAATGGACACATTATTGGTACCACTTAAACGTGGGTGAGGACCTATGATTGCCCCACACATGTATGTTTGCACACGTGCTTAGCAAGGGAGAGGATGAGGAGAGAAAGGTAAAGAAAGGTGAGGTTAGGGAGAAAAAGAACACAGCACATCCAAATGATGGAATATGATATATTCACTGGGCACTGAGGTTCTTATGTTCTCTGTCTCTCTGTCTGTCTCTCTCTGCTGTTACAAATAACACTCCGATAAATATTATCTAATATGAATCTTTACTTTCCTCACTGAGACTTTGTGAATCTTGATTACTTACTGTCTAATGTTCTCCAGAGAGTTTGTACCAATTTATACTCCTACCATCAGGGAATGAGAATATTTAGTTACATTCATGTCAATATTGGACGGCTTCTTTTTTTATCTTAAAAGTCCATGTTGTAACCATTAACATTATATTTACTCATGAGGATAGACACTGGCAAACCTAGAAAAGAGGTAGAAACTTTTCCAGGATTTAGAGACTAAGAATACACAAAAATAGAAATGCATTTAGTCCCATTTAAATATATATGTACTACTTGAAGTTCTTCATTCCATGTAAAGGTCTAATGTATATTAATTTCTTTAGAAACCTAAAGGCCTAGCAGCTGAACACTGTAGGGGGGGAAGAAAGGGGGAGGGTATGGGGACCAAGTGTTCCCCCTGAGGTGCTGAGTGCCTGGATTCCAATCCCCCCTACTGCATGCCTGCAGAGCCAACGTGGACAGTGTTTTCAGTCGCTCCAAGCTTCTACTTCCTTGTCTGCAGGATGAGAGGCGGGGCAGAAACAGCAAGACCTCAAAAGATTAAGTAAGATCAGATCCCAGGCATGTCAGTACGTGGTAGACACTATTACAAAATACATGACGTGGTGTTTTCATTGAAAGATCGTATTGCTATGTTGAGAACTAAAGCCGCTGGATTCATCTTCATCGTTCTAGACTTTCATTATGTTGTGAGCAGAAGGGGCGGGCCAGACGAAGAGAACCCACCTCGCTTCCCAGACTCAGTGGGGCAGGTTTTTCCTGGACTGGATGGTGTTTCCCTATCAAAGGATCCTGAAGGACTCTGAAAATGGACACACAAAGCTCACTTCTGAGATCCCCCGCTTCTCTGTCTTCCCTAGGCAACTCCAATCCCTAATGCCAAGGTCCCCATAGTTTCTCAGTGAGCTTTATTGTCTCGGTCATTTTTTCCAGTGCCTTTAGGCCAAAAGAAATACCTAACGGTTTCATTTATTAAGCGGTTAAATCAATTTAATAAGTACATAGGTCCTAATAAATTAGGAGCCGTTTCATAAAACAAAAACACATAGATTAGAAGAAATATGTTCAGCTATTTCTTGACAGCAGTTCTTAAGAGCACTGCACAACTTCTCGAAACTTGGACTCAGACTGGACACCGCTGCCTTCGTGTCCTGTGCCACGCTGAGTTTTATGCAATACTCGATTTTTATCACTAAAGACATGTTGCAAAGACATGACGTCATCAACAGGAATGTAATGCCATCTAATGTTGAAACTGTGAACTACTTCAGGCTAGTAGTTCACGTGGCATCTGACAGAGGTTGAGTGTGACTGTTTTCTCAAACGTAAAATTCAGCAGTGTTCCTTTAAATTCACTGTGGAACCCTAAGGTGCATCAAGGCCCAGTTTGGGGACCAGTGCCCTACTGTATTTCTGGTTTCTGGCTTTACTTCAGTTTTATTTTTGTTTTCTTCTGGCTAGTTGACTCTCTTGTTTCCTAGTTCCTGCTTTTATTTATTTCTTGGTTCTAGCTATCTAGTTTCCTTCCCCTTTGTCTGGGGCCATTCTCTGCCCTGTTTCCATCAAGCAACAGCAGAGTCTGTTTCTGCTCCTGGCCCTTTGCAGACCGAGATGGGACCCTGGAGGCCCTGTATTCTTTGGTGGCCAGCTATAGGTCGGTCACTGTGCTGTCCGTCTCCAGTTCATGACTCCAGGAGCATCATTGCCATTGTAGGCGGCCTAAATGATATGGCAGTGATGTGGTTTATCTGTGGGTGATGATCTGTGGCCGTCTCCCGGTGGTGTGGGTGGGCATGCCCTCCACACTGGACCTCCCAACTCATTAGGGCCACTCTTTGTCTTCAAGCAACAAAGACCTGCCCAGGCCACATCTCATTGCCGCTGTTCTTGGCATGTCAACCCAGAAAATCATCCGAAGCAGTCGAGTGGCTAATTGTGGGTTCTGGACTCCACTACTTGCTTTGATGACCTGGGTTTACCACTTATTGCTTAATTTCCTGAAACTTCAGATTCCCCATCTGCAACATAGAGATAATAATAGGTCTTAGTTTGTGTGAGAAGATAAAATGAAATAAAATAAAACGTGGTGCCCCTTAGCGTAATGCCTGACATTAATAAATGTTACAAAAGCACTGACACTATTTTTTTCCGTTTATTTGGAAAGCAACTATGTATTTTACTTTTAAATATTTTAATTGCTGATAGGAATAAAGTAACAAACCATTAATTTTTTAGAATTTAATATCTGTCTTTGCTAGTTTATGAAAGCATCAATATTAAAATAAAAAGATACCTAGCATTCATGTAACATTTGGTTTATATATACTAAGGTATCTTCATAGAAATATATAATCTCTTAACATTTTCATGACAGGTATATATATTATGTAAATATGACAGTGTAGATACTTCCCCCCATTTTAGAGATGGCAAAACTGAGGCTCAAGGAATTAATAAAATTGCTGAAGATAATTCAGTATTTGCCAGAGCCCATACCCCACTCCAGCATTTGTAATTTCAGTGTTAGTGCTCCTTACTTGCTACATTGCTACTTTTTTAAATATTTTAAAAGTTAAAATGAAAGAGGACGGTGGAAAGGAAAGTAGAAAGGGTGAAATATGATCAATGGTATTCTCTTTGCTCCTCACTTGCTCTGCTGCCGCCTTTAACATTTCAAAAGTTAAAAATGAAAGAGGAAGGAAAGGAAAGATGAGTGTCATTCTCTTTGATTTTTGTAATCAATGAACATTGACTATTTCACCTGTGTCTAGTACAATACACTTAAGTGTTACAGTAGTTTTAACTAGTCAGTATATAAGAATCACAACACTGTGAAAGAAATTGCCAATGCTTTGTTAGAAATAATTTCAAAAGAGAAAATGTGTAGCAGCCTTTGAACTGCATATCAAAAACATTGTATTCGATCTTGGCCAGCATGGCTCAGGAGTTGAGAGTCAACCTGTGAATCAGGAGGTCACGGTTCGATTTCTGGTCAGGGCACATGCCCGGGTTGTGGGCTAAATCTCCACTGTGGGGCGTGTAGGAGGCAACTGATCAATGATTCTCTCTCTTGGTTGATGTTTCTATCTCTCTTTCCC
>NW_006296226.1:3428511-3437891 GCF_000327345.1 Myotis davidii | reverse complement strand
GAGAAAGGGAGAGGGAGAGAGAGATAGAAACATCACTGATGAGAGAGAATCATTGATTGGCTGCCTCCTGCACGCCCCCCACCAGGAACCGAGCTCGCAACCCGGGTACGTGCCCCTGACTGGAATCGAACCCAGGATCCTTCAGGCCACAGGCCGACGCTCTATCCACTGAGCCAAACCAGCCAGGGCTGTAATGCAAGAATTTTAAAGTTCAATTTCTGAATGACAGAAAAATTTGATAATTCAGTAAAAAGAGAGACAAATTCTCTCTTCCCCCTTTTCTCCTTTCCCCCAATGTTCACAGGCCTAACCCTTTCACCCGTGCTAGAGCCTTTAGTGCCTAACCACTTTCTGGGCACAGAGGCATGGAAATACATCATCAGGGTATAATTTTCAACACAGCACATGCTATTATGGACCCAAGTCGCAGCAGAATAGCCTGGCCTTAGACTATGTTTTGACCCCAGTGTCAGAATGGAGATGAAACCTTGGCCTTCTTGCAGGTCTGTAGGAAGCTTGCTGTCCCATGCTCTTTGGTGGTTTTCTTGCCCAAATGGCAAGTGAGGGGAGAACAAATGGTCTCGTAACTGTGGGGTTGAAGGCATTGACTTGAGTGTGCTGAGCCACTGTAGTAGCTTGTGTCTCTGTTGGCTGACTAGAAACTCGTGGCGGTCACAGGCTGGCCAGGCTAAGTTTCTGGCCTCCTGGAGGCAAGGTTCTTTGGGTAGCAAGCACTGAATCCTTGCAAGGACACTCTGTGATGGTCCCTCCAGCCAAGCATCATGGATATGGTGGCAGCAGCTTTAGTTTAAGAAGCTGAAACATTTAATGTGGGAGAACTTGGCTAAGTATGATGTAAGCTCTTAAGAAAAGTGTCTGGTGTCAGTCATACCTCAGTAAGGGATGTGAAAATAAACATGAGGGCTACCAAAAAAAGTAAATGATAGAAACTCCCGAAAAAGAAAAGAGTGTGAAGTTTCCATTCCACTTTTTTTTCTGTTTAGTTAATATTATAAGGCAATTCCCATGCAAGTTGACTCCCTGTATTAATTTTCTATGCTGCATAACAGAGTACCACAAACTCAATGGTCAAACACTCATTGACTAGCACACAGTTTTAGTAGGTTAGCAATCCCCGCACCCGTTCAGGCGTGGGGAACCTTCCTTCTGCCAAGGGCCATTTGGACATTTATAACATCATTCGCGGGCCATACAGAATTATCAACTTAAAAATGAGCCTGCTATATTTGGTCACGCATTTAATGAACTCACCCCTAATGCCTTGGAAGGGCCAGACCAGATGGTTTTGAGGACCTCATATGACCTGAGGACTGGACGTTCCCCATCCTTGCAAGGGTGCTCTGTTCAGGGCCTCACCCAGCCAAAACCATTGTGTTGACTGGGCTGCATTCTCGTCTGAAGCTTAGACTGTGGAAGAATCTGCTTCCAAGATCTTTCAGGTAGTTGGCATAGTTTATTTCCTTGTGATGATGGGATTCATGGCATCTTGCTTCTTCAAAGTCAGCGAGAGAGAGAGAGAGAGACAGAGAGAGAGAGAGAGAGAGAAAGAGAGAGAGAAAGAGGGGTGGGAGGGATGAATATCGGTATCTCTGCCTTCTAGTCTCTGGCCTCTAGAATCTGTTTAAAAGAGCTTCCTTGATTAGGTCCAACTGACCGAGGATAATCTTTTTGATCAATTTAAAGTCAATTTAATTACAGCTGCAAAATTCCTTCACTTTTGCCATTTAACAGAACCTAATCAAGGGAATGATGTCCTATAACCATTGCGATATTCTATTTGTTAGAAGCAAGTTATAGGTTCTTCCCACACATAAGGGTGTGATTCATTGAGGGTCAGGTGTGTTTTGAGTACAGTTGGGGAAAAAATAGCTTTTGAAAAGCACCATTTTCAAAGAAATCAATGTTATTAGATGGAAGAGTAAAGGATGGAGTATTAAGTATGCAAATCTACATTTATTGTTTTTAAATAATTTGTCCCGGAAATATTTGTCTTTCCTTAAAGAATGAATCACCTAACACTTCCTTCTTGAGTTTTTCTCTTCCTTTGGCTACTGAGACGTTACTCTTTTCTGATTCTCCTGTCTCTTGACTTATCCCTTCACTTGCACCTTCTCCACCCACTCTGCTTGCTCTTAAACTCTCACACCTCGAACCTGACAATCCCTCTGGTGAGGACAGCCAGAAGTCTGTACCCCCGGCTGCTTACTTCATGAGCACAGTGGCATGAAAACATAATCATGATGTAATGGTGACCCTGCAGATAGCCAGCAACGCTGCTGGGATCGGGTTGTAATCTGCGTGTCTGCTGAATGGCCTGTGGGTGACAGACCTTAGACTGTTTGGATTTCACTGTTAAAATAGGAATGAAAATGTATTTTCTCGTTGTTGGTCTGTAAGAGCCATGCTGGTTCCATTCTTGTGGGGTATTTTTATGTCCAAGTAGCAGTATTACTGAAATCGTTGTACAGGCACGTGCAGAGTATGCGCCTGTGTTTATTTATACTCAACGTTGTGTAAAAAAAGAGATTTAAGCAGCTTAAAAAGATGCACACAGTTCAGAGGACAAAGTTGAATTCAAAATAAGCAAGAAAAGGAGGGAAAGGGGGAAATAACTATATGAAAGTGACATGGAGTCACATAAAGGTATGCTTTATAGTGGTTAATGCAGACGTAAACACAATTAGGTTCATGAATTTTGGCCATAAGGAACGGTCAGGAGGAATAGCTCCTCTGAGTACTGAGTCCAAAGAGACCTTCCTTCACCTGTGATAGCCACATGGTGTGATGTACTGAACAACTCCCAGCGTTTGGCTCATGCAGGGCCGTGTCCCATAGGTCACAGCTTCTAACACTTCTCCGGGGAGGCTGGTGGCCTGCGGCCAAGTGCAGCTCAGTGAAAGCATTTCTGTGGGCTTTGACTATCTAATATACCGACTCTATCTAGAATGACCTTTAGCATAGTTTTTCTTGGTCTTTTTCAAGCTTATGGCCCTGCCCCCGCCCCCGAGTTTAAGAAATTTAAACATTTTATTACCCATACCTTGGATTATGTTTTAGAAAGAAGTTATTTTATCTTTCAACTATAAAGGTGTCGTAGTATTAACAATGCACATACACAGCACTAGGAATTCTGCTATATCTTCTCCCAGCAGCCTTTTAAGAATCTTTATTTCAGCTTATGTAGAAGAATGAATTATGCAGTTTGCCATGCATAGTATTTTATAGTTCTTCTTTCAAGGTTGTTTTCCCCCCCCCAGATATATTTTCTGATCACATCTGGACACTGTTATTTTAAAATTTCTAGTTAAGTATAGAATGTTTGGAGTCAGTGGAGTTTTGGGGGTGCTTTTTCTGGTGGGGGCGGAAGGTGGGGCATACATAATTAACATTCTTTTTTTTGAATATATTTTATTGATTTTTTTTTTTTACAGAGAGGAAGGGAGAGAGATAGAGAGTTAGAAACATCGATGAGAGAGAGACATCGATCAGCTGCCTCCTGCACATCTACTGGGGATGTGCCCGCAACCCATGCCCTTGACCGGAATCGAACCTGGGACCTTTCAGTCCTCAGGCCGACGCTCTATCCACTGAGCCAAACCGGTTTTGGCCATAATTAACATTCTTTAGAGAAAACCCGAGGAACTTCAAAAAGACCTCAAGTGCAAGGAAAAGAAAGGGGCTCCCTTGCCACACAAAGGATCTCCTCGTGATAATCATGGTTGTCCCATGGGCAAGGGACTGGGCCTCCTGGCTCCAGGTCACAGAGGCTGCACGAGACATTTATGAACTATTCACTAATTTGTTCCTGATTATCAAAGTAAATCACATCTGATGTCAATGTTCTATCATATCCAGAAACATTTCAATGAGAATTCCAAAGTCGCCCTGCATTTGACCACCATCATGTTGACATGTTTCCACCCAGTGCATAGTTTTCGATGGCACTGTCGCCTTGTGGCTCAGCATAGAGGCTTCTGGAGGCATTCGGATGGATCTGGATTTGGAACTCAGCCCCACCACTTATTAGTTGTATTGCCCAGAAAAGCTTCTTGAGCTCTCCGAACCTCAGTTTCCTCATTTGTAAAATAGAGATAGCAGGAGTGTCTACCTCATATGGTTATTGCAAGAACTGCATGAGAAAGTATATCTGATGAGTGCAAGGCATGTGGCAAAGGCTCAGTAGAAGCCGGCTATGGTGTGTGTACATGCTTAAAAATATATACAGCCATATTATATTGATGCCTTACTCAATACTGCTTCCTTTATCCTTAACATTTAAAATCTGCCAAGTACATTGCCATAGTGTGATATCATTCTATACTTACCTGTTTGCTTTATTTTGGTCATTCATATTGTTACCATGGTTTAAAAACTGATAATTTATTAAGTTACTAAAGGCCTGGTGCACTAAATTCGTGCACTGGAGGGGGGAGGGGTCCCCGCAACCCAGCCTGCGCCCACCTCGCAGTCTGGGAGCCATCAGGGGATGTCCAACTGACAGCTTAGGCCCGGGGAGCGGGCCTAAGCCAGCAGTCGAACATCCTTAGTGCTGCCACAGAGGCAGGAGAGGCTCCTGCCACTGCCGCTGCACTAGCTAGCCATGAGCCTGGCTCAGGGCTTCTGGCTGAGCAGTGCTCCCTCTGTGGTAACACACTGACCACCAGGGGGCAGCTCCTGCACTGAGTGTCTGCCCCCTGGTGGTCAGTGCACCCCATAGCGACCAGTCATTCCACCATTTGTTCAATTTGGATATTAGCCTTTTATTATATAGGATTACATTGAAAGACACTTAGGAGTAAGCAGGGAGATACAAAAGAAGACAAACTTATTCCATTTCTCTTCTTAGGGAAGTCAGTTACTCTTTCATAATTGATGATAATAAGTATAGAAAAATAAGTTAAAATATACATCTAAAGACTTTAAACTGTTCATATCCTTTTATGTCTTCTTCTAGGAATTTATTCTGAGGGAATAATGTGTACAAAGATATACATGTGTGGTAGTATGTATATGTGTGCATGTATGTATAAGTTGTTCACAGGTTTGATTTCAAACATGGTTTTAAAGATACATTTTGTATATTTTATTTTTCAAATTTTCTACATTACTTACTTTCTACTCTCGTGATCATAAAATAGCAATAAGCATTAATTTTTTTTAAGGAAAGGTAAAGAAAAACTATGAAATCCTAAACACAGCCATTTAGGATTACAGTTATACAGAGCTTACAAACAAATTTAAAGTACCCTGAGAACAATGTCTGTGTCTTAAACATATGACCCAGATACTACACATCAATGTAATGTGTACAAAGAGGCCCTTATCATTCCAGTCACTGAATTCTGACTTTTATTTTTAACCTGTGAGATGATGTTCCTGTGCAACCCAGGTGGTTAGACCCATTTTCAAGGATGGGGTTAGCATTTAACTGAGTTGGAAGAGGTAAAACATTCACCTTTAAGGAGAAAAGTGAAACACAGAAGCAGCATCTCAGCACACAAAATAAAGCAATCTTGTTTTTGAGTCTTTAAGGAGGAGAGGAAGTGGACAGAGGGAGAGAGCCTTCTGTAAGAATACTCTATTAGGCACCCTCCTTTTAAGTAGGAGCGTCTGCCTCCCTTGATAAGACTGCCAATCTGGGAAGAAGGAAACCATGAGTTATTTTCTCAACCAAGATTGTTCTAGATGTTTGGTAGAAACCCGTTAAAGACATTTGTGTACTCAATGATAAAACTGTTTGAAAGTTGGGGAGTGAGCTGCATAAGAAGACAAAGGGAAGTATGATTAGAATTGAGCACGGGCTGGGAGTTTGTAAGTTCCTGGTTATGGAGCTTGCTTTCCCGGGGAAGAGGTGATGGCATCCTTTGTGGGCAGGAACCGAGGGGGAAAGCAGTGGGGAACTTCTCCTTTTGGCCCCTCACCCCCTGCCAAAGATAAAGGGCGAGGATACCTGAAGCTTGGACATGTTTCCTTAACACAATGTAATAACAACCAGCCCCCCGTGGAGGAATGTAGCAGGCACTGAACTGAACTTCTTAGCCATTCTCTGTACTTTCAGCAGCTCACCCTGCCTCTATGTTCTGCAAACGAGTCATTTTGGTTTTTGTAATTAAAAATTCAAATGGATCCCTACTGCGTAAGTCTGATCGTCTCATCCTTCTAACATCATATTGCAGCCTGTTCGTCAGCCTTATTTCCCATAATTCCCCTTCACTTACTTTGCTCCATCCCGAATGGGCCATTGTTCCTTGGGCCTATTATGTGCTTATCTGCAGGTCTAGTCTGATTATTACATGGTTTTATAATATCCAAAGCTAAATATAGACATACTTATTTAAAACATTTAAAACACATTTCATCACTACTTGTGCAAAACTTGAACTTAGAGACTTTTAGAATCAAATGTGTGTGTGTGTGTGTGTGATAACAAATTGGTGCTGATTTTCATTTCTCTTAGGAGGATGAACTTTTCGGTTTTGGTTCTAGGATAGACTTGTAATAGTGGTAAATACTACCTTTGTAAACTTGTACTTAATGTAATAGTGGCTGCTCTAAAAATCTGTATTTTCCATGGGGCATGGTCTGGTGGAAAAATGCATTTGAATCAGATAATTTAAGACTTTGTTTTCTTTTAAAAAATATATATTTTATTTATTTTTTACAGAGAGGGAGAGGGATAGAGAGTCAGAAACATCGATGAGAGAGAAACATCGATCAGCTGCCTCCTGCACACCCCCTACTGGGGATGTGCCCGCAACCAAGGCACATGCGCTCGACCGGAATCGAACCCAGGACCCTTCAGTCCGCAGCCCGATGCTCTATCCACTGAGCCAAACCGGTTAGGGCAAGACTTTGTTTTCATAAAAATAGATAGAAAGATAGCACCTATTATATGCCAGATGAACACTGGATTTGAACATAGACCTCAATTTGAATGGTAGCTTGACAAATCAACTGAATTCAACTTTAGGTACCTCATCTGGGAAATAGGACAACCGACCTACTTCACACATTGTGTTGAAGAGTAAATGCGGAATGTCTGCCATGGGGCCTTGTTCGCTGCCTGTTGACCTCCTTGCCTGGGCCAGACCTTCCTGAGCTGGACAGAGCGGCTCTCCTGGGTTTGACCAGTTGCTCAATCTAGTTGAGGTCAGCCCTTTCACTAATAGGGACAATCCCAAGAGAGGCAAGATTAGCAGGCCCTTCTCATCTCTCCAGTGAAGAAGGGAAGGACAGAGTGTCCCAGTGACACTTAGATGAGAATCTTGTAGCCCTTTTCTGTGGACACAGTTTCTGAATAATGAAAAAACTGTGACGTTGAGATGCCATTTTCAGCAAGAGACAGCCCATACTTTAATATACTGCTAAAATTGGCTCACATGTAGACTCTGACCGTTTCTATAGTTGATAAAAGCCTGATATTCAAATACTAGCTCCATTAAGAAATGTCAGCACTCTCTGAATATGGGATGTCTGAAAATGGGCTGTATTGTGAAAGAAGAAGTGCCTTTAATCTCTGCACTTGTTTCTTTGCTTTTAGAAGTAAAAAGTAAAGTGAGAACTTGCAGTCAGAAAAAGGTCCGTGACCTCCATTCACTCTCCTCTTTTGGTAAACGGTCATTAAAAGACAAGTGTTTTTCTTTTTCAAAGTCTTTCTGCCTCTGTGTCTGGGATCAGACCTGTGCGCCTATGAAGTCAGGATTGCCTCTGAGGGAGGGAGGTTCTTGGTAGTGTCCCTGCCTCCAAGCCCAAGGCTCTGTGGCCCGAGGCTCTCATCACCTTCATGAGGGAGAGGGGTCAGAGAGGAGGCCTCTCTGATGGGTGGTCAAACGTAGGATGTGTGTGGAAAGAAGCTGGGTTTTTCTTTCCATTTTCTCTCATTAAGGATTTTTTTTTAGAGGCCGTGATTTAACTATTTTGTTTCCGCATCGCTTTTGTGCTTTCCCCTCTCCCTTCCACTGTCCTCCATGACCCAGATTGCTTTCCATCTGTCTGTCCACTTCCTCTCTCCCTCGGGCTTTTTTGCCTCTGAAGTTTTCTTAAGACGGAGACAGTGTCTCCCCAGCCTTCCTGCTTTCTCACTGTCCGTGGTACAAGGACCCAGCCCTTTTAGGTGTTCATTCCATTATCAACTGAGAACCAGAAGGTAGTAGAAATAGGGGGAAGGTACACAAAGGGGTCAGGATCGTACAGATCTTCACCACTCTTGGTGTCTGGTCTGTAGCTCTCTTGTCCCTTCTGCAATGCAAACGGGAAGTCCCGTTATACTTTTCCTGTGGGTGGGACACACCAACTCTCCTGAAAGGACCCTGGGCATGCCTGCTGTTTTCTTCAACGAGGTTCTTCCCAGCACAGCAGGTCTCTCAACTCCCCGAGGAGCTGCCTCTGAATTTACAAGGCTTCCTGGGAAGTTGTGCCCATGTCAGGGAGTTTCTGGTCCACAGAAGAGAAGGCATTTCCTCATAGTGTCTAGTGAACCCCACCACCCAATGAATCTTTCTCTGAAAGACTAGAATGTTCTATTCAGTGCAGTTACTAAAATATGCTTAGCCTCTTAGGTTATTATTCTACTTTATATTTCTATTGGGGTTTCTTTCAAAGATACTTTGTGATCAATTTACATAGGCGGTTCCTATTTTAAAACTTTAATAATTGACAGTAAATTATCATAATGTGGGCACTTTAATAGCAAAAGTACCCATCTAAACAGTTATTCATTAATATTTTATTGTGTTAATAAACCATTGCAAATTCATCTTTTTGAAAATCTTAAGATATTTTACAATAATTAAATAAAAATATTTAAAAATAGTTTATACCCTGGCTGGTGTTCTCTGTGGTTAGAGCGTTGGCCCATGCACCTTAGGGTTGCTGGTGTGATTCCCAGTCAAGGCTTATGTACGTGGGTTGCAAGTTTGACTTCCGGGTTGGGCGCCTGTGGGAGGAAACCAATTGCTGTGTCTCTCTCATGTCGATGTTTCAATCTCTCTCTCCTTCCCTCCCTTTTATTCTCTCAAAACCAATGGAAAAATTATCTTTGGGTGAGGATTAACAAAAAAAAAAAAAAATAGCTTACTAAATATTTTTAAATATTTAAAATTAGTAGTACTTTAGTTCCCAGTTTAAATGGAAAAAAATCTTCTTAAAATATGCTTAAGGAGAAAAAGAAAAGATAAACACACTGATTAGTTATGTCCCAAGAACAAATAAACAGGGAACGATTGATGGAAGGCTGAATTAATTGCGTCGGACAAGAGCTTAGCCTTTATCTACTATAGTATAATTTTCTTATGAATCCATTTTAGCTTTTTCCTGAGGTCAGAAAAGGTGTGTGTATGTATGTTTTAATTGTTTAGAAC
>NW_006296226.1:3424426-3428305 GCF_000327345.1 Myotis davidii | reverse complement strand
ATATGTTGATATCAACATTTTACCACTTGGAAGGGGTGAAGTTTTACTTCTATTTCAGTCCCTTTACTTTCCTTCCCTTTAAAGGTCATTGTCTTGACTATCACGGGGGTATTTTAGCATTTATTTCAATCATCCAATGTGTTCTATAAAACTTATGAAGAGGATCATCTATTGTATATAGTCATATTTCTGTTTCTTTGTTCTTCCTTCTTTTCTGATGATCCAGGATTCCTTCTTTTGTCATTTCCTTTTTGGTTAAAAAACAATACCCCAAAACTTCTTTTAGCCATTCATTAAAGGTAGGTCTGCTAACAACAAATTTTTTTAGTTTTCCTTCATCTAGAGATGTTTCATTTTTTTGTTTTCTTTAATTCCGGAAGGATAGTTTTGCTGTATACATAATTTGAAAATGGCTGGTTATTTATTTATTTTTTTTACAACACTTGGAAAATGTGCCACTTCCTTGTACCTCCATGGTTTTAGATGGGAAATTTGCTGTTTTTTAAATGTCCTCTAATGGGTAGTGTGTCATTTCTTTCTGGATACTAAGTTTTGTTTTGTTTTGTTTTTTCTTTTTGCTTCAGTTCTCAAAACTCAACTAAGAAATGTCTTGGTGTGTATTTCTTTGGGTTCATTCTCTTTTAAATTCATGCAGTTTTTTGAAACTAGATTTATATTTTTGTGTGTGCCAGATTTGGAAATTTTAAACCATTATTTCTTCTTATATTCTTTGAATCCTCACCTGAGGATATTTTTAAAATTGATTTTTAGGGAGAGAGGAAACAGGAGAGAGAGAAACATCAATTGGTTGCCTCCCATATGTGCCAACCAGAAGCTGTTTGGTGTATGGGATGATGCTCCAACTAACTGAGCCACCCAGCCAGGGCATCTTCTAATATTTTTTAAAACTTGCTCTCTTTGTTCCCTCATTCTGGGAGAACAATGATACATATATGAGTGTTGGATCTTTTATTATTATCTCAGCATCTTTGCTGCTCTGTTCTTTTCTTCTTTTTTAAGTCTAGTTCTCTCTGTTCAGATTGAGTTGATTCTATTGATCTGTCCTCAGGTTCATTGATATCTGTCCTATTGATATTCAACTCAGGAAGTTCCTTTTTGTTGTTGCATACTTTAGTTTTATAACTTCCTGTTCTTTTTTTATAACTTCCTGTTCTTTGCTGAGATGTTTCTATTTTTCATTTGTTCTAAAGAATTTACAGGTGTGTGTTGAAGCATCTTTATGGTGGCTGCATTTAAATCCTTGTCAGTAATTCTAACATGATTCATCTCTGTGCTAACATCAGTTGATTGTCTTTTCTCCAGTAGTAATTTTCCTAGTTTTCAGTATGATGGGTGATTTTCCATGGTGTGTGGACATTTTGGACATTATGTTAGGAGGCTCAGTGTCCTATTTAAATTTTTTCTCTTAGCAGGAGGTTATCCCATTTAGCTTTAGCACACAGATCTGATCTGTCCAAATATTGTAGGCTGTGCTTCCAAGGACCGTTATGATTTCAGAGACTTTTTAGTGCTCTTTGGTTTGCTCGGTTTATCTGGGTCTCCTAGGAATCTCACAGATCCCTGCTGATGCTGCTTGATGGGGTGGAGGGGTTTCCCTGGTGAGGTCTCCTGGGGCCTCTGGTGGGGAGGAACTCTCTGGCCTGTGAGGACAAGTCGGCCCCCTAACACCTACTGTGCTGTGATCCCTCCTTCCCACTTCCTCCCCCTCCCCGCAGAGAAGGAGAAGGAGAACAGCTCCCAAGTGAGGTCTTCTTGTGGCCCCCAGCTGCCTGCTCTCCCTGTGGGAAGGGCGTCTTAGGCCCATGAGGAGGAGAGTACTTTCCCTGGGCACTGACTGTCTGGGTTTAGCTGACCTTCAAGGGACTGGCAAGACCAGTCAATCCTTGGGCCTCGAACAGTCCACCTTTCTCGTTCTGCATTGCAGAGTTCTCTTTGGTTGCTTCTTGTGTTTTTCCTCCCAGGGTTTGTATTGGTTGGGAGGAGCAGGGAGAAACTAATCTATACCATCTTGTCTGGACCAGAAATCTTGCTCAGGAATTTTTAGAGAGGGATGAAAGAAAACCTTATGAATCTGTAATGCTTGAAACGATAAAGATAAATAAAATAAAAACAAACAAACAAATAAAAAAAACCCTTAGGACTACCCATAAGAGAAAAAAATGAATTTGGTCAGTAACTTCTTTTAGCCAAAGCACTCTATTCTTCCACATTTCTCCTCTCACAGTTCCCTATAAACAAAACCAGAACACAATCTCCCATCTTTCTTCCCCCTCCTTCCCCCACCTCTGCAATTATGCTGCACCGTAGGCTTCTATGAATGGAAGTCCTTGTACCTCTGAGAAGAGTTAAAGCCTCAGTGTCAGCTTGCCACTCTGTGGTGGGAAAGTGAGTCAGGAAATTCTCTACCCGTGGGCCACCACTTCTCCCTCCACCTTCCTCCTAATGCCTCTTGTCTACCTCACCAAGCTTAACTGCCTAAGAGACGGAAATGGACTTTAAAAGACAATTTATCACATCTTGTACATCCGACTCAAAAAGGGAAAGAAACCTTAAGTGTAAATGCCATCTGGCTTTATTTACTCATTCTATCTCTTTCCGATACAGCTGAGCAGATGCAGGCTTTTCCTCTAAAGAGCAGTTTATAGGAATGGTTTGAAGAAAGGATTGGTTTAAAATATTTTAAACAATAATTCAATTTCATTAACGTTGTTGCTGATTGTTCTGTAATTGAAGATGCCCCAGCCCTTGGCACATTTGAACAGCAACCTTAAAAAACAAACAAACAAAAAAATAGAGAAGTTACTGATGAAGGTTTTAAATTAGGGCTCAGGTAACCAAACACTCCTTTTACTTTTAAGGGAAATAAAAAAAAAATTAAAGGAAGTTTAAAGAAGTGGCACCTATACCTACTAGAGTCTGAATGTGTTCCCTTCAAATTCATATGTTGAAACCTAACCTCTAAGGTGATTGTATTAGGAGGTGGGGTATTTGAGGAGGTACTTAGGTCATGAGGGTGAAGCTCTCATGAATGGGACTCGTGCCCTCAGAAAAGGTTCCACAGAGCTCCTTAGCTCCCTCTGCCATGTGATGATACAGAGAGAAGTTGGCAGTCTGTGCCCCAGAAGATGGCCCTCACCAAACCTTATCATACTTGCACCCTCATCTTGGTTCTTCCTTAGATGAATCTGTGTGTGAATGGAAATGCTATAAAATGTTTTTAGGAAAGTACTTGAAGCATTGCATAGAATCGGAATTTTATAGGATTTTAGGGGGAAAACTTTATATTAAATTATTTCAGCTATGAAATTATTTACTGCTTACATTTTTTAAAAAATACTGTAGTAGTGAGAAAAATGGCCCCCCCAAGGAAATCGATATTCTTCTCCCTGGAACCTGTGACTATGTCACCTTACATGGCAAAAGGGAGTTTGCCATGTGATTAAGTTAAGGGCCTGGAGATGTGGAGATTTTGCTGGATTGTTTGCTTTGGAGATGAGGAAGGGTCCATGAGCCAAGGAACGCAGGCGGCCTCTGAAAGTTGGAAAAGTGAAGAACACAGGATCTTCCTTAGAGAGTCCAGAAAGGAATCAGCCTTGCCAGCTCTTTGCTTTTAACCCACCCCAGGCTGCTGACCCCTAGTGTGGCACTAAATTTGGTTTGTTTTGAGCCACCAAGTTTGTGATAATTTGTTATGGCAGCAATAAAAAAACGAATACAAATACCTAGGTTGTTTTTAGGACATTATTGTTCAGCTCATATACCTTTCTATATAAAAGCATTACCTACACCCGGGATTTCCCCTGCCCCAGCCACCTGGAGACATTAGCCAATGTCTGGAGACATTTTTGATTTTCATGA
>NW_006296226.1:3421729-3424389 GCF_000327345.1 Myotis davidii | reverse complement strand
AAACGTATACCGTGGGAAAACCAGCCTCTCCACAAGAAAGCAACATCCAATCCAATCAGCAAAATGTTTTATTGTCTCGATTGAGAAATTCCAGTCTAGGTTGATGTACATACTTAAAGCATGCAAGAAGTGGAGGGCCATTTAAAATAAAAAGCCACAAGAGACTGGAAAAATCAGAAGATAGTAGGAAGTTTCCTCAAAATATTTAAAATGGAACTGCCTCTTGACCCAACAATTCCATTTCTGGGAATATATCTAAAGAAACCTGAAACACTAACTTGAAAGAATATATGCACCCCTGTGTTCATTGCAGTGTTATTTACAACTAGAGGCCCGATGCATGAAATTTGTGTAAGAGTAGGCCTTCCTTTCCCCTGGCTGCCGGCACTGGCTTCCCTCCGGCCGCCAGCAGGCACCTGGGACCCAGGCTTCCCTCACAGCCCCGGCTTAGTCCGGAAGGTCGTCCAGTCTAATTAGCATATTACACTTTTATTATTATAGATAGCCAAGATCTGGAAACAGCCCATGTGCCCATCAGCAGATGAGTGGATAAAAAAGCTGTGGTACATTTACACAATGGAATACTACTCGGCCATAAAAAAGAAGGAAGTCTTGCCATTTGCAACAACAGGGATGGACCTGGAGAGTCTTATGCTAAGTGAAATAAGCCAGTCAGAGAAAGACAAACATCATATGATTTCACTCATATGTGGAATCCAATGAACAAATAATGGAACAAACAAAATAAAAACAGGAGCATAGATACCTAGAACAGACAGACAGCTGTCAGAGGGATGGGGGATAGGGAGACTGTGTGAAAAAGGTGAAGGGATCAGGGGGAGGGGATGGGGGATGGTGGAAGAGGGCAAATTGAGTTAAATGGTAGCAGAAAGAGACTTTTTGGGTGGCGAGTGCACAATGCAGTTTGCAGATGACGTTATTGAGTTGTACCTTGAAACCTGAATGATTTTATTAACCAATGTCACCCCAATAAATTCAATAAAAATCCATAAAACTTTAAAAAAAAAACTGGAAATTAACAGATATCTTTAAAAAAATAATAATAAAGGTTTATTAAAAGGAAACTACCTATAGCATTTTTGAAAAATGAGATCCCTACAAAGTATCAGCAGAGTTTAAAATCTTAAGTGGTAAAATAACTCAAGTACAAATTAGTCTTGAAACTCTTCATTAATATCACATCTTTGCATGAAATCAAGAAAGTCCATTTCTTTCTCCCCTGTAAACTGGACACAGAAATTTTACTAACAGCTTGGAACTAAAGGTAGGCAAGTGAATCAACACAGCTTATATCTCCCCTAAAAAAAATTTTTCTCTCAGTAAACTTGATCTGATTACGATCTTTGATTAAGAAATGTATATAAAATTTGTGGGTGAAGGTGGTGAGAAAAGCAAGAGAAATGTCCAGGGTAGTCCACAGGTTTCCTCCCATTCCTTACAAAGCAAAAACCAACCCCCTCTAGACTGGATTTGGTTCCGTGTTGTTGCTACTCCATGTCTTAGGAAAATTCCTTTTTGTTTTATCTATGTGTGTGTCTGTGTTTTCACCTTTAGCCAAAACGAGGCCGCAATGGGATTCTCTCAGCACCGGCCCTCTCCCAGCAGCCCAGCTGCTTCAGGAGGGTGGGGTCCAGTCCCACAGAGGCGGCTGGAATGTGCTCAGTGCTGAGCACCCTGCTAGGGGCTTACGCTGCCTGACAAGTCCCCACATCCCCTCCTGAGCTGTAACCTATGAAAAACAAGCCTGAGGCCTGTGTCCACTCCCTGAAGAACTTCCCTAGCTGCCTTATCTGTTTTCCTCAAATATCTCCAATGGGCCCGGCCCTGTCATGAACAACTAGTCAGTTTCATCCAGTTTCCCAGCTAGGAAGATTTCAGACCTTGGCTGGTGGGGCTCCGTCCTGCCTTTCTTCATCGTGGGACCCACACTGCCAAGTGGCTAGGCCCCAGCATCTGCGCCAGAGAAACTTGGAGCAAGCTGCCCGGAAACTCCACCCGCTACGCCTGCCCTTGTACCACAGCTCCGAGCATGCTCTGCGGGGAGCAGCACCACTCCACCGTGTTCCTGGGCTCTCCGCAGCCGGGAGAATTTCATCCTTTTTCACAACATGAGAGCAACATATCGCAGGCTGAGGCAGCCCATTCCTCTTTAGAAATTTCTTCCCTCTGCATAGTAAAATCAAGGATCATTAAAAAAATAAAATTACACACACACACACACACACACACACACTGGTTTCAGAGAGGAAGGGAGAGTGAGGGAGAGAGAGAGAAACATCAATGATGAGAATCATTCATCGGCTGCCTCCTGCATGACCCTACTGGGGGCCAAGCCTGCAACCCTGGCATGTGCCCTGACCAGGAATCAAACCGTGACCTCCTGGTTCATAAGTTGACACTCAAACACTGAGCCACACCGGCCAGGCAAAATGAAGGATCATTGAAACTTGTAATTAATTTGTCTCTTACCTCAAATCCTTTTTCAAATGAAATAGGATCTAGAACTAAAAAAGTAAAAGGAAAGCCTCATTTTATTTTCTACTTAAAGCAAAAAAAAAAAAAAAGAAAAGAAAAAAGAAAAGAAAAAGGGACAGACCATGAAATTTGAGAGTTCATTAAGAAATGCTGGTGGGGATTTT
>NW_006296226.1:3411621-3418355 GCF_000327345.1 Myotis davidii | reverse complement strand
TTCATAATTAACAGCAGCAATTAAACAAGAAAACGTTTAAGCGGAAACATCTTAAAATTACACCTAGTTAGGCCAACGCATTTCTGCTTACAATAAGAACACCTATTTTTACTTCAAATTATAAGTTCAAGTGTTTTTTCTACTTAAAGCAAAAAAAAAAAAAAAGAAAAGAAAAAAGAAAAGAAAAAGGGACAGACCATGAAATTTGAGAGTTCATTAAGAAATGCTGGTGGGTATTTTTGGAAGTGGAAGGACAGCCTGGTGGTCACTGTGTGGCCAAAGCGATAGCATAACAGGGAGTACAGCTCCCCAATTTGACATTTCTCAACTGGGAGAACCAATGTTATTCATGTTTCTTGTAGATTTATTCCTTGGGTTTTCCCCTGAAGAAGGAGGAAAGAGAAAAAAAAATGAAGGAAGCCTATTAGGTGGCCCTGTGCTTTATATCCTACCCATGGTGTCTCATTCAGTCTTCACGATAATTTTCTGAACATAGATTTTATCCCCATTTGACAGGATATTGAGGCTCAGAAAATGGAATAACTTGTCCAGTGTCAAACAACTATGGAGGGAAAGACACAGCATGTAACTTCAGGTCTGTCTCTTTTCTCCTATAAAATATGAATACATACCCTTAAAATCCTCCAAATCACACAGCCTGGGAGATTAAAAGAAATTTTACCCCTAAGGCAACTCCGTCGTCTCTCTCCCCACCAGCCAACCTCTTGAGTGCCCATGCAAATAATGCCTGAATATTGTCATCTGTTTCCTTAATCATTAAAGTGAATTTAGATATGAGGGGACCTTTTAAATTTAGATTTTGCTAAATTGCCCTCCAAAAAGATTGTCAAATGACTCTTCTATCAACAGTATATGGGTGTGTCCATTGATTTATTACTCATTCTGTCATTAATAAGGAGATTTTTGAATCTTCCCCAATCTCCAACTATTCTTTTTAAGATATGAATATCATCTATAATAATAAAAGCATAATATGCTAATTAGACCGGACGTCCTTCTGGACGAAGCTGGGGCTGCAAGGGAAGTTCGGGTCCTGGGTACCAGAGGGAAGTCAATGCCGGCAGCCGGAGATAGGAAGGCCTACTTTTGCATGAATTTCATGCATCGGGCCTCTAGTATTTAATACTGGTGAACTTTAGTTCTAAAGCCAAAAGGACTTGCTAATATTTCATTCGTGACCAAAAGACTAAACCATCCTTGCCAATACTTGTTTGTTGATTTTTTTATGATAGCCATGCTGACAGGTGTGAGGTGATATCTCTATGTGGTTTTAATTTGCATTTCTCTGAGGATTAGCGATGTTGAGCATCTTTTCATATGTCTGTTGGCCATCTGTGTGTCCTCTTTGGAGGAGTGTCTATTCAGGTCCTTTGCCCATTTTTTAATTGGATTGTTTGTTTGGTGTTGAGTTGTCTTCTGTTTGCTCTTGAATTTACTCATCAGGCTTCTATTCTCCACTGAACTTCCATCAATAACCTCCTTATTTCTAAGTCCTTTATTTCAGTTGCTTACCCATTTTCCTTGATTCCTTTCTCCCCACAATGTCCAATCTATTAGTAACTTATATCAGCTTTACCATCATCATATATCTGTTATCACCACCTTCTCATGTTGAAAGCCACTATTATCTCTTGCCTGGATTGTTTTATGAGCCCCTAACATCTCTCTACACATGCTCTCACTTAGTCTTCAAATACCATCCCCTTCTAAAAGATCATTTTATTTATTTGTTCTGTTAGTTTTGTCTCACACCCTCCTAGAACCTAAGCTCAATGAGCAGAGATATTTTTTTTTTCTGTTTGATTCACTGTGTCTCCAATACCTACCTAGCATAGCATCTGACATATAGCACACACTCATGGACTTAGATGAATTTGAAAAGAAAGAAAAAAGATTAGTATACTATAACCTTAAGGCCAAATAATTCAGCTCCAGACAGTTACCGAGAATCAGTTGTTTTTGCTACTAAAGATGTTTATGCCAGGTTATTATAAAAATGATGCAACTAGCAAAACATTACATTATCTAATAAAAATGAGTACAACAAGAAGATATTTCTGGCAAAACTAAGATGAATACTTGTTAAATATCCAACGAAGGCAAGTTGCAAAAAGAAATTGCTTTAAATTTTCAGGTGAGAACAACTATAAATTTGGGGAAATACATAAAAATCTGCAATATTTTTGTACTCCAATTGCTTTATTTTATAAGAATCTTAAGTTCTGACTCCACTTTTTAGGAGCCAATTTGGAAGTAGTATATGATGCTTTATTGCTGTTGCTTTCCTTGGAAGATCTTGCAGAACTCCAGTTAGCAGACCCATATTCAAATGTTAAGCCTTGACTCTATAGTAAAAGTTTGACAGAGGAATACAAATTGCTATTTTAAGTTCAAATAAAACACTCGAGTATCATTTTTATAATTTCATGTTCTAAATATTTTTAAAATTATTAGCTTCGTTTGGGGCCTATTATAGGGCATCTGTGATTGTGAGTGCACATGTTTTTTTGATTCTTGCTGTTTTTAAGGCATAATAGAAAGCATATTATACACACATATATTTGTGTATATCTTGTTTGTCTTACTTGGCAGTATATCTTGGAGATCATATCTTAATAACTTTAAAAAGTTGAATAGGATTTCACTTTATGAATGCAACAGTTTATTTTACTCCTCTACTTATGATTATCTAGATTATTTTCAGTTTTTAAAAATAAATCATGCCACAAATAATTATTTGCGCATGCGTTTGTATTGTGTGTGAATATAGCTATACTAGAGGCCTAGTGCATGAAATTCATACATAGGTAAGGTCCCTAGGCCTGGCTGGTGATCAGGGCTGAAAGGGACCTTCTGGCTGCTGGCCGGGCCTTCCTTTCCCAGCTGCTGGCTGCCAGCTGGGGCTTTCCTTCATTCTGTGCCACCCCCTGGTGGTCAGTGCATGTCATAGCGAGTGATTGAACTCCCGTCAAACTCCCGAGGGGACACTTTGCATATTAGCCATATATATATATAGATGATAAATTCCCAGAAGTGATATTGTTGCAGCTTATTCTGATGGCTCTAGAACTGATGGACTTTTCTTCAGGATTTAGGTGTTAGAAATTGCTTTGTGATATTTAGTCTTAGTATTGTTAGTTTTGAGTAATCAATATTTTACTCTGAACTTGTACTTAAAATAATTGAAATTCATGTAGAAAAAAATGTCTATGATTTTGAATCTGGAATTGTGTAGCTTAAATACCCACTTCCCAATTGAGTAATTGCTTTTGTAACTTAAAAAAAATACTTTTTAATAAAAGTCTTTGATAACAGGAAATATCTTATGCACACAGCTATATATTATAGCAGAACAGATAGTACCTCCCTCCTATTCTGCCAAGGGTGTGTGCTTCATAAATATCATTCCAGGACATTTGGAGGCATAGCCAATCTCAAAAAAGAATGATCATATTTATAATTTCTGCTGTTCTCCTTTTCATGTCTTTGGCTGTTAAAAGGTATACAGACATACAGATTTATATACATATAATTTTTTAAATAAACATTTTTAGGTTGCAGGACTATTTCATAAATTTTTCAGAATTAGCTTTGGATTAAATAAAAAATTTTTTTTTCCATTTTGTTAGTAAGAAAATAAGTTAGAAATGAATTTCCATTACGTTTCTTTGTCCTTGAAGTTTGCCTCCTGAGTAATGCATATCTTGTCGCTCCAGGCCAGTAGTTCATGAACTGCAAAGAATAAAATCCACAGGATTCTGTCATCAGCTATATTCTGTGAGCATTTTCAGCTGGATGGTAGTATTTGTTTAGACTTATGTCATTTGCGGACAAACTTAATTCACAGCTGAAAGTTAAATATGTTGCAAAACCACTTATAAAACCCTGTTTATGTTGAACCTTTGCTGGGGAAAAATTCTGGGGGGGAATTTCATTTATTCTTTTAAAGGGGTAAATATTATTCAAATCACCTTGGAAACAGCTGGACCACAGTCATGCAATAAGGTTAGTATCACTCTCTGAGTTAGATGCTGTTGGTCTAAAGTTGACAACATTGATTTTCTGTGAGATTTAAGAGTTATTTTTTAAATAAAGGGGAAATATGCTTTTTAAAAAGTTGGCAACCTGTCACTAGGTTTAGGAGTGATTTAAACAGATTTAATCTGAGAATGGTGAATTATTTCTATGTAAAGAATATGTAAGTGGCATTAACCTTTTTATATTACGCACATAGTACATATGCTATGTATACATTTATATAGTGTATGTGTGTATATATATGCATATACATAAATTATATTTTTATAAGTTTAAAATACTAGTATATCTCCTTTGAAAATGGCAGGGACCTATAAGAAAATGCTTTGATAGGCATTTGGGGTAGCACTGATATTTTAGTTCACCCTAAGACTGAACTGGGTAGAAATTAGGAAACATGTTTAGGGATGAAGGGCAGAGGCAGTGACATCTAACATGGCTTAACATGTTTTGGTTTTGTTGAAAGTAAATTTCAAGCATTTCTTGTTTTGTATGCTCACAGAGACCTCAAGGGTCAAGCACATTGACTGCTATTGGAGTGCGTGAGAGTGTGTGTGTGTGTGTGTGTGTGTGTGTGTGTGTGTGTGTAAGGATATACTATAACCCAGTGCATCTTTAGTTTGCTTGCTGTCTCTTGATAGAATGTGGAGCTAATGAGAGGGTCATGCTACTTCTACTAGTATATTATTTGAGCATTATCACAACTTCATTTTCTCTAGTCACAGATAACTTTCAGAGGGTACACCATTCCCCCGGTGATTGTCTAATATGTCATTTTGCCTACACATTAGAAGGCATCTGTGGATGTTTTAGGTATAGGAAAAAGCTGCCTTTTGGGCAATTGACTATCCTATCTTCTCAGGGAGTCTTCTATTCAGGAAAGTCTCCTGTAAAATGGGCAGACATTCTTTGAAACATGATGCCTACCTATGCCTGCATTTGTGTGTAATGCAGCATCCCACATGGAATCAGGTAGTATAGGAAACACAAAGCAACTTCAAATAATTATAATTAACATCTTCACACATTCAAGAAGATAGTGTATTGATCAATTTAGGACACATTGCTATATAAAAACACCAACAAAACAAAAACGTGTTCCTGAAAATAAAAAATCTGATTGCCTAATCCTTGCTTACCCATCATTACTAATATACAATCTTTTAATGTTAATTTTATATGCAGTCAGAAAAAAGGCACACATTTAGAATTAAAAGAAGCAACATTTTAAAAGTGCAAAATCTTTTACTAAAGTGTCTCTAGACTGCAGTACTATGTGTGACTTTTAAAATTGCCTATTTGTATTTGTCTGTATTTTTCAAACTTTCTTTTGGGGAAAAAAAAGGCATAACAATTCACGGGATTAGCATTATACCATTATTTAGACATCAGGCACTGAAAGGAAAGCAGCTGACAGACCATTCTGGGAAGAAAATTAGATTAATGAGAATTATCCTTATCATCCTCTCATAAGTTATGTGTTCCTTATAAGTAAATTGTATTACAAATTAACAGAACATAAATATATAAAAAGAACTCATCAATTTGAGTCTCTGCAAAAAAAAAAAAAAGCAAGTATGACACTTCAAAAAGTCTTGTGAATATTCAAACTTAATATTATGTGTGGACGGTGATTTTGCTGAATAATTATTGGAACTGCCCTTTATAGTTTAAAAAGTGGTCAGCCGTTATATGTTGGGGGTAGGATATATTCTCTCTCCCCACTCTCTGATAATGAGAGCATGGATATGAGACTTAACCATGCTCGGTCTGATCCCCATGCATGGAGCTTGGCATTTGGAGGGATTAACACAAAGGTTTGTTGGGTCAGTTATTGATTGTTCCAGGCAGAGACTGCAGAATCCAGGGTCTGATAGGGTAGCATCATCTTACTGAATGATTCCTATAGCAGCAACTTGACTAATGCCACAGCTATCTTCATTCCTGACACCAACCTGGTTCTTCAGAACTCAATAGATTCCATAGATAAACTGACACCTGTCAGTATTAGTAACAATAGGCTAGCCTATGCTACAGTAACAAATGCATATTTATCAAGACTTTTGCCTAGAGGGTCCACCTCATGCCCCTTTAGATGCCTCGAGGACTCATTCAAAGGCCTCGCAATTTTTTGTTTTCTAAACAGAATGTAATTACTTTTCTACTGATTGTTTTTTCTCCTATTAGGCAGTGAGCCGTGACTTGCCAGCTCAATTAGCAGAATATACATTGAGTGTCCACTGTGTGCAAGACACTGTTCTAGATGCTGGCGATACAGACATGAAAGAGATTGCTTCTCTGCCTTTAGGAAGCTGGCCTTCTCATTGGAGGAAGAGGGAACATAAACATGTAAACCAATAAATAAGATAATTTGGGGTACAGATAAGGGATGTGAAGATGATCAAATGGGATAATGTAGTCAGGGGGGAGGGTGCTACTTCAGTTACAGTAGTCAGGGATAGATTTTGCAGTAAGATATGAAGATCTACAGTAAGAGTATTCCTGTGTCCATGGGTTATGCATATGTGAATACAAGGTCTGAAGGTGTGGGGAGGTGGGGGCAAAGAGGTGGGATGGAGGGGATCAAGGGGGGAAAAAGGGGACATATGTAATACTTTCAACAATAAGGAATTATTTTTAAAAAGAAAGAAAAGTTAAGAGTACTAATAAAAACC
>NW_006296226.1:3320942-3411508 GCF_000327345.1 Myotis davidii | reverse complement strand
GTCTGCCCCCTGGTGGTCAGTGCGTGTCATAGTGACTATTTGTTCTGCCTTTATGGTCAATTTGCGTATTACCCTTTTATTATATAGGATGCCTCAGGCAACTAGTTTTAAGTGAATTTCACTGTGTGAATAACTTCTTTCAGTGCTGCAATTTGGTGATTCAGACTAAGATGATGTGATCTTAGATCATCTATTTAAGATGAAATAAATGATTCTACCTTTCTGGAAAAAAAAGAAAAAGAAAGGAGTGTTCCTAGGTGAAGTAACCATAAATGCAAATGTCCTGAGACAGACCTGAACTTAGAACCTAGTGAATGGGGGTAAGTGGGAAGAGATAAGATTTAAGAGTCTGTCAGGGGCCAGCTGTGTAGGGCATTATGGACTACAGTAAGGATTTCAAATAGGAAGCCTTTGTAGGATTTTAAACAGGAGAGTGATGTAATGTGAACTGACTTATGCTTTTGAAAGGTCATTCTGGCAGCTCTGTGCAAGCTGGACTTTAGGGAAGAAGCATGGAGGAAGAGGAATTGGTTAGGAGCCTGTTGCAATAGGCAGATAAAAGGTACTGCTCACTTGGCTAGAGCTGTAGCCATGGAGAAGTGGTTTCTACTGGCTGTTTTCAAGCACAGATGTTCTTCTGTAAGAGGCAGTGCTAGCATGCAAGCCACTGTAGCACGTGCTTTTCAGTGTACTGTTGCAGGATGAGATTCAGAGTCTGTTATAGGATTTGGAGCAGGTATGTGTATGATACTCAAGCTCAATGTGAAGGAGAGTACAAAATGCGAGAAGGCATTCTCCTGTGTATAGAAAGGCCAGCATTGTGACCAGGACAGTGTTAGGGTGCTGAAACTTGCACCCAGGAATATTAAAAGAGATACTGAGTATACTACTCTGCTTTGGAGATCTGTGTTAATGCCTTTCTCTAAGAGATAAATGTTGCTATCAGGAGTGAGTGGTGGAAACACTAGTGTATATCACACAGTGAATCAAGTCATGAAACTTTAAATGTATGAAACATTTACTATCACCATGAAACACTTACTATGCCATTGGGCACTAAAGTAAATGAAGTAAAATTGGTATTAGGAGATAAATGATTTATTGTGGAGCTGCATTACTTTTTATATTTTCAATATTCTGGAAAACAGATTTTATCATCAATCTAGGTTACTCTTTTAGAAAAAAAACTTTAATCTCAAAAAATTACATATATTTCCATTACAGTGACCATTTATAGGAATAGGCTTTTTAAAAATCTATGATCTATTACCTAACATAGCCTCTTTTAAGATATATAATTTAGAAGGATTTCCTAGCTAGCCAAGTCTTAACATGTGTAACTTAATAGCAGAAATCACAATATAACTAGAGAAATGAACTAAAGTTAGATCAGATTCTGGGGTACCAAGATGCTGCCCTGAAGAAATACACAATTTAGCAACAAAATAAACATTTGTTTAGGTATTTGAACACTTATTTCCCCCTGTTGGTCTCTATCCCAAGACGCTAAGATAGGGAAGCCTGTTTCTGAGATCTTCATTTGAAGAGCGAGGTCAAGGAGTGGTTAACTTGGACACAGCACTGGTGCAGAACTGATTTACCTTGTTTTAGATCTGTGGGCTGTCCGATTTTTTTTTTTAAATATATTTTATTGATTTTTTTTACAGAGAGGAAGGGAGAGAGATAGAGAGTTAGAAACATCGATGAGAGAGAAACATCGATCAGCTGCCTCCTGCACATCTCCCACTGAGGATGTGCCCGCAACCCAGGTACATGCCCTTGACCGGAATCGAACCTGGGACCTTTCAGTCCGCAGGCCGACGCTCTATCCACTGAGCCAAACCGGTTTCGGCCGATTTTTTTTTTTTTTAATCAGTTTGCCAGCAAAATTGGAAATGCTTTCTGCTTTTTTCATCAACAATCTTGGGCTCTCTCTCTAGAGGTCTTCTCTGTCAAAAACACTTTTTCTCTTTACCATGGGTTTTTATGTTCCTTGGATAAGCAAAGAACAACTCATGAGGAAAAAGGCACTCTAGAAAAAGATGGTAATTGTGAGACCAGATGGTAAGCATTATTTAGCTGATGAGGGTGTGTAGCTGTGCTGGAAGGTGTGGTAATACGATCTGGTTCTGCAGCCGTGACCTGTTTTTTGTATCTACAGTCCGGCGCCTCTCCTTCCATCTTTGTGGGCACTGGGGCCCTCACAGAGCGATTGGGCAGGTGTGTAAGAAAGGAATGAAGCTTGCGCTAGGAAAGGCAACTTCTGCTATTTATTCCAACCCACAGATATTTTTTGAATGTCCTTCTCCCCATGTTACTTATTGGCAAATCGTGCAGAATGTAACTACTCTTGTTCAGCACACTGACAGACAGTCCTGGGATTCCAGTTGCCATCAGTCTATCACGGTGTCTTTAAGGCATCTCCACTTGAAATTTTGCAGGTACCTCCAACTAAAGATAGATAAAAAGGAGATCATCATCTCTGTTCACCTCACCTCACCTCACCTCACCTCACCTCACAAAACACCAACCTTTTCTGCTGTGTTTCCTCCTTCAGGGAAAAGTGGCACCATTATTCCCTTACCCAAATGGATAATCTAGGAGGCATCCTAGACTCTCAAATCTTTCTTATCCATTTCATGCAGCCCATCTCCGAAATACTTTTCTAACCCTTCCATTCCTCTCTTTCCTCATTGTCACTGCCCTAGTTTAAGCTCCTCTGGAATTTGGAAACATCTGATGTTTTTGCCTTTATTTTTATCCAGATCGTTTTATTCATCCAGTGTTGTATATTAAATGAGACTCTGACCAATGAGGCCAATGAAATTTAAGTCTCATAGGAGGATGGGTAGATGAAGATCATTATTTCTTATAAGCTCAACAGGCTATTATAGTGTGTGGCTAGGGGTGAGAATCAATGATGGACTAGAGAAATTTCAAATGTCTTAGCCATATACAAGGTCTTCATGACCTTGGAGCAGGGGTCCTCAAACTTTTTAAACAGGAGGCCAGTTCACTGTCCCTCAGACCGTTGGAGGGCCGGACTATAGTTTTAAAAAAAACAAACTAGTCGGCTGCTAAGCAACAGGCAGCAGCGGCAAAAACACCTGGAGGCCGGATAAATGTTTTCGGTGGGCCGCATGTGGCCCGCGGGCCATAGTTTGAGGACCCCTGCCTTGGAGATCTTATCTGTTGCCACTTCTGCTTCTGATTTTACAATAAGTAACCATAAACTACATGTACTTCCTCGTACTTTCATGCTGTTACATACCATTTCTTGGTTTTATGCCATTACTTGGTCTGTGGGGGACCCATTCATCAGAAATGTTCTGGAAATAAAGCACTATTTCTTTGGAGTACCCAATTATTTTATTTTCCATGTTGGTAGGTATGAGTTGACTCATGAGAACCTCCAAAATGACTTGGGGCTTCTGTGCTTCTCTGTGTTTCCTCTCTTCTCCTTCTTGTTATCCTCCTCACATCCAATTGCAAGTCCTAGCAATACTATATAATAAAAGGCTAACATACAAATCGACCAAACGGCTGAACTACCCGTTGCTATGATGTGCACTGACCACCAAGGGGTACACTTAATACAGGAGCTGCCCCTTGGTGGTCAGTGCGCTCCCACAGGGGGTGCGCCACTCAGCCAGAAGCCCTGAGACAGGCTCACGGCACGAGCGCAGTGGCGGTGGTGGGAGCCCCTTCCGCCTCCCCTGCAGTGCTAAGGATGTCCAACCGCCGGCTTAGGCCCACTCAAATCCAGCAGTCGGACATCCCCTGAGGGCTTCTGGACTGTGAGAGGGCGCAGGCCGAGCTGAGGGGCCCCCCCACCCCCCGAGTGCATGAATTTCGTGTACCGGGCCTCTAATCTCATAATTAGGATGGTGTTACATCAGAGCTTTTTTAAATGCCAGGTCTTCATGGTCCAGAACATGCTTCCATGTTCTGCCCTGGAGGAACTCTGCCCTGGTACTGCGCTATAACAGACTTTACACATGATACCACCCACCATGTAGGTCATGTAGTCAGATAGACGTGCAGGGTATAAAGAGCTTTTATGTGTTTTATCTCAGTTTGATCCTCATCATACCCTGTGGAGTAGACAGGGGCCTAGTACTTTTCCTCTTTACAGATGTGGAAATGGTGATTACTTTTACTTTTTTCAACCTGACTTGTAGGTATATACTTGAGTCTCTGCAGATTATATCCCGATAGGGTCCACAATGTACTATGACCAGACTGAATTATGATTAGCTACTTATTATTAAAGGGACTTGGGTGTAGCTTTTGTTTGTAGAAGCTTGTTGGTACATCTGTAATTGGAACAAACTTAATTCTTAATTTCCGCTCACTATTGTTTAGAAGCCTAATTACCTTATAATTTTCCAGGCCCCATTTTCCACTTATGTAGTCCATCATCATCTTTTGGTCAGTTTTGTCCATGGCACGTCTCTGAAACAGAAGGGAAAACTTGTATGATTTGTTTTACATGTTGATTTTTGAGGCCTGGACTTTGAGTCCCTTAAATTACTCAATCAAGTCTTGAAAATCCAAATGCAGTGTTGGGACTGTGTGGTTGGGCCTAATCATAGTATTAAAAACATTTCTTTTCAGTGAGACGAAGGGAAGAGGACTTTGAGTTCCTCAATGAAGCGTCCACATATAGTAGCTTCTGGGTCAGGCCATAGTGTTTCCCACTTCCTATCTCCAATCTAGCAAGGTTCCTTGCATTTTCTTTTTTGGGTGGGGGGGTGAGGTGGGGGGCTAAAAGTTAGGTCCATCAGACTAGTTTATGGAACCATAGCTTTATTAAAAAAATCTTGCTCTTCTTGAATGTAAGAATTAGAAGACATTATAAACAACAAATGACTGTATTTGACTTCTCTCACTTTTGAACAAAGTCACACAGTTTGAGCAAGTCCACGAGAATAAGGAGTCCCCTTCTACTGCCTGGAAGGAGCAAAAGATCATTTTATTCAAAATAAATCTATTGAGATCCATGTTGCTGGTATCTCATCGAGCTCTGAATTTGAGTTCAATCAGAGCTTTGATGAAGGAAAGGGGAAAGAAATCTTGAAAGAATGCTGTTCCATTCATGAAGAGTTTGCATGTTTTCAGTTTCCAAGTAAATGGAATAATGGCACCATGCTTTTCCATCCAGGCATTTTCCACCCCGAGAATAATGCCCTTCCTGGTTTCTCAATGAATAATGCATTATTTCTGAAAGTCCAGAGGCATTCCTTTCATTTTCCTTTATGTTTAGCTTTCTAAGTGATTTTCAAGCAAGGAAATTCAAGGACTTGGACTAAATGCTTTATTAACATTTTTACTTGAAGTTCAAATAGCTTCTTGCCTATTATCTCCTGATGTTTGAAATATTTTTTTCTCTCTCTAAGGAAAGCCTAAGGTATTGTATTTATGAGAAAGTGAAATACCTTGGACAGTCTTCAAAGTGAATGGCAGTTTAAAATCAATACACATTTGGGTTTTAAAACAAAGAGCTTTCTGGGGGTACTCTTCTCCTTTATTTTCATTTCTCTGTTGAAAAGATTCAAAAAGGAAAGCTCACATCCAAAAAAACTCGGCTGTTTGGAGACTAAATCTTGTTTGTTTATATTTTGTGAAGCCCATTCCTTGAGGCTAGTCCAAATCCCCCACCCTGGTCCAAGTCTGCATCCACCTAGGCCCGTGGTCGGCAAACTGCGGCTCTTTGGCCCCTTGAGTGTGGCTCTTCCTAAGCCTTAGGAGTACCCTAATTAAGTTAATAACAATGGACCTACCCATATAGTTTAAGTTTAAAAAATTTGGCTCTCAAAAGAAATTTCAACCGTTGTACTGTTGATGTTTGGCTCTATTGACTAATGAGTTTGCTGACCACTGAGCCAGTACCATTTAAATCGAAAGATTCAAAAGCTCATCTGGGATCATCTCTATTTGCTGTCTACACATTGTATGGCCTGATGCATATGGGGTAAGATGTAATGGGACACGACAGTACCTACTGGTTCTATTGGCTCATGTTCTCCTAGCTGAGGATCCTAGATCATCCTGGGGTAACACAGTGGTAGATTTTAATACTGTTTCACCACCTTTATTTTTCCTGAGAGCCAAATGAGTGATTTCAGGAACTAAAAAACCTGGAATTAATAATATAATCTATATTTCCATTCTTCCTTTTATTGTAAAATCTTAATGACTTAGAATAGTTGGGAAGAAAGAAGACATCATTGATCTAAATTTGTAAGACGTCTAAAGCCTAACATTTGGTTTAAAATATTTAATTTGATTAATTTCAAGAAGTGGGAGTGCAACCATATTTTCTGGAGTGTGGACTCTGGATCCAGCCTCTAAAAGCAGAAACTCTGGTATCTATTTCCTGTCTGCCACTTTCTAATACCATGGTCTTGAGCAAGTTACTTAACTTTTTGGGTCTCAGTTTTTTCATCTGCATGATGGGAGAATAACTGCTATCTCATAGGGTTATTGTGCAGATTAAGTAAGGTAATATTTATAAAGCATATAGAAAAGCACCATTTAAGTGGCTGTTGAATAAAAATAAAATCAAACAGCCCTAGCCTGTTTGGCTCAGTGGGTAGAGCGTCAGCCTGTGGACCAAAGGGTCCCGGGTTTGATTCCCGTCAAGGGCACATACCTCAGTTGGAGGCTCCTCCCTGACCTGGATTCTAGTCGGGGCTTGTGCAGGAGGCAACCAATCAATGTGTTTCTCTCACATCCATATTTCTCTCTGTCTTTCCCTCTCTCTTCCCCTCTCCCTAAAAATCAATGGAAAATATCAATGGTGAGGATTAACCACAAAAAAAAAGCAGATAAACATCTTCTGGTTGTTGGAAGGGGCTATAGCCAAAGAGGCTCAGGCTACTGAGCAGATCCTAACAATGGTATTGTTATTGTTGTTACTGCTAAAATATACTGAGTGATTGATTTCTTAGCACCCATTTACTCTTTACAACAAATGACAAACTTAATGAGGAAAATATAACCATTTTTTTCAGATGAGAAAACTGAGGTATGAAAAGTAATTTGCCTAAGTTTACCCAGTTTACAAAACAACAAAACAAGGATTTGAGCCCAATCAACCTGAATTCAGAAACTGTGCTGTAACTAAATATGAAAGAACATTTGTCATAGTGTTTATCTTTTGCCTGAAAACAATCTTATGCTATTAAAATCCATACCTCTATGAGCATCAAAGTGTGTATCCCGAATGAAGTTTTTCATGTCTCAGTTGTTTAGCAACTCTATGTTTTGTTCAAAGTAATCATCATCCATGTCTCATAAATACTCCATCTTAGTAAGGTCTGAATTAATGAGGTTTTATTAAATTGATTATTTTATCATCATTAAATTCTTTTCTGATTATTTCACAATATGAACATTTTATTTCAAATGGTGATCTGGGGGTTTTGAATATCAGTATTTTTATATTGAACGGGAATTATTTCACCTTATGGTTGTTGGCTTCATAATTATATTTGTCCTCTCTTTTTTAAATCCTCCCCACCCCTCTCCCTGTCCTTGTAGGTGCCTTTATCATCTGCTGGACCCCTGGACTGGTCTTGTTACTTCTCGATGTGTGCTGTCCACAGTGTGACGTTCTGGCCTATGAGAAATTCTTCCTCCTGCTTGCTGAGTTCAACTCTGCCATGAACCCCATCATCTACTCTTACCGTGACAAGGAGATGAGTGCCACCTTCAGACAGATCCTCTGCTGCCAGCGCAGTGAGAACACCAGCGGCCCCACGGAAGGCTCTGACCGCTCAGCTTCCTCCCTCAACCACACCATCTTGGCTGGAGTTCACAGCAATGACCACTCTGTGGTTTAGAAAGGAAATGAAGAGGAGAAGCCAGCATCATCTATTGAGGGATGAAGAGCCTCCCCCTACCCAAATGCCAGGGCAAGGTGTAGGGTGTGTGTGTGTGAGAGAGAGAGAGAGAGGGGAAAACAAACTCATGTACTTAAACACTAACCAACGGCAGTATTTGTTCCTAGACCCAACAAGACTTGATATATGTTGAAAATTAGCTTATGTGACAACCCTCATCTGGATCCCCATTCCCTTTGAAAGTAGACAGTGGAGCTCTTATAATGGAATTCGTAAATAGACTCTGGAGTGTTTCTTTAGAGAGACGACACTAACTAGACTTCAAAAGATTTTGTGTGGTTTGGTGCAAGTCAGAATAAATGCTGACTAATGGAATCCACAACTTCATTTACACGCAGGCTTCCCTTTTTTATTTTTAAAGGATACATTTCATTTAATAAACATGTTTATGCCTATCAGTATGCTTGTGATGGATAAGACTATAGACTTTTTAAACTACCGTAACTTCATTTTTTTTCCACATGTAGGAAAACTGTAAATTAGACTTATTTTTGTTAGAAAGCATGCATGTAATATATGTATGCAGTATGTCTTACTTAAAAAGATAAAAGGGTATTAATTCTAAATCTTCTAGGAAATAGGAGAACCTAGATGTCAAAGCCAGTATTTGTTTAGGTTATGAAACAGACAATGCTCTAATCACATTACCTTTTTATTAAAGTGTTGTAACACATATTAAAAAAATGGGTTGTAAGTTTGTTACTGAAATAATATGTACTCTAAAAATGTCCTAGAAGATGAAACTCAGTAATATTGTTCCCACATATTTATAATACCCAAGTACATTCTAATTATTAGTACATCAGAAGGATTTTTGAATAGCCTGTGTTTTTCTGTATTATGAAATAATACATAGTCATTATAGGAAACTTGAAAAATGCAGAAAATGTATAAAACAGAAAAAATAATTACTGATAATAAATATCACAATCCAGAAGTAACCGCCCTTAACAGCTTTCCCCCCTGTGTATGCCTATATGTATATTATATAACTTTTATATAATTGGGATCATACTGTAAACAATTTTATAGTCATTTTTTTTCCACTACAGAATTGCCACATTTCCTACGGCACTAAAAATTTTACAAAAACATAATTTTTATGGCTATATAATATTCCATTTAATGGATGCAACTCAGTTTATTTAACCATTTCCATATTGTTGACTACTTAGGTTATTTCTGATTTTCATTATTATAAATGATGTTGCAAAAAGTTTGTGTACATGAGACTTTTTTCATATAATTGATTATTTACTTAGGATATGTTCCCATGAAGGATTTTTTTTAAAAAAAATGTGAATTGTCTTTTTATGCTCATACCTTTTATAAAAAGGGATTTCCTGCTTTGCACCTCATGGGTGACAATTGTGAGGAAAGCCAGTTAAATTACCTTTTTACAAAGGAAGTTCAGTGGTTAGTTTAGGGTGACTTTTTTAATATAGTAGGATGGACTAGAAACAGTCAACTGTCACAAATAACCAGGATACCCTAATTCATATGTCTAGCAATTCCAAATTTTATTTGAGGCACCAATTATTTAGCTCTCGGTAGCCACAACTGTAATGTAGCATTCAAGACAACGCGAAGAAGTCAAACGTGCCAAGTGAATGAAGGATCTTCCTATTAACTATCTTGGGACCCTTCTGTAGGAAATTGGTTGAGTGTCCGCATGTGACTGGATACTGTGTGTTCTCTGAGAATCACCCCAGAGGAACTGCTGCCATGTCAGGTGATACCTGTTTAATCTCACCTGTTTGTTGTAATAAGTAACCAATAAAGTCACAGTCATGAAGCAGGTGTGGGGAAGTCGGGGGTATGTTTAAGAGAAAGATGTCCAGAAGACGGTTGTCTAGGAGAAGGAAGTCAGTGCATGGTCACCATTTGAGCAGAGGGCTGACGTGTAAAGTGCCCAAAGTGAAAAGAATAACGGGGAACCAGTTAGCAGAAAGGTGCTTGCACATACTTTATACAATACACAGAGCGTTTTATATTGGAAGTGAAATAAATGAACTTGGACTTTCACTCATGCGCATGTATTCTGAAGGAGCTATGGACTATTTGAAATGAGAACGTACTAATTGGACCTTAATAAATCATTTTCTATCAGTGTTTGCTGTTCTGGTCAGTGCTATTTCTCTTGTCCAAGTCTGCGGTTTGCATTGCACGGTGCCTTTCTGCTTGTGACCTCCTTCATTTCCCAGCCTCAGGGCTCCTGAATGCTGAGGGGAAGCCACCACCATATGCTTCCCCAGCTCAGAACTGCTTTTTTTCAACCTGAGGAATAAGTCTTTGCCGTGTCCGAGAGATGGTGGTTTATGTTGCATCATAGGAGGGATAACATCTTAGGAGGATGCAACTGTACCCTGATTTTATCAGGCCTTTATGATGGCTTATGGAAAACTCTCCCAGGAGTTTACAAAGTCAAGGTGGTCTTTATGCTTATAGATGTAGTAACCAACAAGATAAAAATGATAGGTATCTTCCAGTTACTTGTTAATGATATTCTTTCAACACATTGCTAAAAGGTTGGAGAAAGATAAAATGTTTATTCGAATGAATGTCTCAGTGAGTACTTGGAAGCGAATTCTGTACCTTTAAATTCAGGTGGATGTCAGGTTTTTAGAAATCAAGTATCTTAGACCTCTTCTTCCCAAATTAGCCACCTCTCACAGATAGTCATCCCCTCTTATCCACAGTTTTGCTCTCCATGGTTTCAGTACCCTGTGGTCAACCATGGTCTGAAAATATGAAATGGAAAAATCCAGAAATAATTCCGAAGTTTTACAATTGCACGCTGTTCGGAGTAGCGGGACGAAATCTCGCGAGACCCGCTTCCTCTCACGAGACCCGCCTCCTCTCGCGAGGAAGGTGCATACTCCCTGTGTTGGGCGAGGAGCTGCGCTCTGCTCCTGGTCACTCACTCAGCGGCCATCTTGGTGATCGCAGGGACGGTCGCAGTTTTATGGTGATGGTATTCGCGCCCCCTTTATTTTCCTTTTTAATGGCCCCCAAGTACAAGAGTAGCGATGCTGTGGATATGCCGAAGGGGAACCGTAATGTGCTTCAAGTGAAAAGGTGAAAGCTTTCGACTTAATAAGGTAAGAAAAAAGTGGTATGACAGTATATTGTTAGAACTGCTCTGTTTTATTATTAGTTGTCAATCTCTTACTGTGCCTAATTTATAAAGTAAACTTTATCACGGGCAGGCATGTGAAAGGAAACATGGTGCTTGCAGGGTTCGGTGCCTTCTGTGGCTTCGGGCACCCCCGGCGGGGACTTGGAGCGCATTCCCAAGCACAAGAGAGGATTACTGTATTACCTTTTTCTGTACAGTAAGGCTGTCATTTCTAGGTTCACTTAACATTACATGATTAGTGAGTCTTATCGGTTTCCCTCTTCTCTCTCCTATTTACTTATTTATTTATTTATTTATTATTGTTTAAAATATTACATATGTCTCCTTTTCCCCCGATTGACCCCTCCCCCCAGGACAAGATCCCACCTCCCCAGTGTTCGTGTCCATTGGTTATGCTAATATGCATATACATTTAAAATTTTTAAAAATATATCTTTATTGATTTCAGAGAGGAAGGGAGAGGGAGAGAGATAGAAACATCAATGATGAGAGAAAATCAATAATCAGCTGCCTTGTGCCCATTGGGGAGGAGCCCACAACCTGAGCGTAAGCCCTGATGGGGAATTGGACCGTGACCTAGTTCCTAGATTGATGCTCAACCACTGAGCCACCCAGCCAGACTATACACATAAAATGTTAACTTTGGTAGAGAATACCAAAATACATTCCAAAAATATTGTACCAGTTTATAGAAACATGATGTATGACAGAATCTTTTATCTATATCTTCACCATAACTGGATGCTATTACTCTTTGAAGTTCCTTTCGTTAAAAGAGAGGTTGGATGCAAAATCCCGAAATACTTTGGAGATTAAGCACTTCTAAGTAACATATGGGTTAAAAGAAGAAATCTCAAGAGAAATTTAAAAATATTGTTAACTAAATAAAGGTGAATATAATATATAACTTATCAAGATTTTTGGGATACAGTGAAAGTAGTGATTACAGGAAATTTATACCAGTAGACGTACATATTAAAAAGAACTAAACTCAATAATCTAAGCTTTTACCTTATGAAACTAGAAAAAGAAAAGCAATGAAAACTGAAGTAAGCAAAAATCAATGAAATTGAAAAACAAACAATATCAACAGAGAAGATCAATGAAAACTAAAGCTGGTTCTTTGAAAAGATCAATAAAATTGGCAAGCCTCTAACCAGACCAAGAAAAAAAGGACACAAATTACTAATATCAAAAATGAAAAAAAGATATCACTGTAGATCTCAACGGACATTAAAGGATAATGAAGGCATACTATAAACAACCCTATGCTCACAGAGTTGATAACCTAAGTAAAATGGACCAGTTACTTGAAAGACAATCTGCCAAAACTCACACAAGAAGAAACAGACAATTTGAATAGGTGTGTAACTATTAAAAAATATTTTAATCCTCAACAGAGGATATTTTTCCATTGATTTTTAGAGAGATTGGAAGAGAGGGAATGACAGAAATATTGATATGAGAGAAACGTAGATTGGTTGCCAACTACACAAGGCCCAACCTGGGCCCGGGCCAAGGAGGAGCCTGCAACCTAGGTACATGCCCTTGACTGGAATGGAACCTGGACCCTTTGGTCCGCCCTTGACCAGAATCAGTCTGCAGGCTGACGCTCTATCCACTGAGCCAAACTGGCAAGAGATATTAAAGAAATTGAATCAATGATCAATAACCTTACAGAGCCTCTGGCTCAGATTTTTTCACTGGTGAATTCTACTTAAGGAAGAACTTACGTAATTTCTCTACAATCTTTTAGAAATAGAAACAGATACTCATTCTATGAGAACAGCATTATCCTAATACTAAAACCATTCAAAGCCATTATAAGAAAAGAAAACTAGAGGCCAATATTTTTCATGAACATAGAAAAATCTTCAGTAAAATATTAGCAAATTGAATCTAACCATGTATAGAAAGAATTGCATACCACGACCAAGTAGAATTTATTTCAGGTATGAAAGGTTTGTTAAACATTAAAAAAAACCAAAACCACAATTAGTGTAATCCATCATATCAACAGGTCCCCCTCAAAAAGAAAAATCACACATATCAATAGATGCAGAAAAGCATTTAAGAAAATCCAGAAACCATTAATGATAAATAACCCTCAGTAAACTAGAAATAGAGGGGTTTTCCTCTACTTAATAAAGAATATCTACAAAAATGCTGCATCTAACATCAGACTTAATGTTGAGAAACTTGAGTATCTCACTAAGATGAGGTACAAGGTAAAGATGTGTCCTTTCACCACTCCTTTTCAGCATCATACTAAAAATTATAGTTACTGTACTAAGAAAAGGAAATAAAAGGTGTATAGATTAGGAAAAAAGAAATAAAACTGTCTTTGTTCACAGGTGTCATGATTGTTTATGTAGAAAATCAGAACAAACAGCAAGTGGAACTAATAAGTTGTTATTGCAAGGTTGTATGATACAAGATTAATGTGCAAAATCGGTCATTTTCCCATATGTCAGCAATGAACAGGTGGAATTTGAAATTAAAAGCACAGTAGCATTTATAGTAGCACCAAAGAAAATTAAGTTCTTCAATATAAGTCTAACAAAACATTTACAAGATTTAATGAGGAAAACTATAAAACTCTGATGAAAGAAATCAAAGAACTAAATAAGTGGAGAAATAGTCCACGTTTGTGTATAGTAGTTACTCAATATCATCATGATGTCAGTTTTTCCCAAATTGGTCTATAGATTCAATGCAATCCTAGCCCAGATTCCACCACGGTATTTTGTACATATTGACAAACTGATTCTAAAGTGTATATGAAGAGGCAAAAGACCCAGAATAGCCAACACAATATTGAAGGAGAACAAAGTTGGACTCTCCCACCTCAAGATCTATATATATAAAAGGTTAAGTGACCGACCATGCGACTGTCTGGTACATATGACGTGTGTTTCCATCTGTCATTGTCTATTGTGAATTTTGTTGTTTTTGTTGACATTCTGAAGCTGAAAGAAAGCGATTGTCTACAAAATATGCCTGAAGACCAACTATTGGCACAGTGGACCACTGAAGTTGAAAGAAGCCGGTGTCTTCGACAGAATGTATCTGAAGACCAACTATTGGCACAACTATTGCACAATTAATTTCCTTTCAATGTGCATGAATCCGTGCACCGGGCTACTAGTTTACTATAAAACTACAGTCATCAAGACAGTTTGCTATTGGTGAAAGACTAGACAAATAGATAAATGGAACAGAATCAGAACTTAGAAATAGACCCACACAAACATAATCAACTGATCTTTGACAAAGGAACAAAGGCAATCCAATGGAACAAAGATAGTCTTTTCAACAAATGGTTCTGAAACAACTGAATATCCACGTGGAAAAACATGAATCTAGGCACAGATCTTACAGCCTTACAAAAATTAACTCAAAATGAGGCCTACATGTAAATGCAAAGCTACAAAACTCCTAGAAGTTAACTTAAGAGAAAATCTTGATGACCTTGGGGTTGGCAATGACTTTTTAGCTAAAACAGATCCAGTGATATACTAGATTCATTAAAATTTAAAACATATGGTCTGTGAAACATATGTTCAGAAAAGACAAGCAAGAGACTGGGAGAAAATATTAGCAAAATACATATCTGATAAAGGCCTATTATCCAAAATAGACAAAGAACTCTTAAAACATAACAGTAAATAATGCCATTTAAAAAATGAGCAAAGACCTGAACTGGCACCTCACCAAAGGAGATATATAGATGTCAAATAAACGTATAGAAAGATACTCAACATCATATGTTCTTAAAAAATTACAAATTAAAAGAACAATGGAGGTACCACTACACACCTATTAGAATGGCAAAAATCCAAAACACAACATCAGAAGGATATGGAACAATTGGAACTCTCATTTATTGCTGGTGGGAATGCAAATGGTATATAGCACTTCAGAAGATATAGTTGCAGTTCCTTATAAAACTAAATATCCTTTTACCACGTGATTCTGCAATTGCGCTCTTTAGTATTTTGCTCAAAGGTGTTGAAAACTTATCTCCACACAAAAATCTGCATATGGTTGTTTATAGCAGGGACAATACTTTTTAGTTCTTTAGAAGCCCTGATGTTTGGATGGTTCTTGAAGATACCAACTTAGATCTCTCTGAAATCTGAAGGAAATATTTTACAATCAGAAACTTAGCTTCATCTTTAGAGCATATTTTTCTGACAGTGCCTTCAATTTGTCCTTTTCCTGAATCTGTGTGTGTGATGTGTGTGTGTGATGTGTGTGTGTTGTTTTGTTTTACTTAGCATCGTTTGCCATTTTTAGAAATTGACAGCTTTCAAATCAAACAATTCCTGGATCCTTTATACTTAGCAGTCTTTTATTTTTCCCAGCTCATTTCTCTTGTGATGCATCCTTTCTAATAAAAGAGTAATATGCAAATTGACCATCACTCCAACACACAAGATGGCCATCCCCATGTGGTCAAACATAGCTGCCCCCATGTGGACACAAGATGGCCTGCAGGGGAGGGCAGTTGGGAGGAACCAGGCCTGCAAGGGAGGGCAGTTGGGAGCAATCAGGCCTGCAGGGGAGGGCAGTTAGGGGTGACCAGGCCAGCAGAGGAGGGCAGTTGGCGATGACAAGGCCTGCAGGGGAGGACAGTTGCAAGGAACCAGGCCTGCAGTGGAGGACAGTTAGGGGTGACCAGGCCTTCAGGAGAGGGAGGTTAGGGCCAATCAGGCCGGCAGCGGAGTGCAGTTAGGGGCGAGCAGGCCAGCAGGTGAAGCCAGTTAGGGGCAATCGGGCTGGCAGGGGAACAGTTAGGCGTCGATCAGGCTGGCAATCAGGTAGGCAGGCAGGCAAACGGTTTGGAGCCAGCAGTCCTGGATTGTGAGAGGAATGTCCGACTGCCCGTTTAGGCTCGATCCCTCAAGGGGTCCCAGATTGGAGAGGGTGTGGGCTGGGCTGAGGGACAACCCCCCCCCCTTTTCTGGTGCACGAATTTCATGCACCAGGCCTCTAGTTTTATCATAAATGGCAAAAACCCCCACCCACCCACATACAAAAAACCCCCCCAAAAACCCAGGCAAAACCTCAAAACCACACCTGGAAATCTAGTTAAATCACCAAATTCATAGGTATATTTTCTACTTTCTATGTTAATGTAGGTGTCAGTGTTACTAAACTTTCTGCCACTCTTTTATTTGTTTTTGTTATTTATTTATTTACTTTCAACAATCCTTTTGTAATAGCTTTATTGGAATATAGTTCACATGTAATTGACTAATTTAATGCGAACAGGTCAATGACATTTAGTATAGTCACAAAATTGTACAACCATCACCACAACTTAAGAACATTTTAATCACCTCCCCCCAAAAAACCTATATCTTTTATCAGTCACTCCCCTTTTTCTCCCAACCTTCTCTTCCTCCACCCCAATCATAGGCAACCATCAATCTGTTTTCTGTCTGTATAAGTTTGCCTAATATGAACATTTCACATGGATACATTCAGTGACCTGTGCTCTGGTCATTAAGGAGAGAAAATATCTCTAGTACAGACAGTGACACTGAGCTTTAGTTAGGTTTGCCTTCCCAAAATCGTGAGTCCTGAAACCTCCTATTAAATGGCCTGGGTGGGGCCAATGTCTCATTAATATATAGATGACACTTGAAGTCTATTTTGCACAGGTCTCTAGAAGAGGCAGAATGGTGTTATTCAGTGGCTTTCAACTCTATCAAAACCAGTGTCTACCTTTATTAACAATTTTGTGTTTTAAAAATTATTATTCTGAAGTGAGGTTCTTAGATAATACAATCTACCTAGTTCATAATTTAAAAAATGTCTAATTCTTTATCATACAGTGGAACACATGAAAAGAAACTAATCCTATATAATAACAGGCTGATATGCAAATTGAATGGCAGAACCACCAGTTGCTATGACGCTCACTGACCACCAGGGGGCAGATGCTCAATGCAGGAGCTGCCCCCTGGTGGTCAGTGCGCTCCCACAGGGGGAGTGCCCCTCAGCCAGAATCCCTGAGCCGGGCTCATGGCTGGCTAGCGCAGCAGTGGTGACAGGAGCCTCTCCTGCCTCCTCAGCAGTGCTAAGGATGTCCAACTGCAGGCTTAGGATATCCCCTGAGGGCTTCCGGACTGCGAGAGGGAGCAGGCCAGGCTCAGGGGACCCCCTCCCCCAAGTGCACGGATGTTGTGCACTGGGCCTCTAGTTTAAAATAAAATGACATTTCAATACATGAATGCTCAGAAAAACACACACACTACAGTAGAGGAAATGAGGTAGTTAGATGTTTGTATACATATGTTGAGTTCAGTTTAGATTTCAGAGAGACATTATTTAACCAAATATAGTAACTCCCACCAGTAACACAATCAGTGAAGTCCAACAAATTTAATTACATTAAATACAGGGTCACATTATTTAAAGGCCAATGAAATGGCTAAGCAAATGGCAAGCAGCGAGCCTACTGAGATGTCCTGGGGTTGGCCGTGTGGGCCCAACTGTCCCCACCCTATTGTAGTTTGGAGCCTCCTGGTGGCAGTTGCTCTGCTGGAGCTTAATATTGATGGGAAGAATTCTAGATTCTGTACTTTCAATTCTTGAACTGGATTGTAACATCTTACTGGTTCCCTCACTAATTAATGAGCTAAATAACATCTTTGCCATGTATTCATATAATTTTTGTAGGAGAGTCATGGTTTTATTTCTTAAAAAAAAATAACCACTTAGCTCTATCAAACCCCTCCCCCCCCACCCCACCCCCCCAAAAAAATAAAAAGGGTGGCAAGAGGCTGAGGGTCTGGAATGGGGAAGGTTAGAATGTGCATGAATTCATAGCCTGAGGACATGTCAGGAACTGTAGACAGCAAGAGTGCACGGTGCAAACACCAAAGCAAGGCAGGGCCTGTTACACCTGGGCAGAAGCAGGTGTCCAATCCTGGACACCAGCTGGAACGAGCCCGGAATCCGTGGGTGTCTCAGAGATAGGCCACAGCTCCTCTTTCCAATGCCATGGTATCCATGAGCTTCTGCTACCCAGATGCCTCAAGGAGAAAATGGTGAGGAGAAAAGTTTCCCAGAGGAAACTGAGTTAAGCTTCAATAAACTAAGTTTTAAAATAATTTTCAAAGTTACCCTGCATAAATGAGATTGATTTTTTCTTTTGAAATAGGACCTCAGAAGATTGAATTCAGTATAAAGAAATAAAGTAACACTTTTTCACCTCCAAAGCGAAACTATACATTTAACCATATTATGCATAAAGGGGATCATGGCATCTATGTTGCATTGTAATCTTTCCCCTCTATGGATATCATTCAGGCATTTGCATACACATGTATCTCAACCTTTAAATTGCTGCATGATATTCCATTGTGCGCATATATTATAATTAAAATACTGTTTGGTGAACATTTAAGTTTTTATAAATTTTCCTTCATAAAAATGCTGGGATAAGAATCTTATCTATCTTTGTGCACTTGTCTGATTACTTCCCTAAGCTAATTTTCTAGAAGTGAAATTGCTGATACAACAATTAAATAGGTCTATTCAATTTTTGATGCTACTTACTGGATGTCCTTGAAGGTTTCCAGTTATTAGAGAGCTCATTTCCCCATGCCTTCATCAATACTTATCTTGAGTAATCTTTTGATTCTTAGCCAAATTGGTATGTATTTACCAATTTCTTGCTTTAATTTTTTTGTTTATTGGTGGGATTGAAGGTTTTTTCATAAGTTTATTATTTTTCTTTGCATATTCCTTTTCTATTTTTTATGAGTTATTGGCCATTTTAATTTGGGATTTATTTGTTTTACTAACCTTATATAAGATAACTGTTTTTCCTAGCTTTGATATAATATCTTTGGCTACATAAAAGTGTTTCATTTTCCCTTAATTGTATATTATTTTCATTTATGTTTTCTGAATTTATGTACTAGAAATGCTTTGTCCTCTCCCATTTTGTAAATGTATTTAGCTATCTTTTACTCTTTATTTCGTGCTTCTATTATTTTTAGTGGCTAAATATTCAATATCACTGAAATTTATTTAAGTGTATGGTAAGAAGTGGAGTTGTGCCTTTATTTTTCCCAAGAAAAAAGTCAATTTTTCTAGCTCCAATTACGGAATTATTCATGAATGTACACATGTGTTATAAATGTATGTGCCCATGGGGAAAGATAAAGAATAAGAAAGATACAAGGTATTCTGTTGATTTCAACTCTTTTAGTTTAATAATTCATATATTATAACTTAATATTTATTTTAATTATTGCAATGTTAAATGTTTTAATATATGATATGGAAACTTACCCATACTATTTATTCCTTTGAGTCAATATTTTTGTAGGTATTCTTATACATTTGTTCTATTTATAATTTAGAATTAACGTGTCAACCCTCCCCCCCCCCAAATTTGTTAAGTATGAGAGTTCTTTGCTAGATTTACAGATTTGTTTTCTTTCTTATAAAGTTTGTGATTGGCATATGCCATAATTTATATTGTTCTGCTTTAAGTATCAAGTTAAAATAGTTTCGCCATAGTCTCTCATTGTGAATTTGACCAAACTCAATGCTTATGGCTTAGATGGACATGGTTGAATATTTTTTTTATTCACTTGATACAATAAAATTCTTTGTTTAAATTTATACTTCTACAAGTGTTAGTATTTCCAAGCCTTCTATTTTCTTTTTAAATTCATTTTCCAATTCTACATTATTTTGTTTTGGGCATGTAGCTTATAAACAACAAAAAGCTTGATTTTGCTCTATTATTCATTCCATGAGGATTTATACAATAAGATTAATTAAAAGTTGCCTCTTTTTTATTCTCTTTATTAAGCTTTTGTATATGTTTATTTTTCTTTGTTCTAAGTTGCCATTTTGAAATTACTTTTCTAGTTTTCCTGAAGTTATACATTTAGAAGTGTTTTTCAAAAACATTTTAACCTTTATCAATAAAAATGTTCCCCTTTTTCCAGTTTTACTTCCTTCCTACACTTTTTCATATATTAAAAAATCTGCATATTTATTTTCATATCCTTCCCCCCCCCCCAAAAAAAAATTCTGTTTCTCTTGGAAGGATCTTTGCTAACATATGCCAACAAGTCCTTAGATAACTCTATTTTGTTGGTCATCTAGCTTGTTAGTTTTCTTTCCACCACATCTTCCTCTTTCTTTACCTCTCTATGCTGGATCATTTTTCTTTTGGCTTCCATGAATGTTTTTTCTTCCAGAAAGCATACTTTGTATGTGTGAAAATATATTTCATTTTTCCTCTCACATGAACATTTTTTGGCTGAGTTTATAATTCTTGGGCAATAATCTCTTTCTTAAGGAATTTTTAAATGTTGCTCAATTGTCTCTAGCATTGAATGTTTTGGGAATGATAAATGATGTCAGTCTGATACATTATTATAGTGCAGGATTTAATCTTTATTTTGGAATTCAGAAAACAGGAGTTTCTATCTTAGTATCTATCTTTTTTTCAAAATGTCTCTTGTAGACTTGAGAAGAATATTCTCTAATGGTTAGAAGTAAAATTTTATATGTTTTTTATTACATAGAATATATAGATTGTGTTATAAAATTTTTGCTCTTTTGTTGTGTTCTGCTTTTCCTGTCAACAACTCAGAAAGACAAATTGAAACTACTCTGATGGTGCATTTGCCATTTTTTCTTTGGGGATCTATGAATTTCTACTTTTTGTGTTCTGAGGCTATTAGAAGTGTTCATGTTTAAAACAATCTTCCTAGTAAATTAAATCTTCTATCATCATGGAGTAGTCCTTGTTATATCAATAGTGATTTTTAACATAAATGTTTTAAAATTTGGTCTTCATATAGTTGAGTATTTTTTTACTGCTTCTCAGGATTCAGTGAGTCTTTTTATGTAAACTTAAATCAGCTCAGAGAATTTTTATTTTATTATTTCTTTCATGTGCTCTCTAGTCATTCTGAAAGACCTAATTATGTAGATGTTGGACCATCCTGACCTTATTATTCATATTACTGACCATTTCTCTTACATTTACCTTAGTGTCTCTTTTTGCTATAGATTCAGTCATAATTTCCACTACAATGAAAACTCCATGAGATCAGGGGCCATTTGCTTCATGTGTCCCTGGTGTCTGCATGTGAACCAGAAGGGACAACAGACGAGACACTTAAATAATATTTATTGAATAAATGAGTGAATTATTGGTGTGCTTGCTCTAATTTATTTTCAGCAGTCCAGGGACTATTTATTTTACTATTTCTGGCCTCTAGTTATTTTTTTAACTGTATAAATCATCTTTATCCCCCCTAGAAACTCATTCTTATTCTCTGATTAGTCCTTTTCCATAGCACCCTACATTAGTTTGATGTGTCCCTGTAGTCTACCAAATTACACTGAAAATGCACAATGTGATTTCTAAAAAGTTGGTTTTTTTGTTTGTTTGTTTTTTTGCTATTGAGTCTACTTCTGTGAGAGGAGCTTTGGCACTACGCTAGAATATCTTTTTATCAATGAAGGATAAACTTGACTAGTATTGGAGCTGATCCGAGCCCTTTCAGCAATTGAATATGTCACTTTTTGGTGTCCCCACTATGGCTTAACCTGACCAGCTAGCTACTGACTGGAGGAATCTGAAAACATGCTTTTCTTTGGATAGAGTTAATGGATGGAGATTATAGAATTTATGCAGTGTTGATTTACAATCAGCAGTTCTTAACAGTATTGAATTTCACTGCTACTCTGAAGATCCTTGAAGGCTCACTATGGTTTAGGAAGAATAGAAGTAAGGAGAAAAAGATGTCAACATTGAAAGCTTTGGGGCATGGGATTTCTTAATAAAATTGAGAAATTAGTGCCAGGATAGAGTGCGCAGGCACTCCTCCACTCATTAAAAACAGAGCACCTAAAAGAAAGGTGCCAGTGGGATTCTCCAGGGCAGGCCAGTTCTGACTTTGATTTGCATGTCCAGTTCTTCACTGAGGGGCTCTACCCACACAGATATCCTTTCCCCCCTTCTGGTCACAGGCCCTAAGGTGGGAGGGAGCCTCATTTGTTTAGGTTGAGGGGAGGAGGGACATCTAGTGGTAGTCTGCTTCCAGGAGGACTGTTACTGGAGATAAAGCTTCAGTGTCAAAAATCTGGGACAGAGGTCCTGTCCTGACATCTGATGAAATACTGAGTTGAGTGTGTGTGCTTCTCAAGAATTTGCCCATCTGAGCAAGGCATCAAGTTTACTAAGGGCTGAGGGTGGTTATCCACCTGGAAGACATCTAGAAGCACATTACAAGGATGATAGACGGTGGTGATGTGATTTTGACTAGAGGGGCAGGGAGACATATTCAAAATTATTAATCTATGTAAATCATTTTAGCATCTGACCTTCCCTAAAAGAAAGGCTTTTCCCACCTTGGCTAGTCCCTCTCCACTACTCTCTGAGGAGCATTTTCCCCTGTCTCACCAGTTCCTGGAAACAGTGAAAGGGCAGAGAAAGCCCTAATTGGAGATGGGAACATAAAGAGGGGAAAACAACTCAGGGAAGAGACAGGAAGTTGATCTCCACAGTAAATCAGAGGGAAGACAAGGGTTTTTAATTGGGTACCACTTTCTGTTTGTTTGTTTTTGAGTTGCATATTTAAGATTGAAATTTAAAAAAATATCCTTCCTATATAATAAAGAGGTGATATGCAAATTGACCCTCATGCCGTACCACTGTCACAAGATGGCTGCATGCACAGTGGGGGCAGGGCAGTGGGGTGGCACTCCAGGACTCAGGGCCATCCTGTGGCATGCTGGCCACGTGGGGTGGGACTCCGGGACTCAGGGTGGTCCCATGGCGCGAGGGAGGGTGGGGAGGGCCCGGGTCTCACGCGATTTCACACGACAGGTCACTAGTATATTAATAATTACTATTTTGGAATTCTTCTTCTTGTTCTTTGAATGTGACATCATCCAGGAGCCAGGTCCACTTGTGCCCAAGATTCATAAGGATCACAGTTTCTGTTCTTGCTGCCATATCCTCACTGCTGCTTATTCTTAACCAGAGTTCAGAATTCTGGCTTTTTCCTAAAATGGCTCTTTGAGCCTCAACTCATGAACATCTGACTCTGACTGCTCTGCTTCCATCACAGGAAGAGGTTAACCTGACCTTTGATTCCTCATTTTATCAACTCGGCCCATCTCTAAACTCTTCTTGACAAACCCAGTCCCTAATCCCCTCTTCCGACGTTCCACTCCCAGGGTTCCTGCTCAAATAGTTGTCAGCTCTGCAGAGCAAGAAGTGTGCTCCTGTTCCATTGTTTTGTAAAGCTCTGTGTTCCCTTGCACTAGTTCTCAAACAGAATCTTTTCTGAATAGCACGCCTGACATTTGATTATTCCTATAGGAATGTCATACTAATCTCTTTGGTATTACAGTGGGGCCTTTGCTTACGAGTGTCCTGACTTACCAGTGTCCTGACTAACAAGTTTTTTGAGATACCAGCTGTCTCTCACGGATTTTTTGCATTGAGTTGATAGAGTAATTTGAGTTAACAAGCTCCTTAATGAGCTTGGTCATGGAACGAATTAAACTCATAAGTCAAGGCCCCACTGTGTAAACTAGTGGCTCCATAAACAAATCATTTCTAATCTGTTATTTGGAAAAGATTTCTATAGCATATAGATTGTATTCATTGCATGCCATCGTGTGTGTGTGTGTGTGTGTGTGTGTGTGTGAGATATCCTATGGAAGAAATTGATTTTTTTTTTTTGGCATTTCTTGCTTCCTCTCCCCACCCCATTGTACAGTATGCTTTATACACGCAATGCTGGGGACACTTGCACCAATACAGTGTATTCCTTTTAGATATCTTCCATTTAACCAATGGGGAGATATGCACAGGTATCCAGAAAATGTTCACTTCCCCTTCCCTGGAAAACAGTCTCAGTGGTAAAGCCAAACAGAGCAGGTGAGTTCATTTGAATTATTAAAACTCACGACAATTTTAACATCAAGGATTGGGAACAGCTGCTTTTATTCGTACTTGTTAAAAGCTGAACAGGCTGGAGGTAGAACACGGGGGCTATCAAATAAAGCAACCCTGGCTGTGCAGATGAGGTCTGACAATTCATCTTCAGAAAATGAAATGAAATGAGCCTTCTATGCATAGAAACACTTAACAAAAAAGCCGACTACTTTTGCTAATCAAGTATTCCAAAGCCTTTTGCAAAAAAACAAGGTAAGTTCATGTTTAATCAAGAAAACCTTTCATGAATGTATATGAGTGTATAATTTAAGTAAACAGTAACTGTTTCAGTTGTAATGTGTTGGGAGGATGGTAGCCTGTGTGGAGTCTAGAAACCTAGAGTCAAAGAGTGAGTCATTTATCTCCAACCCAGTTTGGAGAAGGGGCTGCCCTGCCTGGAATGAGATAGGACTATCTCTATGAGGAGACTCCAGGGAGGTTTTCACATGGCTTCATTCGGTTCAGTGCTCACTGGGAAACCTTTGAGGTTTTTTTCTTTCTTTGAATTTTTGTTTGTGGATGATATTTGATGTGAGGCATTTGTTATCTTCATTATAAAGTTATAGTTTTACATTGCATATTTTAAAAAACAAACATTTTAAAAAATCACTCTTAATTTCACTTAGCTACGCATCACAATTGGCATGTATTTTCTTCCAGTCTATTTTTTAGGACTATGTCTTATAATAATAGTATGCAAGCCATTTTTTCTGTCTCCCCCTCCCCATTTAACATTCTATCAGAAGCAAATCTCATACAGGTCAATCATATTCATACTGGTAATCATTTTTAATATAGCTGCACAAGCACCCCAAGGCTTGTCTGTATATATGACACAAAATAATTAAATATAAAATTTCTGTGCCACCATGTGAAAATAGAGCTTGTATTTGCCAGCATGACTCACCTGAGCCTGACGCTGCACAGCTCCCTGAACAAGTACAGGGCACCTTTTCACAAGTCTAAGTATTGGGTACCTGAGTTCTTATCTCCAAATTCACAGTGGGACTCTCTGCCTGCCTGTTCATCTCCGTTTGGTGATGAGTTTGAATGGTGGGCCAGTCTTCTTGATTTAGCATCTTCCCAAGACAGTGCCTTTCAGATTTCTGTTGTCACTGACAAAGCTTTCTGACCTACCATTACCCTTACAAAACAGGCTTTTGGAGCCCTCAGTGGAGCCCAATGCCCAACACACTACTCCACACTTTGAGAGCTAGGCTCCCCAAATAACAGGTTAAAGTTAATTTTTTCATGGCAGAAAAACATGTTTATGCATACGATTGCCATCTAGAAATAAAGGCTCGCACAGATGTGTAGACATCAGTCTTGTAAAAAGTCAAGGGTAAAATTGTTTTGATTAGAGAATTAAGAAGTTAAGGGAAAGGACTGAAGGCTTTATTTGGGGAGAATAATGCTAGGCAGGGTGTTCTTGCCTTTTTTTTTTTTTTAAACCTTATCAGAATATAAACAGTTTTTTTCCACTCTGGCTGAAGTTTGTGATGAGCTCAGTAGTAATGACAGGAGGGCAATATGCCAGTTTGATTTCTCATTTGTCTGAGAGATAAACTGGACATGCAAGGATGTTATGGGAAGATAGAGAAGAGACAAATAAACTCCCTTGACTGTATCAGTTAATCTATTGTTACGATATAGCACCTAACAAACATCCATAGATTGTCAGTTGCATATAATAAGCATGTATCTCCCATGTCTGTGAGTCCTCTGAGGGTCAGCCGATCAAAGCTGGACTTGGGTCAGCTTACAGAGAAGTTGTGCTCCATGAGTTTCTCCATGCTTCTACTGGGACAGGTCCATACATGTTCTTCTCATAGTGATGTCAGAGCTTTTTAAAGGGACTTTGAAATGGCACCATCTCTGCTTCTGTATTATTGGCTAAAGCAAGGCACAAAGCCAACCTCAAAGTTGAAGTGTGGGGAACTATACTTTGCTCATGTTAAGACTATGGCAAAACTGTAAATGTAGAGAGTGGCAAGGAATTGTGGCCACTAATGAAAACTATTATATTACACTGGGGATAAGAGAAGACTTCCCATGAAAGGGACACATAAACTGATCCTAACAGGATGAGAAAAGAGTAAGCTTAGGGGTTTGGAATGGCATCCCAACAGAAGGAAGGGAGAGTAGGAAGGCAAATGTACATGGAACTGTATGATGTTTTGGGGAGACTGGAAGTGATTGATTGAAGTTCAAGGCATGTGAGAACATGATTGAAGAGGAAGGTATAGAGATAGGATGAGATCAGGCCTTGAAGGGCCTTACGTATAAAGCAAAGGAGTTTAAATAATATTAGAGCCAGGGAAAGCCATTTAAGAGTCTCAGATTTGCCTTTGATGAAGGTCATTTAGGGAGAAATAGGTAGGAGAAATTGACATAGTCCAGAAAAGTGTCAGGGAGATCAATAGAGCAAGTAGAGAGGCTACTGAGGAGATGTCATAAAACCTTGAATTAAGGCAGGGATTAATTCAGAAGGGACATCCACAGATGAGTAGCATCAACATCACTTGAAGCAACATCACATGAAGAGCTCATTTTGTGATTTAGACAGTGTGGGAGGCATAGGGGTAGATGTTTATTAGCTCAGTTTGAGATCATTCTGGGTCAGGATAAAGGTTTGAATCTTGAATCTGTGGATTTGGATGAGGCTACCCATGGAAAGTGATACAAACCCATCTGAAGTTCCAAATAACTATGAGTACAGAAGTCAGATCCTAGATGTAAGGAGAGAGCTAAAGAGTAAGAAGAATCATCTGACTGGTAGGAGAAAAACGAGAAAGGTGATGTTATAAAAGCAGAGGGAGGAAAGGTGATCAGCAAGATTCAAAGGTATAGTAGAGAGATGTTAAATGAGATTTTAATAAAAGGATCTATTGAACTTTGAAACCAATGGGTTAAAGGTGACCTTGATGAGGCTAATTTTAGGCAAATAATGGGTTAAGTGGCTCAGCCAGGGTCACACATAATATTCAAATGAATAATTTGGGATTCAGACCACAGTTCTGACTCCAAGTCAGTTTTCATTCTGTGCTGTGCCAACACAGCCAAGGGTTTGGTGAGCCTGAGGAGGGGCGGAGAAGGATGTAGAAAAGACACAAAGAGAATGAGCTGGACAATCTCCTGTGCCTGGCTGAGGCCACAGAGAGAGATCCAGACAGCAAGCTGAGCCTTTATTTTATAGCCAGAGGTAAGCAAGGTAATAGTCACCATAGTTACAATGTTCTTGTGAGTTTCACTTGTTTTGGCAGCACTTGCTGCATCTCCCACAGCCCATTAGCTTCCCAGATAAGATCTAGGGAGGGTCATAAGGTCAAGCCTAATTATGCTAAGAGGGCTGTGCCCTCTAAGCTGGGACTTGTTTGTGGCTTTGCCAACAGGTCATTTCAGAGGCTTAACCCTATAGTTGCTCCCTACACATTCGGTACATATCAGCTACTGACTATTTCTAAAGGTAAATTAACATATTGACTTCTTGCCACCAGAGGCTTTGTGGGAGGGAGACGCATAAATGAATGGTTTATCAAAGTATCTGGTAGGTTCATTGGGTTAACTCTTGGGTATACTGATCGCCCCTAGTTGAGCAGATACATTTGGGCTCCTGGATATGCAGAGCTGAGGATTCCCTTTAGCCTGGATTCCTGGGGACTCCAGCAGTCTGCAAGATACTTCGTGATGCTGTCACTCTGATTTCCTCGCATTCATATGGACATCAAAGGACTCAGAGTTCCTTTCTTTTTACTCCATACAACTGGAGGTTTTGGCTAGTAGTAGGCCCAAAAGGAATTACAAATATTGGTCCTTAGCTTTTCCACACTCCCTTTGCCAAAGTTCTTCCTTTTTCCATGTGGGCAACAAATCCTGTAACTAATAAAGTGTCAAATCACTGTAATCTAAAGATCCAGGAAAAATCCTCTCCTCTTCCAGTTAAAATACTGACACACAAAAATAAACTATCCATCCAACATTGTGGTTTCAAGTATTCTTCCAGGCAAAATAGGCAGGGGAAGAGAATGTAAAGAATCTTAACTGGCATGTGTTCTTGGGAGGTGAAGCAGGACGTAATGATTTCCAGTTTATGGGGACTGTGCCACCTACAAAACAGATTTGAACCCTAATCCCTCGGCCACTCCCACCCACATTTTCCTTGCTGTGTAATTTTTCACAGTCCTCCATTCAGTTCCTTGGGTTACTGGAATGTCGTGTTGCTGAAAATGATTTTGAAGTTGGTTTTCTAGGATTTTTCTATTTATGTAATTTATTATATGGAAATATTTTTTGCCTTTTTTTCAAGAGAAACCTCATATTTTTCCTTTTTACTGCATTGGTTGAAACTTCTAGAATAAATTGAAGTTAGGGTAATGACAATGGACATATTTTATTCTTTATTATATGTATGGCTCCATAGTATCACTATTAAATATTTCAGCTATTTGAGATAGGTGTGTAAGCCCACTTCTACTCTTGTATCGCATATTTTGCATCTGCTTTTTGTTTTCTTTTCCTAGAAATAGATATTGAATATTATCAAATGCATTTTGGCATATGCTTTTTTGTTGAACTTATTGATATGATATATCTAATTACTAGCTTTATTCAAGTCAAAGCATTCTTATATTCTTGGAATACTTTCTACTTGTTCATAAGTTCCAAATAATGTGGTGACATAATAGTTGAAAAAAGTGTTGTGAAGTCAGACTTCCTAATTTAAGTCTCAGTTCCATTGCTGGCTAGTTGTGTAAATTTTGGCATTTCTTAACCTCTCTGTGCCTCGGTTTCCTCATCTGTATGGGGGATATATTAGCCCCTACCATATAGGGCTGTTGCAAGGATACAATAAATTATACTAGTCAAGTATTGGTATGAAGCCTAGGGTGATGGAGGGGGGGTGTTTATCTGTAGGGTAATGAAAATATTCCAAAATTAATTGTGGCAATGGATGCACACTTCCATGAATATACTAAAATCCATTGATTTTTACACTTTAAATGTCTGAATTGCATTGCATTTGATGCCTGGGAAAAGTTAGCTAACAATATTAATATTGACAACACTATTTAGTGTAATTGAGAACTTGGGTTCTGTAATCGGATTGCCTAGCCCAGCTCTACCTTTCCTGGTCGTGTCACCTCAGGCAAGTTACTTAGTCTTTATGTGTGTTAGGTTCCCTTAGTGTAAAATGAAAATAATAATAGTATGTACCGCTTGGGTTGTTATAAAGAATAAATATGTTAATACATTTAAAGCACTAAGAATAGCCCGGCCTGTATGGCTCAGTGGTTGAGCATCAACCTATGAACCAGGAGGTCATAGTTTGATTCTCTCTCATCATTGATGTTTCCATCTCTCTCTTCCTCTCCCTTCCTCTCTGAAAGCAATAAAAATATATTTAAAGCACCAAGACTAGTTAGTGTCTGGCAAATAGTAAATTCCCAGTAAGTGTTAACTATTATTAAAATTGTTAGCTAATATTTTACTTAGGATTTTAAAGATCTTTATTTGAAATTATATTGATTCATTGCCACCCCTTTTTTAGAACTACTTTCTCTGGTAATAAAGGAGATATTATTATATACCCATTTAAGAAATTATAAGTGAGAAAAGAGAAAGGAAATGAATCCACAAACCTATTGTTCTGAGATAGTCATTCTTATCATTTTGGCATGTAGCCTTCTCATTCTCTCTTTCCAGATAGATACGTGTGCATATTATATATTATAAATTGAACATGTATATTACTTGTAATATATTTAATACATCTAATGCAAATAACACCATTAATAGGAATAATTCACAAAATGAGGTTATACTGCTAGTTTTATTACCTAACTTTAAAATTCAGTGATACATTATAAACATCTTTTCATTTTGTAAAGTATCTTCTGATTCTTTTAGTAGATGCATGACAGCCCATGTAATGAACCACAATTTACTTAAGAAATTTCCTACTGATAATTATAGGATGTTTCCAATTTATATAATTGTATAACACATTGAAATATATAGCATATTCCTACTTAGATTATTAAAAATTAGTTTAACTACTTAAAATTAATATCTCTACATTTTGTTCTACTCTATAATTTGATTCTTCATATGTAAATCATCTGAGAGTTATTTTAGTTTGTGTGAATTAGTCTAAAGCACCTCCATGCATTGCACATGTTGGAAAGCTAAAACCAGCCATTCTCACGCATCTGTACAAGTATGTTTCTGATGTGATTTAGGCTGTGTGAATTAAACATACTTGTGTGAGACTTGATTTGCAAATGAGTTGAATTGGGATAAAGGGGGTGAACAGGACACCTATTTCAATGATACAGAAACTAGCAAAGGCAGCATGGTTTCAGATCCCACAGCTGTAGAAGCAACTTAGCAATTTGGCACCAGCTCTCTGAACCCAGACCAGCTATGTGGCTTTGGGAGTCGTTCCTGGAAGTATAACCTATAGTCTGGTTTTGTTTTCTTTTACATTCCTTTAAATGATCTTGTAAGCCACTTAGAACCATGTAATAAATTCCTTTCTGCTTAAACGACTTAGAGAAAATAGGGGGTTTTTGCAACTGAATGTGATAGAGGTATTAGGGTTAGTTTGAACTTTATTTTTCTCAAATATTGTTTGTTAAAACATCCATTCTCTTTCCATTGATTTGAAATGTAATCTTTAGTCTATGTCAAATACTTACATATATTTTTGTCTGTCCCCTCCCCCTCCCCCCTTCCCTCTTTATTGATCTCTGGGTATAGTAGGGTTCTAGGAGACCAAGGGCTGGGGCAAGCCACATGTGTCTTTGTCCTCCATTGTTCTTTTAATTGAATTGAATTTTTGTTATTGTTTATTCTACTGCCAATACCATACTTTTTTGATGACGGCTTTATGGTAATCTTTAATATGTATTTGGTTAAGTGCCCCCTATTAGTTCAAAGTTTTATAAACCTCATGGGCTTTTCTTCCAGATGAATATTTCATCAAGTTCTAAATATATCTTCATTGAATTTTAATTGGTGAAAGGAGGAGATAACTTACATCTGATAACATTAAATAGTTCCATCTCATAATGCACCTCTCAATTTAAGCAGTCTTTTATTTTCCCCACACACCATTTAGTTTCTTGTTGTTGCTGTTTCAGATCTTACAGATTTATTTTCATGCCAGTTCCAGGATATGTTATATTTTTTGTGATTGAGAGTGAAATAATCTGTATTGCATATTTTAACCAGTTTATCTAGAATATGTTTTTTTGTGCATGTTTATTTTTAGCTATCAACCTTCTTGAACTCTTTCATAAATTCTTATACTTTTCAGAGTCTTCAGTCTTATCTGTAAAATGGCAGTGTTTTCTCCTTTCTAATACTTACACTCCTCTTACCTTATTGTGTAAAGCTAGAATTAATGCAGTATGTTGAAGTAGGTATCCTTTTGATGAATTAGCTTTGAACTTCAGTGGTATCTGAGAAAAAAAATCCTTATAGGTTGGGCATTTTCCTTTAGACTCAAGAGGTGTCTACTGTGTCCCATTCTTCCTAGGTTATGATGCATTACACACTCATCCTGTGTCCATTCATTCCAAGATTCTCTCACTTAGCTTGATCTTACTATCCTGTATTTAGCCACAAATGATGTCATCATTTTCCCAATGGAAGATAATACACATTTATATCAATAGGAGTATTTGTTCTCTGTGTCCAGAATCTCTTCCTGATATTCATTCCTTCTGTGTTTCTGTGGCAAAGCCATAGTGTGCAAAAGCTATTTCTGAGTATGCCAGCCATTAGAATATAAAGGAGAATTTGTAGAGATGTGAATGAATGGAGATAACCAGAATTAATAAGAGTGGAGAAAAACAGGACCCTGTTGTTAAGCAAATGAATCCCTATGAACTTTCTGGAGAACATCTTGGTAAAATGCTTCAAGATCTTTATAATGTGCACATGCTATGTTAATTAAAATTCTTTGGTTGCAAGTAACAAGAAGCAACTTGTATGGATTTAAAGAAAAGGGGTCAGGGACTTATCAAAATACAGAAGTATCACAGGCAATTCAAAGGCAGAGTTGCAGTTGGGCTTTAAAACAAGTGTTAGAACAAGGATCTGAGAGGTGTTAAGAGCTCAGCTCTTGAGTCTCATGATCTGTGCATCTGTTTCTTTTATTTGTACTTGTCTGTTATTCTTGGTATGGAGTTTGGTTTTCAGACACACTGTGCATGGCTTGGGGCATACATCCCTCTTTGAGTTCTATGTCCTTGACCTTTAATGTGCCCCTTTGACCATAATATTTAGGCTTTCCTATATGACAGTGTTTCTCAACCTTAGCTGCACATTAGAATTACCTGAGAATCTTTTTAAAATCCTGAGGCCAGAAATCAGGATTTTAAAAAAATTCCCAGGTGATTCTAATGTGCAGCCAAGGTTGAGAACCACTGCTATATGACCACTGGTGTTCTGAGCTCTTAATTTTTTACTTCAGTCTGTCCTCAGTTTTTGCTCACTGTTTATATTTTACTATCCTACCTTCTTCCAGTTGTCTGACCTTGATTTCAAGCTTTGTTCCAACTGGCTTAGCAATAAGCCATATCTGGCACTTTATCACTAAAGTAGCTAAAACTACTACTTCAACGTGGAGATAGTGATTTTTATAACTTTTTTTTCTATTGCACATTGATTCTCAAAATAAACTACTGGCCCTCTCTGTAATTAGGGTAAGTGTCAGAACAGACATTTTATACGGGTTTTGATGTGGGGTCTACTTGAAAGAGAAACAGGACCTATTCAGGCATCATTCTGGTTTGGGGATCCTAGTCTCTGCCCCAGGATAGTAAGGACATAAGCCAGCTGGGTCTCTCATCTCATCTTTCTTGGCTTATAATAAAGTGGCTCAGCTTGGGATTTTATAAAATGAGTCATCCCAAACTATGGGATAAAGTATAGCGCTCTTATTTAACAACCTTAATCATCACAGCCTACTATGCCCATCCTCCTTTCTCTGCATATGCATATGCATATCTATAATATGTCTCTATTGTTAGCTACTAATTTTTATTAGGTTACTGGTTAAACTCTGAGCCTGGAGGGATCACTACTAGGCTGGTCTTCCCTGGATACCATGTCACATGGATATACCATATTAGTGACTTCTTGGTTTTAGATGAGGAAAATATGATTTCACAGACCAAAGTTTGTAGCAGATCAACAGACCAAGTTTAGTCTTTAGGGTAATTTCTGCTGTGACTATGTGATTCCTTCCATTTTTGGTTTCATTACTTTGGCTCTTTTTGCTATCTATGACATGTAGGACTGCTCGAATTCTGTTGTATGATGTTAATGGTTCTGGGGAGGAAAAATAACATGTAAAAATTCCTGAAGCTATGGTGGAAGAGCATCTGGAGACTTCTCTGGCTTTATCTTTCAATTTGGGTGTTTCCTGAAAGGCTTGCTCCATTAATCAGACAGCCTTCTTTCTGTGGTTGATTTTTATTTACAAATATTTAACAGCCCCTTAGCACCAGGAGGAAGGGTTAAGAGCTGCATACTTGTAGCCTTTCTGGGATAATGCTACTATTTTTCTAAAAGTGGAAAAAACCATTAATTAACATCCAACCTATTTATGGCTTTACTCATTGTATCACTGCATGGACTGCTGTCTTACATGATAACACGTATAGGGAAATACAATTCTAAGAAATAAGACATGATACTTAATACAGTGATAATAATATATTTTATGCATCAAGAAGCAACTGGATATAACAATTTGAAGTCATTAAAATGTTTCTGATTCATTCTTGATAGGTTTTCCAAAGGGCTGTTAGTAGTTACTCTTGTTTGTTCACTAAAAGAGCATTTAGAGAAATAAATCATCCTTCTCTTTAAAATTGGCTCTAATTACCAGGCATTCTTCTTTTTTTAACCAAACAAGTAAAGTTTTATAATGTTAATTATTTTGGTTAGCAGTAAACTTGCCATTTGCAGTTAACAGATATTTTGTAAGGAAAATTAATTGCTTTATTCTTTCAACTAACATTATTCTTCATAGCCTAAAAATTGTTATGTTCTATTCTTTTGGTATTGCTGAACTATTCAATACACATTCTCTCCTAATCTTCTCATGTGTGTGTCAGCTGCTGGTTCCTATCCAAATGTGGAATTCATTTAAGGAAGCACTGCCAGGGCCTTTTCTGTGGGATTCCCCCCACCTCCCTCCAATTTCTGGAGACTTCTATTTCTCCTGAATGCCCCTGTCTGGGAAAGATTATCTTGGCAAAGAAGAGGGGCATTGGGAAATAAGAGAGGGCAGATTTTGTTGCCAAGCAGAAGTAGTGTCTCACTGACTTAAGAGAAATGTGAGTGGGAGAAGTGGGAAGCTCAGAGAGTCCCGCAGTTTTTGAGAAGTGTTAAGTGATCTCATTCTTTTTTTTTTTTTTAATGACTTCAATCCCAGAATGCAAGAGGGGGCCCTGATAGCTTGATATTCAAGCTTATCGGTCATGTTTTTTTACATAGCCATGGAAACACTGATAAGGGATCCAACAATAACAATACATGACGTGGGGATGCTAAGATGATACTCCTGAGCACTTAAAAATGAGTCATTAGATGCATTTGTCAAGATATGGGACGTTATTACTATCATACATCACATAACCAGCAGAGTGGTCTTCACCTGGTATGCACTGGCAACCTAATAGTTAACATTTTGAAATACTTAGGGATCCTCTGGACCTTCCTAGACCCTAAAATGGAAGTGTTATTCATCTGGCAGGAGGGGACCCTCAGGCCTCTTATGGCTGGTGACCTTTCATATCTGTCCATGTCCGGGTCATATTAGTTGGCAAATATGACTGTCACTCCTAATAACCAGTCTTCTTTTCAGTTATCCCCTCTGCCAACCAGTTTGTTCATTTTTTATTTGTTTATTCAACAAATATACTACTGAAGATCTGCTCATGCAAGGCATTGTTGTTGATGCTAAGGAAACACTGGTGAATAAGATGGACAAGGTCCCTAATCCTGTGGCATTTTTATTTGAGTAGAGAGAACAAACAATAACATGAATCTAAAGATATGAGAAGGTCCTTTCCGTAGTGATGGGTGGCATGAGGTGGTATAAAGCTAATGAGACAGTATCCAAGGAGGGGCCATGGAAAGCCTTCCTGAGGGGTAGTGTTAGCTGAGATTGGGCCGTTAGCTGAGACTTGCTGGCTCCACAGCTGCCTACTGGAGCTCCACTCCACACGTCTCTCACATATGACCAGAAGCCTCGCTTAGGCATTTCTGTGGCAGCTGCAGAAATGTAAGGAGAGGGAGCATGTTTTTCCGGATTTTACCTTTATCACATTTGCTAGCTTCATTGGCTAAAAGAAGTCACCTGGACAAACCCAGCAACATATACGGAAGGGACCACAATGTTAAATCGAGAGGGGTGTGGATAAAGTGAGGGGGGAAAATGGATTGTTAATGAAATCAAGTTGACTACTCTTTCAGCTAAAATATTAAAAATTGTAAAACCTTATTGTTTTTCTCTTTTTCTGTAGCCAACGGTTATTATAGTTTTGGATGCAGTATCTCAGTATCTTCTCAAATTTCTCTGAGAATACTAATGAGAATATTTTTCTTTTTTTTTAGCTCTTCTCAATCTGTGAGAAATGGCTTTTTCCTCAGGCAGCATCATTACTTTTTGTAATTTGCTCCTCTCGGTCCCTGCCACTGGTCCTATGGTTTGTCTCAGCTGTCTGCGGGTGCTTGCGTCTGTGTTCCCTTTTGTGAAAGTCTGGGTTGATCAACATAAGGTCCGAATTTTTCTGTAGATCTTCTCTCCAGGTCAAGACTTTCCTGAGTGAGAGGGCTGGCTGCAAGCGTGATATACTTAGGTTTAATTTAGAGAGTAAAAGTCATGAGCAAGCAGGCACATGCCCAAAATGAGGATCATTTTACTCTGAAGCACCAGTATCCATATGGGCAACCTTGCTTCCATCTATATTTTGATATGGATATTTGAGAGAATAGCCTGTAGTTTTTCTTGATTAAATGCTGGTATCACTCATCACTCTGCATGGTCAGGGGCTGGGGAAGGAGCGAATGGCTGAGAGGGCAGCTGTCCCATTGTCAGAAAGGGGTTTCTAAATCCCTCCCTTTTCCCTCTCTACCTGTCTCTGCCAATCGAGAGCTTCTCAAGGGTTTAGCAGAGAAGAATGGCTTCTACCTTCACTGAACTGTTCTCTCGTTTCCTCTGCTCTGTTATCTGTCAGTATGACCTCATCTGCTTTCCAGCTTCCAGACATTTACCAAATCTGTAGTCTACTGAGGACCCAGATGGTGAGACAAACCCATGTGTTTCCTCTTCCATCTTGAACTGGAAGCTCATCTGAAGATTTAAACCCCCCCCCCCGCCCCCAATAAACACCTCCCAAATTAAGATAGTCAAACCTTAAATCCTCAAATTAAGGAATATAAAATAGATTAATTTATGTTAACATTGTCTATTTTATATCATGTATAGAACATTTTCATTCAATTTTTGGTAACAAAAAAGAAATTAATTTTAAAGATTTCCTGTCAAAAGGCACACACCCATAAAATCCAGTCTTGGTTGCCTTTTGGTGCTAGTTATTCCAGGAGCAAATTGCCCATAGCAATTACAATAGTAGCCTAACAGTCTTTTCCTTTAAAACTGTTGTGACACCTCCTAGAAGCTTCTTTAATCTATCTGGAAAGACACGTTTAGACATGAATAAGGATTGTTTTGAAATGTCTCTGCTGGGGGAAAAAAACTCAAAGTAGATTTTTCTGCCCATCCACCCCCAGCCTGACCCCAGCAAAGACATTTCCTGGAGATAAACTGTTCTCAAACCAATGATTCTGCCCAAGAGATTCCAGCCTCACAAGTGCTTCGGGCAAATTGCCCACCCTGCTCTGCTGGTCAGCAGCCAGGGGCTGTCCAACAGCACAAAGCCCTGGCTTAGTTGCCCCCAGCTTTGAGGTTTAAGATTTAGGGAGGGTGAGCAATTCTTTCATCCCTTGGCCTTGAAGTTTCAGTGGGAGGCTTCTCCCTTTGGCCTGATTTGGGGAAATAAAAAGAAAATCTTGACTATATATATACAATGTCATCATAAATGGTTCTAAGCATGCTCATAATAGCATGCCCTTTTTTTTCAGAACACTGGAAAACTTATCTCTGACTGGATTTTCTGTGACCATTGAATCATGAAAGGCGTGTAATTATAATCCCTAGATCTTAAACAGAAAACGTCTTGGCTTGTTTTGGAATGAGGAAGAAAAGAACCTATATATTAAACCAATTTGACCTTTGCAATGTTGTTGTGGACACTTTTGTACCCTAAATATCTCCCAACATTTGAACTATTTCCAATTATACAATTTTAGTTTTTACTTTTATTTATTTATTTTTGGTCTACAATAGGTATCAGGTAGAAACTTTGGGATGGGGCCAAATGACTTGGGACTACTCCCCAAACCCCCGCCTTGAGAATGTCTTGCTGTGATTTGCTCATAGGTAGAAAGCCCTGTTTTCTACTTTTGCTTATTCTTCAATGGGTGGCCAGGAGAGACTATCCTCCCCTCATCTCATTCGCTTGCCTATCTTGTACCTATCCTTTAATTGTTTCAGGAATCATCTTCCTCAGGAAACCCTCCCTAACTCCATGGCTTGGGTCAAATTCTCTTATAGAAAACTGCTCTATAGCTCCTGATACACCCTGATGTTATCATTAAGAAAGTTACTATCTTCAGTAAAATCTGATTTTTTTAAAATTCCATAGAAAATTCTGATGCATGTCAAATTTACTCAAGCAGGAAACTCACAGAGGGATAAAACACTGTGCTGGAATGGTGAAATGATTAGGAGAATAGATTATGGAACCAAGTTGCATGGGTTCAGATCGTGGGCCCATCACTTACTGTGTGACCTGTTACAGGTTATTGAATCTCCCTGTAAGCATGTATCCCTTAGGGTCAGTGTGAGGGTTAAGTGAATAAATATATATCTCTATATATTTATATATATAAAAGCCTAAGTGACCAGCCAACTGGCCAACAGTTTGACTGGCCGACAGACAGCTATGATGCACACTGACCACCAGGGGACTTAGCGTAGGAGTGGAAACCACAGACATGGAAACATGGAACAGACTGATGAATCTCAGAGGGAAGGCGGGAGCGGGTAAGAGGGAGAGTGGGAAGAGGTTAACCAAAGATCTTACATGCATACTAGAGGCCCAGTGCATGGATTCAGGCATCGTTGGGGTCCCTCGGCCTGGCCTGCACCCTCTCGCAATCTGGGACCACTCAGGGGATCTGGTTTTGGCCTGTCACGTAGTAGCTCTACTATTGTCTGAATAAACTACTATTTTATATAGTTTTCAGAGCCTTCAGCTGGAATGTGCTGGCTTAGGAAGAGCTGGGCCCTGGATCATCATCCTTGTTCTATTCCTGGGTCTGCCCAATACATGAAGGATATTGTGCACACATTTGTGTTAATTCTTTTCATAACAACTTTCCTTGGCTAGTCCTCCCCCCGAACCCCCAGCAAGGAGTTGTGCACACCAGAAGAACTATCCACTCTGAGGTGGAGGGACTCAGGTAAGGGCCTGTACTATCACTGAAATTCTGGGGATCTGATACCTAGAAAATAATGTGAAATGAGGGATATAGACTCTAGTTAAGTATGTCTTTTGGATCCTTTTACTCCATGAGGAAGGTCACAGCTGGAGAAGGACCAGAGTGATGCCCTCTAAATTGTGGGACCCAAGTCAGAGCTTCCTCTTGCCTAGATCTGAGGTTGGTACTGGGCTGTGCTGTGGATTATTCATTCTGAGTGAGACTCACTGGTGCCGGGGGATGGATTACATTGTTTGGTGCCAAACTTGGAATTTTCCTTGCTGAGCATGTCCTTTTGTGGTCTTTGTGAAACATTGTCAAGTCTGCTTTGAGAGCTTTCTCAAGGGTGAGAAAAGATGTGAAATCCTTGACAACAGGAAGAGTTATGGTTTACCAAACTTTAACTGGGACATGTCCCCTTTTGCATTTTTGTCACGTAGAGGCATAGACCTCCAGGAATATTCTTCCTCAAATCAATAGAAAAACCTCCATTTCTTCTAAAATACGGAGAGCCAAGATTGCATCCATGACAGAAGGCAGGCATGTGCTATGGTTTGTAAATAATAAAGAGGATAGAAGTTGTTTCTCTGCTTCTCCTTCTTCTTTCTTTTCTTCTTCCTGGCATTTGTGACACTTTGAGGACTCCAGAAGCCTGGGAGAATGCACATTTCCCATGACTAGTCATCAGTAGTAGCTTTCCTGTAGAGAAGAAGACTTAACTAATGGGCTGAAAGTGTGTTGTTCGTACTGTGTAGAGAAACGGTGGAAGAGGCCATTTCCATCTCATTCTTTTTGTAGCCAGTGATGGCTGAATTTGGAGAATTTACCCTCATCTCACCCCCCGCCCCCCAAAGTTCAGCTGCCGCTTCAATAAGAACAGAAGGCAGGATCCTAGACCAACCTAAAGGATTGATTTTGTTACCATGATTTATGCCATATTTACTAGCAGTATTAAGGGAGGCATTCAACATAAAACACTGTCATGATTCTTTAACAAAATGATTGTATACATAAAAATAAACCCGGTAATAAGGAATAGTTCCAAATTGACAATTCAGGAAGTCAAGAAAAACAGATGTTGAATTTCAGATAGTGATTTTAACATGTTAAGCGCCCAGCCTGTCTTCCGGTCAGAAAGTATAGTGTCAGTCACTGGTGACTGACATGGGGCTTAATGTGTTAATGCCTTCCTCATTCTAAATTTTGACTGAGTCAAACAAAAAAATCCATGAGGTAGACTATTGTACTAGTATTAGCAGTGTAAACAAGGGAAGGGCCCAGCCTGCATGGCTCAGTGGTTGAATGTTAACTTATGAACCAGGAGGTCACAGTTCGATTCCCTATCTGGGCACATGCCTGGATTGTGGACTCGGCCCCCAGTAGGGGGTGTACAGGAGGCAGCCAATCAGTGATTCTCATTATTGATGTTTCTATCTCTCCCTCTCCCTTCCTCTCTGAAATCAATAAAAGATATATGTAAAACAAACAAACAAAAAGAAACTAGGGAAGGGTGTTATCTATAAGTCAGAAACTTTAAGAATTCTTTTTGCAAGTAGATGAATATGGTTGACGATCCATGAAGGAAGACTGTCTAGGAAGTACATGGAAAAGACCTTCATCCAGCAGAATTTTCTTTAATTCTGTAACCTAGAATGGCATTGCTGAAAACAACAGTGGTATAGCTGGTGCTTTAGTGCCCCACCCAGATCCCCTTCACCTGGAAACTCATCCCCAGTTACTATACCAACATCTTTCTCTGAGAATTGCCCTCCAATGATAAGAGCTGTCTCATGGGGCAATATCTGAGTGGTTGGTTACCTGCCACCACCACCACCTACTCTCCAAGGACAGTTCCTAGTACAAAGGTGACCAAAGTACAGGCATAACAGTTCAGTCTCCCTTACCTCCGGGTAGGGCAACCTCTGTGGTACAATTTATGCTCCAGTACTCCCTGTGAGGTCAAGATGAGCCATCCATCAGCTAAAATCACCCCTTTGCACATCTTGTTTGCTGCTCAATTCTGCTTCCCTCCCTTCCTAAGGATTTCCCCTGAGAACACTCCCTCAGTACGTCACTGGCACACGAATCATCATTTTAAGCTTGACTTCTACGGAACCTGGCCTAAAGCAGTGACTCAGGAGTGGTTTCAGGAAGCATGCTATAAGCATGGATTCTGGAGTCACATAATTCAGACAAGAGTAGAGCTACTATGTGGCAGGCACTATTACACAGGGTAGGTGGAATATTGAGGGCCCTTCGCATGCTGTAGCGAAGCAGTTGCTGATACATTTATTTGTGGTGAGCGTGTGGAAGAAATACACTAGTTTGTGCAATGTCTCTGCCTTTATAGCACTCACTGTATATGTAATTATCTTGTTTATATCCTTGTTTTCACATTTATTGTTTGTTCTCCACTAGAATGGAAACACCACATCCAAGACCTTGTCCATCTTGTTCAGCCATGTTTCCCCAGCACTTACAACAGTGCCTAGCACTTAGTAGCTATTCAGTAACGGTTTGTAAAATGAATGTATACAAAAATAATGGATGGTTTGGAGGAAGGAATGACTAAAACGATTTGTTATTAGATGTGGTAATAAAAATATTTATTGATATGTCCCAGGCACTGACAACAGAAAGATCACCACCTGTGGGCCTGAGTTCCCCCTTTTACCAAGGAAAAGACTTGGGTTAGTAAAACTAGTCTCTACTTAGCCTCTCTAAGGTTTAGCAAAGAAGAATAATTTCTTCCTCTCATCCTTTCGTTTTCTGTGTTTTGTCTTCTGCCAGCATGGCTTCATCTTCTTTCTATCTTCTAGAAATGTATCAAAATATATAGCCCACTGAGACCCTAGGTGATCAGTCAAACATGTGCATCCTCTCCCATCTGGAACTGGAGGCCCATCCAAACATTACAATCCCACAACTAATGTAATGATTAATTTGTTAGGGCTTAAGTCTGCTGTTTTATTTGTTGCTTTCAGTTTGGTTTCCCTATTTTCTTTTTCCTGACTTCCTGTGGGTTACTTAAACATTTTTTAAAAATATATTTTTATTTTATTTTTTTTCATTATTAATTAAGGTATTACATATGTGTCCTTATCCCCCCATTGTCCCCCCCACACTCATGCCCTCACCCCCCTGGTGTCTGTGTCCATTGGTTAGACTTAAAAACATATTTTTATCGATTTCAGAGAGGAAGGGAGAGGAAGAGATGGAAACATCAGTGATGAAAGAGAATCATTGATTGCCTGCCTCCTGCACGCGCCCTACTGAGGGCCGAGCCCGCAACCCTGGCATGTGCCCTTGACCAGGACCCTTCAGTCTGCAGGCTGACACTCTATCCACTGCGCCAAGCCAACTAGGGCTACTTAAACATTTTTTTATAATTTCATTTTATCAAGTGTTTTTTAAGTATATCTCTTGGTATAGGTTTGTTATGCTTACTGTAGGTATTATATATATGTAATTTATGGTCTATTGGCGTCAACATCCTACGAGTTCAAAGGAAGTGTAGAAACTTTTATATAATTGCTTTCAATTCTCCCTCTACACACATTTAGAACCCAGTGGGCGTGAAAGTCTTAGCTCCTGACTCAACTTGGTCTTTTCTGGTAAACTCCTGAGGAGTTTGAGCACCTTTTATAAACGGTGAGGGTGGGGATCTAGGCCCCCGTTTGGCCGTTGCTGGCCTGGGTGGGGTGGAGGTCAGTTTTCTCTATGGTGTTTGGCTGGAGAAAGTAATTATTGTCTAAAGTTTTCTGTGTTGCTAAGCTGCCCTGTTCCTAGTCCTTTGGCTAAAGAGAGCAGGCTTTAGTTAGAGCTTTTTTTGGGCATATATCCATGGGTGTTTCTGAATTGCCAGCTCCTTCAGTGCCAAGTCTGAGATATTTGAGGCAAAAGGAAAATCCAGGAAACTCACCACTGTGTCATTCCTTGGGTCTTTCTTCTTCCTAGCTGATCTGCCCTCTTCTATCCACCCTTCACAGTCTTTTTATGTTGGATCTATATATGGTGTTCAGGGGTTTTGGTTGTACTTGGTGGTAGGAATAGGGAAAGTACTTCTTCATCTTCATGGAAATGGAAGTCTGCAGTATAGATTTATATTACCTTTAGGTGTTAACTCAAGGGAATATATTACCTATTAAAATACTTAAAATTAAATTAAAATTATTTAATTAAATTTTAATTATTTAATTAAAATTAAAATAATGCAATAGAAACAGTAAAACTTGGATTGGAGCCTTTAGATAAAAGATGTAATGAATTAGAAAATCAGATTAAGACATGTACCCTATCACAGAGAAAAATAATCTGAAGTTGTTACAATGAAAGTAAAGGTAATGATTATTAAAGGGAGTCTAGCTCCAAAAAAACTAAAACTAAACAGATGAAGGACAATCAGTAGGAAAGAAGTAGAACAAACTTGACAATTCAAAAAAAGGACAGCCCTAGCCAGTTTGACTCAGTGGATAGAGTATCGGCCTGAGGACCGAAGGGTCCCAGGTTCATGGGCACGTACCTCGGTTGCAGGTTTCTCCCCAGCCCAGGGCCCTGATTGGGGCTTGTGCAGGAGGCAACCAATCAATATGTTTCTCTTAATCAATATTTCTCTCTCTTTCCCGCTCTCCACTCTCTCTAAAAATCTGTGGGAAAAATATCCTCGGGTGAGGATTTAAAAACAAAAACAGAACAAAAAAAGTTGATAAAAATATGTGAAGAAAACCCACAATGTTTCCAGGAATAAAAACAAATAAATTAAAAAACAAAAGATAAAGTTCCTCCCTTATCATACCAGCTAAAAATAAAAATTAGATGGCATTCTAAGTTAACCAGAATATGAGAAACAGGTACTTTCATAAATTGCTATTGGTTGTGTAAGTGTTGCAAGATTTCTGGGATGTGATTTTGCAACATACATTAAAAGTCCTAAATTTTTTTATTGAGTCTGACCCAATTATTTTAGTTCTATTACTATATTCTTGCATGTATATCTTTACTATTTCCTTAAGGATAGAGGTGGCATCTTTCTATATCATAGCAAAAATTAAACACAATTATATTAGCAAAGCCCTTTGTAGTACTTACTATATATCAGGCAGTTTCCTAAACATTGTCCACATATTAACCTATTTTTAATCCTTCCAACAACCTATTAATTAGGAGTTATTATTATCTGTAATAATAAAAGCATAATATGCTAATTAAATGGGAGAGCTGGACAACCTTCCGGACGAAGCCAGGGTTGTGAGGGCTGAGGCAGCTGCTGCAGCTGTGAGGGCCAATCCCCTTGCATGAATTTTGTGCATCGGGCCTCTAGTTATTTTATAAATGAGGAAAATTGAGGAATTAAGTAAATTGCTGGGACTCAGTCAGTTCCTGAGACCATGCCTTTCACCACTCTATCTGCTGAGTGTCTAGATAACACTTATGCCACATATCATGATTTAGTATAGAACCATTAAAATAATGTTGTAAATGTTTATTTTTAAAATATAAAGATTACCTTCAAAATTTATTGTTAATGCAAAACTGTCAGGTTACTAAATAATACAAGGCAATCTTGGGGGGGGGAGGGGGGAATCCAAGTGTAGATTTTTAAAGTATAGGATCTAAATATAAAAGGTTCATGTCAAAAACTTAGTGGTCGCCCTGACTGGTTTGGCTCAGTGGATAGAGCATTGGCCTATGGACTGAAGGGTCCTGGGTTCATTTTCAGTCAAGGGCATGTACCTTTGTTGCAAGCACATCCCCGGTAGGAGGTGTGCAGGAGGCAGCTGATCGATGTTTCTCTCTCATCGATGTTTCTGGCTCTCCATCCCTCTCCCTTCCTCTCTGTAAAAAAAATCAAAATATATTAAAACAAACAAACAAAAAAAGATTAATGGTTTTTCCTTTAGAGCTATGGTGTCTTAGAAGCACCTTGCTGATTGTGCTGTAGATATAATGATTTACCCAGGAATGGTAAATTCTAGGCAAGTGCCAGAAAAGTTCACATTTACTGCAATAAGAAAAGAAATCTTTCATAAAAAACAAACGTGAATTTTCTCCAAATTTCTCAAAATTTGGATGAATAGATGCATATTTCCTCTCAAAATTTTCCTAGAAGGGTAGTAGGGGAGGGCGGGGGTAAGGGGAAGAGATCAACCGAAGGACTTGTATACATGTATATAAGCCAAACCAATGGACATGGACAACAGGGGGATGGGAGCATGAGTGTGTGTGGGGGGGGGAGGTTGGGGGTTAATGCGGGGGGCTGAGGACACATTTGTAATACCTTAATAATAATAAAAAAAGGAAAAAAAAAGAAAAAAAAATTAAAAACTGTTCTCATAAAAACCTTGCAAAACTGCTCTCGTAATTGGAGACTGGTTTTGTCTGCAAAAGTATCCCACAATGGTGATTAATATGTTTTTTTGAAAAAATAAAAAGGAAAGAGGCTTATTATTAAAAGTTATGTTAAAAATTGTGACTCCTCAAGCATTTCCTGGTCTTCTTTTCTGCTTTCTTAGAAAGTAAATTTACCTGTGGTTTTTTCGCTCTCTCAATAACACTATTCTGTAAGTTTTTCTCGCTTCCTCATTGTATTGCTCATTGCCTGTCACTTCTGAGAGCACTTTGGGGAATGACAGAAATCAGGGTGGCTCTTTGTTCAGACTGCCATAAATAACGTGGCCTGAGCAGGGTGATGTGGGCCAAGGTGGTTTTGACAGTTTCCTGAGAAGGTGAGCTCTGAGTGGGAAGGTGACTTAAATGAGCGAAGAATAAATGAGTGAAGCCATGGCACTCAATGGACTTTCCTCTTAAAGCCTTAAATAGAATGCGTTCCAATAATTAAAAGAACAAGATAGCAAAACTGGAGCTGACATTAAATCATATGTTTAGTCCATGCTGAGTAAAACATCAATTGAAATAACAAGGAGTATTATACTGACCACCAGGGTGCTAGCACTGCTAAAAAAGCACGTCAGAAAGCAGTGTCAGGCCAACTCTTCTAATTTTAATCACAGCTCTAAACAGTTAAGCGCACACCCAGAAAATGATAGTGTCTATCTAAGTCTGGTGTTTTCTGTGGTTACCATCTCTCTGACATAACCTTAGTGCAGGTGGTTTCTCCTCTTATGGGCAAAATTCTAAATATGGTGCATACTTTCCAGAGGCTGTGGTTTGAAAGGAGAGTCATGATGGCTACTTGTGTAATTACAGGTATGATGACAAAGCTTATAAGAAAAAAACATCCCTTTTGAATCTCTTAAAAGTTTTTAATTAAGAGGGACCCAGGAAGGAAGACATGTAAAGGCTTACAAGTCGTGTAATTATTCTCCTTCACCTTTATTATGCTTTATGCACAGATGACATGATCTTTTAGAAGGCAAGGCAAATATCTAGTCACATGTATAGCTTTGTTTGTAATTATAAAAACTGCACTGGCCAAGATTTCTGTTGTTTAATCAGACCCTCATGCCTGTGACTGTTTGCTGCCGATGAAGTTTCTGGCCCTTCAGCATATGGAGTGACCCACAGCACTGGAAGTCACTGGGAGAGTGAGCGGTGCCATTGTTTTTGTGGTGATCTGCACCAGAGTACAGACTTACAAGTGTTTGTATCTTGGTGACTGTGCTACTTAAATAGACGTAAAGCAAGTAAAAGAGTGGTGACCTGAAATGGGTCTGTTGTAAAGATTTGAACCCACATGGACAGGGCAACACCCTCCCCACAGTAAGGAATGAGCACAGCAATGAGTCTTCCGCTCCCAGGTTCTCCTGGAGCAACACATAGGTCATGTTAAAGAGGAAATATCCATATCAGTGCCACCAATCAGGAATGGCTAGCAGGCGCATGAGAAAAATTGGTGAATATCAGCCAGCTGTGAAGGGAACGGGAGAGGGTATTGGAAGCTGTTAAAATGGACACAAAATGCACGCTTGAGAATCGTATCTAAGCCAGCAGCACCAGCACACGAAGTGGGCCCTCATCCGGGAGAGGCTCCGCGACTCCTCCCTGACATGAAAGGCAACACCACGCTGTGAGGCATCTTTTCAGCTTTGCTCCTAGATCACGCATAGAAATACGTAGAGCAGAGAACCAGGCTCTGGGGAGGAGAATTTGAAGCTTTGTCTATAATAGGTAGTTCGAAATGTGAGTATGAAGCTGGGAAGAGAGGTTTGATCTAAAGATAAACACATAGGTAGTACTTATAGCCCTGCAACTGGAGGAGATGACTAAGGGTGTGTATAGATAAAAGAGAGATGCTGCCCAAGGACTAAGCTGTGTGTGGCATGTTCCAATATTAAGAGGCTGGCAGGAAGAGGGAGGAAACAAAGAACCAACAAAGAAGATTAAGGATGAATGAACAGATAATTCCCAAGCTATTTTAGCTATTCTTGATCAAAATGGTAGACCAAACCCTTTCCTTTCCTCTAAGAATTCACTGATGTGACAGTGAATGTATATGAATAAGAATAAATCTATGTACCTGCTGTAGCCAATCTAAGTGCCAGGAGTTTGACAAATATTTGGAAAGCAGAAAGTCTCTTAGTGTTCTTATTCATGAACTAGAGGCCCGGTGCACAAAATTTGTGCATGGGTAGGGTCCCTAGGCCTGGCCGGCGATCAGGGCTAATTGGGGCCTTCTGGCTGCTGGCTGGGACCTCCCTTCCCCAGCTGCCTGCTGCCAGCTGGGGCCTTCCTTTGTTCCGAACTGCCTCCTGGTGGTCAGCACATGTCATAGCAAGCGATTGGTCTCCTGGTCAAACTCCCGTGGGGAAAATTTACATTATTAGGGTTTTATATAGAGAGATAATGCAGGACACAGAAAATGTAAACTGCTTCCTGCAGTACACATGAGTCAGCTGTCAGGGGAGGTAAGAAGTGATTTCACATGAATAAAGACAACAGGCTGTGAATCAACAGAGAGCAGGGATGGCCTGTGAGTTGTCAGTCAGAGTGGCCAATGAGACACTTGTATATAGAACACCGTGGACCACAAGGTTTCACCACCAGCTCTGGCACCCAAATGCAATAGATTGGAAGATTTGCCTGGGAAGGGCCCTTCAGGTGAGCCATGAACCTAAGTAGGGAGGTCGAGTAGAACATGGGGAGAATGTTAGACTTTCACAGGGGATGGAAAGGATGAAGGAATAACAGTTCTCTCCAGAAGTGAAATATACTGAAGTACTGTGTCATTAGGGTCTTTCATTATCTTGGCAATTTGGGGGGTTCTAAGTCAGTCTTGCCTATACCCTTCCCACATGTGCAAAGATCCCAGGGAGCCATCCCACTGAAGAGAGAAACCCTGATACATAAACAAGCAACAAAACTGCGAAGGAGCCCCACTCCTGCCACCAATATGAATCCAAACAACTCTAATTTGTAATCACATATGGTAAATCAAAGATCAACAGGCATTTATGCAGAACAAAAGCAGGAAAGAGGAGAGGCAGAAAGAGGAGAGAGAAAAAAATGTAAAAAACAGAACAGAGCATAAAAATTCTGTGATATTTTAAGTGCTATTCCATCCATGAAATAGGGGAAATAAAAAATTAAGGGAGATTCAACAATATTACCATATTAAGATAACTGAATGTCATTATTTACTTGGCAATGCATAAATATTTACATAATTACACAATTGTAGCTATTCTGCATCCCTTTTTCATAATTAGGATCAACCTATAGTTAATACCCAAGTCTTAAATTTTTGAAGAAAAAAATGCAAATATTATAGGTACTGACAGCACCAAAACAGGTGTATTGCTAACTGATGTAGAGTGTAGGGGAAGGGAAAAAGTGGTGAAAGGAAGTGTGAGAGCTCTAACTGTATCTTACCTAGTCAGAATAAATGGGTAACCTTTATTTAAGTAAAATCTTTTGAAGTTATGACATACAATATAAGTGATAATAAGAATTTAACAAATCTCAGGAAGTAGAGAGGGGGTTTGAGTAAAAGTGTTGTAAAATGCCCACCAGTTAGGAAAGGAGATATTACATACCCTTTTAAATTGATCAGTTATGAAAAAGACTCAAACCTGTTAGTTAGAATTGAGTAGTAATCATCAAAGAACTGAAACCAGAAATGAATGAAGTGGGACTAGAAATGAATAGGAAGAGAAATTTTATTTTTTTATTTGTACCCTTCTTCCAAATTTGTTTTTTTATGAACCATATGCATGTATTGCTTTTACAAATAAATAACAATTATTTAAAAACTAGAGGTCCAGTGCATGAAACCGTGCACATTGAAAGGAAATTAATTAGAAGGTGGCCAGTGGGGCAGGACTGTGTTTAGATGGGCTGGACATGCCCTGGAGCCAACCTCCCACAGTCTCTCCCATCTAGTCACACCTGGGGTTCTAATTAATTTCCATTCAATGTGCATGAATCCGTGCACCGGACCTCTAGTTTCAGTATAAAACCAGTGAGAGCTTTAAATGTAACAACATCTATGACCAGGTCAAATAGTTAAGCCTAGAGACAAATATCAACCTTATCATCATTTAAATCATAGCTCTGGGGAAATGAAACACCATGTACAGTCATCTTTTTCTCCCTAAGAAACAACAATGTTCCTGGGGCAGACACCAACATTTTATCTAACGTTTGCTTTCTTTTTCTCTCCCAGTTGATTCCGGGAAAGCATGATGTACAAGGTTCCCCTGGGGCTGTGGTGCTTGCTGACCAGCATTTGCCTCCCTGCATTTTGCCTACATATGCAAATTAACCGCCATCTTGTTGGCAGTTAACTGCCAATCTTAGTTGGCAGTTAACTGTCAATCTTAGTTGGCAGTTAACTGCCAATCTTAGTTGGCAGTTAATTTGCATATAGCCCTGATTAGCCAATGAAAAGGGTATTGGTCGTACGTCAATTACCATTTTTGTCTTTTATTAGATAGGATATATATATATATATATAGTAATCAAGATTATAGAGAAACAAGTTTTGAAACTGTCATAATGCTGACACCAAACTCTAATAGGGAAGAAATAATAAACTTTTAATTTTATAAATTTATAAATATTGGTGCAAATAATTTTTAACAAATCAGATTTGGTTAAGAGAGATTATTCCCACAAAGATATTTTTTAGGAAATCAATTCATACATTTCTGCATATTAACAGATTAATTAAGGAAAAAGCCACAATCATCTCAACAGACTGAAAATTTAGCATTCTTTCCTGATTAACAAAATCTTAATAATGAAAGATAAGTAGAAGTATATATTTTTAACATGATAAAAGTAGGTGAAACATGTATGACAAAATTTTCCCCTTAATATATAAAGTGCTTTTCTAAGGCAACAAGAAAAAAATACATCCAATAGAAAGAAAAACAAAAGTAGGAGGCAAATCAAAGAGTAAATAAATTGTCTCCAAAACATTGAAAAAATGTGCAACCTTATCTTATTTAAAGAAATAAAGCATATACCATAAAATAAAAATTTTAAGCTATATTGGCAATGATTAAAATGCTAATGCTCAATTTTGGTGACTTTGAAAGAATGGACTTACTAGTATTTGACTGAAAGATGTATAACATTGATAAAATAATGGAAGGTAATTTCTCATTATATTAAAAAGCTTTAATATTGTATAGACCTTTTAGTCTAAAAATTCCATTTCTAGGAGTTACATCTAAAAAATACCACAATTTAAGATCGATGCTCACAAAGTTTAGCAACAGGATTAATTACCAAAACATTATATTTTATAATGAAAGATAGAAATAAACCAAATGTCCAACAATAAAATAATAGTTATATTAATTAAGTCCATATAATAGAATACTCATTAGCCATTTAATACTTGTTGACATGGAAGATATTAATGATATATTTAGTGATTAAAGCAAAGCTTGAAACAATACAATGATATGATCTTGCTTTTGTTTAAAAATTACCTATCAATCATATATTTACCTACCAATCTATTTACTTATCTGAAAAAGGCTGAGAGAATACTTATCTTGATGTTAATGTTAGTTACCACTGATTGCTATTTTTTATTTTCTTTATTATTATACATTGTATATATTATTATATATTATTGCTTATTGTTTTTTCTTTTAAAAAGTAAACAAATATCACTTTTATAATAAAAATGTACAGTTGACCCTTGAACAATGAGCGGGTTAGGGGCATGGACAACTCCCTCCCCTCACATACACACCAGTTAAAAATATATGTATAACTTCTGACTTTCCTAATACCTAGGTTGTTCCTCAGTATCCATGAGGCAATTGGGTGTGGGACCCCCTGAGGAACCTAAACTCTGTGAATGCTCAGATATCCTATAGGATGTATAATCAATGCATGCAGTCGGCCCCCTGCATAAAACCAGTATAGGTACTTATTGAAAAAAAATCCGTGTATAAGTGGACTTGTGCAGTTCAATCCCGTGTTGTTCAAAGGTCTTCTATAAACTTTATTTTAAGGTGAAAGTATAAATACTTGTTTTTCCTTGTGTAAAGTATAACACCAGTTTATAAAATGAGTCTTATAAATCAATTAGAAAATGAATAACACAATAGAAAAATGGGGAATCATAGATGATTCCCCAAATAAAAACTATAAATGACCTAGGAACAAGAAAAATTCAACTTCACTAGTAATTAAAACAAAATTAAAATGAGATATTTTTCTATAACCAGATAAACTAAAGATTTCTTAAAAATAGAGAATTAATTCTCTGACAGCAAGTGATTAGGGCTATGAGATCTCTTGTGCAATGCAAAGATGAGAACCCTATTTCTAGGGAATGTGACAATACATAACAAAAGCCTTATTATTGTGCATGCCATTTGCCCAAACATTATCTTTCTCAGAATTTCCATAAAGAGGTAATTATGGCCATGTCCAAATAAGGATGGTCATTACAATATTGTTTATAATAGTGAAAATTAGAAAAATTTATATGTTAAAGAATAAGAAAAAACTAAATTATGGTATAGCCATAAAATGGAATATCAGAAATCAAATGGACATTTTGAAGATTATTTTGTGACATGGAATAGGTTCATAATACACTACAAAGTGAGAAGTGTTCTTTTTCTGCTCCATTACAATCCCCCCCAAAATTGTTGGGGTTTTTTTTTTTTTTTTTTTTGGTGTTACGTGATATACTCTGGTACTCTTGCCATGCTTGATAGTTGACCACTTAAGATGACTTGGTGTCTCACACTGTTCTGACACTTGTTAACAATGGCATGATGAGTATCTTTCTCTCTCATCTCTCTTTTTGAGTTTGTACAATGATTTTACAATGGGAAATTTATTTTAAAAAGAAAACAATACTGGTAAGTCATGGGTCCATGTTCCTCAATACAGAACCTTGGGATAAGCATTAAGGAAATAACAGTGATCTTAACCTAAATTGGAAATACATTTAGAGGTAACAAAAAGAAACATGCTATCTACTTGACTTTCTGATTAAATTGACAATGCTACAGTATGCTTTTTTGCTATTCAATAAAGACTTGGATATGAAGTTAATAATAAAAGGGGTATAGTACATGCAAATTACAAATCACCTCCTTACAGTCACAGAGGTTCCCTCTCTGTAAACTGAAGCACCACAGTATGGTGCTTGAGAGCTCAGCCTCTTTGATCATACACTAGGCTCTGTTGCTCTGTGTGCTTGGGCCAGTTACACAAGCTCACTGTGCCTGTTTGCTCACCTAAAATGTGGGCATGATGATAGTACCAATGACACAGGGATGCTGTGCGGTTTAAATTAATATATTTAGAGTCCTTAGAATATACATGGTAAGCATTCAATAAATGCTGTCAGATAGTGTTATTTTTATTCTAACTATTACTGTAGTGGGAGTTGTACTTGTTATTTTTAGATGTCAATCACTTTTAATGAAGTTGAATGGTTCCATAATATTTACTTGCTTGCTCCCTCACTCACTGTATTTACCTATATTTCTATAACATTTTTGGCTTTGGTTTCTTGAATATCAGAGCCTAAAACACACACAGACTGAGAACCTGGGAGGCTGTGGAAGCCATGAGAAAGAGACAGGGAAGTCGGGGAACTCATTGAGCAGAAGGGAGGAAAGCAGAGACTAGCTCAAAGTTGCAGACAGTAGAACCGAGGCTATGGAAACCTAGTTCTAAGGGCCAACGTGACACCCGCAGTACAAGCCACATGGTGGGTACTCTAGTAACTGTATTGACCTGCTTTTCTGTGGGTAGCTTTTCTGATTGGCTTGACTTCCATGTCTTTCTTTTATAATAAAACTTTCTCAGCTGATGAAACCGGAAGACACCTTTGAAGTTTTCAGAGCATATGTGACACACATATGTGAACCATTTAAAATATGACCTGGGTATCTACATGAAAGCTCTCGACTTGCAGTGGCCCTCTCCAATTTCTCTGCTTTGTTTGGCCTCTTGGCTTTCTGTTTTGAACTCATGCTGCAGCCTTATTCTTCGAGCCCTTTGGGTACCTGACTCAATTTGAACTTATAATCAGGACTTTTATGTAAAACACCTCCCTACTTAGGTCTCAATCCTAACTTCCTACTTCCCTATTTATGAATCAGAACTATGAATAGGCAGGTCCTTACATTGTTATAGCCCATGGAATCTGCTCTGGCCTAAAAAGGGAGGAAGATTAGATAATAGGCAGGTAGGCAGTGATAGAGCTTGAGTATTGTGCAGTCAAATTGAAGGGGAGGGAATGTGAGCAGGAGGATTTTAGAAAGTAATACTGATAGAATATCAGGGGTGAAGGATAGGACATAGTTTCTATGTGCTTGTCTTCGTTGCCTGGAGTGACTATGAATAAGAAATGGGACGTTTTCCAGCAAAGATGACAAGTTGTTGCATGAAGGTGGATTTGGAGGTTGCAGGTGGAGCCTTCCGGCAGACAGTGGAAAATCTACTTTCAAGAATTCTGACCATTTCTCCATTGCCTAACTACCAATTAGTTTAAATTGAAGTAAGCAGGTATAGTGTAGACTGCTATTTTCTCTTCCCTGTTTATTTGCTTCTCGGGAGAATATAGATAGGTTCATGCTCAGATCATTCATGTTGGTCTTAAATAAAGACCAACATTGTGTGGAACTCCACTGAAAAATCTAGCGCCACAGGAATCTGAGTCCCAGAGTATTTCTAAAAGAATCATAAAATGTAAAAAGATAGGTTATCATGCAGAAAGTTGGTAAGCAACACTATATTAATTCTACTGCCTATTAAGTTGGTTTCTAAAAGGAAAAAATGTCAAAAGGCACAAAAACATCAGGTCTAAAATAACTCAAAGCCATAAGATCATTTTGTGAAATCCCATATTATAAACTATGGTTTAAGAGCTTTAATAGACTGTGGCAAAATTAATGAATGACAGATTTGAAATATGTGGCTTTAAAAGTAAACACAAAATCAAATGGTAATATTTTGCAAAAGGTATATCAGTCCACAATGTTATTTAGAAAGTTATTTCGGCCAGAGTGCCTATCTTTATATAAGAAAAGATATTGAAGATATCTTAAAAGATATTTCCTTTTAAGATAATAAAAGGAAAAAAAATAGCTAAATAACTGAAAAAGGACAGAAAGTCCTGGAAAGAGGAAGAAATAAAGATGAAAGCAAAAAAAGAGAGATACCAATAAAAATTTCAAAGAAAAAGATAAACTTATAAAACTCAAAAACATTTTTTTTCAGAAAAATGTTAGAAACAAAATAAGTAGGTTAAATTCATGACAAGTGCATACAAAGGAAAAACATCTGAAGGAGGAGAAGCACAAAGACGGAAAAAGGAACTAAAAATCACACTAAGAATGAAGACTTGCTGACTGCTCATTTTATTCCTTACAAACCCCCTGTCAATAAAGTAAACCATAGCTCTGTAGGTCACAGACAAATATAAAAGTATGCATTAAGTGCAAGAAAGAAGTTCAAAAAAACCAAACATCCATCTTTGGGTGGGGAGACAATGAATGTGTTTTTCTTTTTAGTTTTCTGTGTTTTATTTAAATATCATACATGAAGCTACACTACTCCCAGAATGGACAGGAATTAGTTCGACTAAAAATGAAGCTCTGTATCACATTTCATATTAAAATGTAATACAGCAGAGTATTAAAATGTAATACTCTGCTGCCAGCTAATTCAGGAACAGAGCAGATGACATTCTTTCCTGTACAATATGTAATACAAACTTTCCCCATGAGGAAGAGTAGTTATCTCTGGTTATCTGACATATTCCTAGCCTGTGTTTCCAATCATTAACTTTCAATAGATTGACCTCCTATCTGAGTTCTGCGCAGTTTTTGTTTTTCCCAAGAAACAAATGACATGGTACTCATGTCTACTATTGTTCTTTCTACCTAGGTCTTGTTGGGCCTTTGGCACTGTGTTCCTCTGGCTCCCAGAGTCTGAGAGGAAACGGTAGTGTTTTATTTGCACATCTTCCACCTTAGACACTCACAGTTCCATCTGCCCTCTCACACATGCGTTCCAGAATTCGGTGAATACTGGCGAAGCTGGGTCTGTCAGCAGGCAGCTTGCTCCAACACAGACGCATTAGATTGTACAGCTCCAGGGGGCAATTCTCAGGGCAGGAGAGGATGTTGCCATCTCGCACATAGTAAATGACCTCCTCGTGGGCCATCCCATAGTAGGGCTGCAGGCCATAGGAGAAGATCTCCCACAGGACCACACCGTAGGCCCACACGTCAGACTCGGTGGTGTAGCGGTTGTAGAAGATGGACTCAGGTGGCATCCAACGGATAGGGATCGCATCGTTCTCATTAGCTTTGTAGTAGTCTGCTGAATAGATGTTCCTGGAGAGGCCAAAATCGGCAATTTTCACCACCATGTTCTCACCCACCAGGCAGTTCCTGGTGGCTAAATCCCGGTGGACAAACTTGCGCTCTGAGAGATAAGCCATGCCAGCTGCTACCTGCCGGGCTATGCAAAGCTGCTCAGCGCAGGAGAGGGGCGGGGGCCCAGGGCTGGAGATGTGTGCCCTCGGGGACAGGTCGCTGTGACTGAGGCTGCACGCGGTGTGAGGCGACATGCTGCGGAGGAACTCGTTGAGGTCGCCATAGGCCATGTATTCAAAGAGCAGGCACATGGGTTTCCCCACGGCACACACACCTGGAACCAAATAGCATCCTTTGTTAGGTTGGGTTTCCAAAGCGACACATTGGGAAGAGCACTAAAAGCAAGTGACCAGATCAGAATATGGGGCCCTGACTTTTTGTCGACAGCTTCATAGTCAAATATGGACCCCCATGTCTTTGTGTAAACATCTATTTACCTAATAAAATGCAGGTATCTATCATTCCTCCTAGGGTGCCTTAGCTCCTGACCCTTCCAGTGTTTCCTTCTATCATCCTTTAACACAGTACTTACTGTCCTATGTCATAAGCATCCATTTATTTGAAATTTTCCTCCCCAACATTTTAAAAGTAGAGATTAAGTCTTTTTTAAATTCTGCAAACTGACCACGTCTGGTAGACCAGGTACTCAGTGTTTGGTGAAGGAGTTTATGAATGGATGTTTGAGTATGTAAGCAATTCCTCTGTGTTTCTGCTACTTCTCTGAAGAAGGATAGTAAGGAAGGTGTCGCATAAAATTTGGGAAGAATAGCAAAAACAATCCCAGGATCTTAGATGAAGTTTTCAGGTTGCTGCCATAAAACATTCTGAAATTTAGGTTTTACAATATTCATGCTAGAAAGGAAAAATGTTAATATAAAGTCTTTGAGCCCTAACCGGTTTGGCTCAGTAGATAGAGTGTCGGCCTGCAGGTTTGATTCTAGTCAAGGGTATGTACCTTGGTTGCGGGCACATACCCAGTAGGGAATGTGCAGGAGGCAGCTGATCGATGTTTCTCTCTCATCGATGTTTCTAACTCTCAATCCCTTTCCCTTCCTCTCTGTAAAAAATCAATAAAAAATGTATATTAAAAAAGTCTTAGAATTAGTATCAGGAGGACATTTTTATATCTTAAAATCTTGCTACATTTGAGAGGGAAACTGGGCAACTTGGAATATTAGATCATTTGGGCACAATTTTACATCACCATAAAAATAGATTATTAGATGTATTTATTTTAGGCAATAATTAAAAGTCTCCATTCAAAAAGGAAGAGAAATAAAAACACTATTATCTTGGCTTATTTATTATAGGGTTACTTTTTATTTCCAGGGATGTTAGCAAACAGTATATTTCTATGTATTAGAAAGAAAATAAAAGAAATGACAACATTGTACTCTGTAAAATTTTAAAAAGCCAGTTTTTAAAAACTGAGGTGAAGTAATGAGATGTTCCACTCCCTGATACAGAATCTAGTATATAGGAAGGCACAGAGACATTTCTCTGGTCAAGGCCTGAAGGAGAAAAGCACAAGTGAGGTATGAAGGAGGAAAAACTGGCAAAGCCTCTGCTTTCTGATACAATAAATGTCTTCACTTATATGCTCTTACCTAAGAGTTTCACAATGTTAGGATTGTCAAATTCTGCCATGAGGGCTGCCTCCCGCTGAAAATCGGCTTGCATGTCAGCTGAAGCCTCTTCTTTGAGCATCTTCACTGCCACCATAGTGGACGGTTCGTGGGGGAGTAAGCCTGGAGCCCTGGTAGGTTCATTTATTTAGAAAGAAATCAAAGATCAGGAATCGTATTCATAGTCACATGTCTGTTCATATTCATTTATATCCCCCCATTTATGCAGCCTTTTCCAGAGCCTCAGAATCAAAGAAAGATGCCAATAAGTAGATTGTACTTAAAATTCCTTGACTTCAATTAATAAAAATCACTGAGGCTATGTTCAATATAGATGAAGTTGGAAAAGTTCAGTATTTATAAATTATAGGAATTTTTACAGCCCCATAGACCCAATGGGATTATTATTACCATCCTAACCCCTTAATCTCTGGCCAGAGCCTAAAATTTTAGGAGGGTAGGGACCATGACTTATTCATCTCTATGTCCCCAAAGCCCCTACAATGATACATTGCATATTTTTGGTTTTTAATAAGTATTTGTGTGAATTTTCATTGAACATGTAAACTTCTTCCCAAGGCCACCTTGAGTGGATGTAAAGTTGTGTCCCACCCAAGAGCACCAGGTCCAAGTGATAATTGGTGTCCACATTCTCTGGCGCAGCAGTTCTGAGGAGCGGCATCTTGCAGAGAGGCTCTTTTATTCCAGTTCACACAAAGGGCTGGCATTGGGCCTAGCGCATACTTGTTTCTCAAGCTTGTTGTTTTCTGACATTTTTGCATTATTTTTTTTCTTTTTCTGTTTTGCTATTCTAAGAACATCTATTTAGTATCTATACAGGTCAGGCCCTGAGTGCTTAAATAGAAAAACTAGTCCAAAGTAAACTTTAAACAAAGTTTACTTGAAAATTGAAGAGAAGTATATTTGAGAATTATTTACTAAGAATATTGCAAGAAATTATTTAAACTGTATTTAAAATTATTTTCTAAAAGGGAAAGATGATTAAACTTTGCTGATTACTTATAATTTGAACACTTTACAAATGAAGATTCTCCCCATATACACACCCTCCTTTCGAGCAGAGAGGGAAATTACTTAGGTTCATAGTGCAGTTCTCAATACAAGTAAGGCTGATGGCATGAAGAATTAACTACTTTGATAATAACTGTTATACATACTGGCCTGGTAACTTTTCAGACACAACGCATTTCAGTGCAGAGATTTTTTTACATTTTTTTTACCTTGCTTGAAAGACCCTTCCAAATGCTCCTTCTCCAATATCCCTCACGTATTCAATATTATTCCTTGGATACTCCAGGCTGAGCAATTTGGGATTCAGAAGGAGTGGCATCCTCTGGTACATGGGGTTAGGATGCAGTCTGTCCAGCAGGAGCTCAGACGGAAGAGTAGTGAGGGTCACTGCTGCTGATTCTCTGCAGGATAAGGTAAGATCAGTAAGGAGCTCAGGCTCAGGTGAGATCTTTATACTCAGACTTATGCTCTAAAGAGATTTGGCATTTAGTAGGAAACAAATAATAAGATAGCCAAAGATCGCTCAGTTTTAGAGCAATGAAGTATTTGGTTTGGTCTGGACTCAAATGTCACATTTTCTCAGGAGTTTTGTCCAGTCTAGCAGTGGCAATGGAGATGAGGAGGAAGATGGGAGCAGGAATAGCCATATTCTTCCAAATTATTGTTTAGCTTCTATGTGCTGAAAATGTCAACCTGAGGACATGTGATCCTATGCAGAAGTTACTGATGTTTTAAAGATCATGTTGGGGTGCTTAATTTTAAAGCAGTGTCATAGATGTCATAAAAAGACTGGCATGGCAGTAATATGTATTCCACCTCTCACTCCCTATTCCAATATTAAATACGTAGGTTTTAAAACATTACTGCATGTGGTTAGATTAAACTAGAACCTCACCTTTTCTTATTTTTCCATTGTTTTCGCCTTCGGCAGCAATAAAGAGTGGTTATGGTAAGAAGCGCAAATACTGCGAAGCTGGACATGATAGAGATGATTACAGTCATGGAATATGCAGGTGAGACAGAAAAGGAGGAGGAGGAGGAGGAAGGCAAATTTGGAATGTCCACACTCGGCTTTGAGGACGTCATTGGTGGGAATGCTGAAAGTAAACAATAACGCTTGTCATTCAACCTTAACTTTTAAATTGCAACTTTTGTATTCAAGCAATCGGTAAACTAAATTTAATTTTAAGAATATATTTTTATATATCAGATTCTCCCTGGTTATATATCTATAAAGTCTAATTGTAAGGCTCCAGTGAGGTCCAGTTGAAAGTAAATCCAGCTTACAGGAGCGTAAAATTTAAAAAATGAGACTTAGAGAAAAAAACTTTTTTGGTCACGACCAAAAAATACAGACCTGGGGGAGTCTGAGGATGAGGGGAGTGGGGGGAGGGGGAGATATCTGTAATACTAGCGATAATATGAAAAATAATAATAAATAAAAGAACAAATAGTTGTCCATAAAAAAACAACAAAACAGATCCTGGACTAGTGCTCTTTCCAATGCATCATATTGTTTGTGACCTGATAGCAATTGTGGAATTTGTTATTAAATAAAGTCTTTTAATGAAATTATACTTGAAGTCAGGGTTGTCTAAAGCTGGCTTTATATTGTTGTTTTACAAACAGAATAAAATTAATGGAAGATGAAAAATTGGGACACAAATGAGCAGCAGTTAATTCATCTAAAAATTGGCCATTGTCAAGCTCCCATTCAAAAGGTCTATGCAATATAAAAATGAGGTGAAATCTGCATTACTGCTAGAAACCAAAAGATGCCATATGCATATCACTCAGTCGAGTGCAAAGTACATTAGATATCTATAAAACAATCATATTAATTATATTTTAAGTCCTTTTAATTGATTAAGTAAAGACAAGAACATGGATACAGAGTATTTTAATAATATAATTAACAGGAAAGTTTTACTAGTAAAGATTGAAATTTATACCCTAAAAAGAGAGAATAAACCTTATTTTGAAATATTTGTGGAAAAGTGACAGACACGATCTTTTTGTCAGGCCACCAAAGAAAATCTCAATAAAATAAAAAAGCAGAAATTATGCAGATCTGTTATTTGACCAAAATGCAATTAGATAGATTAAATAAAATCCAATAGGACATCTAAAAAAAGAAAATATATTCAGTATCTTTTCCATCATAGAGTAAAAGTAGCCAGAAACCGATTAGAAAATGACTTCCTAATAGGAGGTATGGAATTTGGCCAAAACTGTGCTAAATGATAAACTCATAGCATTATCTCTTTCCATTAGATTAAAAAAAAAAGAAAGAACTAAACATTTATCCCCAGACTTTGGAAAGGAAACAAAAACTACAGAAAACAAAGGAAAACCGAAGATAAAGTAACAGTCATGTACAAGCAGAAATTAATAAGTTAGAAAAATATATCACAAATGATAGAATTTAAAATAGGTGAATAGTTGGTCTTATAGATATTATTAAGTAGCCTAATCAATGGAATTTTAATTTTAAAAACATAGGAAAGGCACTAACATACAAATTAGGAATGTTGAAGGAATTAGACAGTAGATTCAAAGGTCAATGAAAATAAAATAATTACATTTTTTAAATCTTAAGGGAAATGCTATTATTAAATTTGAAGAATTAGAAAATCTGAATATAGCTATAACTAGGAAATTTAACCAGTTAACTGCCACGATATTTTGAATTTAATTTAAGGGCGGGGGGCTAAACTGGAGAGCTGATAATAGTAAAGATGGGGCAGTCATTAAAAGACAGGGAGAAGTGACTATTTTTGTATCTGTATTTTACCGAGCAGTTCATACCATATTTAACATGCAAGGAAATGTAATGTAATTCATAAAGTTTGTAGTGTAATTTCATTAATAAATATAAGGGTAGTTTTTCCTAAAAAAAATCAGAAAATAGAATTCAGTAGCATATTAAGAGGCTAATCCATGATAATTTAGGATGATTTATTTTCTAAATGCAAAAAGTGACATAGTTTAAACAATAGTTTTGTTTTATGGATTTAAATACTTCTTCCTTAGGTATAGTTTTGTTTTGCTTTTCCTTGATTATTGTTTCTGATCTATTTGCTCTGGTCTTCCCTAGAGTGACATTAGTTGTATCTTTGGATTGAAATAATCAATTTGGAACTCCAGTTTCTTTCCTTTTAATGTTTCTCTCCTCAACATGATTTTTAAAAAATGTTATTTATTTCAGAGAGAGGAAGAGAGAGTGAGAGAAGGATAGCAGCATCAATGATGAGAATCGTTGATCAGCTGTCTCCTGCATGCTTCTACTGGGGATTGAGCCCACAACCTGGGCATGTACCCTGACTGGGAATTGAACTATGACCCCTTCATGGGTTGACACGCAACCACAGAACCACACTACCGGGCATCTTCTCATCATGATTTTATCTCTTTATCCTTGTTCTCTGAACATCAGGGGAATTTTATTCACTCATTCATTCATACATTAATGTGTCCCCTAAATTAATATTGAATGTTAGGTATCAAGAATACTGTAGCAAACATGACACATCTTAGTATTAAAGTATTTAACTGGGCCCTAGCTGGTTTGGCTCAGTGGATAGAGCGTCAGCCTGTGGACTAGCAGCGGTCACCAACCAGTGGCCCGTGGTTTGAAAGGTTGGCAACCACTGCACTAAAGGGTCCCAGGTTCTATTCCGGTCAAGGGCACATGCCCATGTTGTGGGCTCGATCCCCAGTAGGGGACATGCAGGAGGCAGCCTATCAATGATTCTCTCTCATCATTAATGTATCTATCTCTCCCTTCTTCTCTGAAATCAATAAAAATATATTTAAAATGTATTTAACTTGGAAAATTAGTAAACGGGTAATTATAATAAAGTGTAAAAAGTGTTACAAGAATGTTAAGAGCAGGATGCTTGTGAACATCCACGGGCAGCCCATTTCTGGTGGTCTAGGCATACAGGATACACTTTCTAGGTAAGTAACAAAGTTAAATATAAAGGGTGAACAGGCAATACCAGTTGAAGGTGTATGTCTGTATGTGGCGGTGGAGAGATAGTATTCTCTAAAAAAGGAATAACATGTATCAGGGCCCAAATCAAACAGTTGTGGTGCCTTTCTAAAAGTACATCTACTAGTAAAAGTTTTATTGTTGAGTTGGGGAGTGTCTATAGGTAAGGCTAGATATAGATTTCAGGTGTAAAATTCTATAATAAATCACCTGTATATTGCATTGTGTTTTTACCACCGTCACCATATATTGGACCCCCTTTACCCTTTATGACCTCACCCCAACACCCTTTTCTTCTAGTAACACCACTGTTGTTTGTTTTTTTGTCTCGTTCATTTGTAAAACTGATTTTTTTAAGAATAGAAAATGAGTTTTTGTAGATAATTCATACTTATATCTTTATAATTGGCATGAAAAGCAGTAATATGGGTGCTTTTTGTGTGTGTTATTCCTATCTAGGATTAAAGGTCAGTCCCTTTCCCACAATAACTCTCAGTGAACTGCTTGAATGGATGAATAAGTAAACAGTTGAAGGATAACATAGACCTCAGTCAACAATTAAAAGTCCAATCAAAGTAAACTTTGACTGCTTAGGACACAGACTAGAAAAATTTCTTTTTCATTCCTTCAATTTGGGAATAACAATTTGACAGGCTTTCAGAATAACACATTTTTTGTTCTTGGTTTTCCCTAACTGCTCTTGTTTAAAAACTCTGAGGCATTCAGTTGCAGCCAGTAAACATTCTTTAAAAAAAAAAAAAAACTTTAAGTCTTAGTTCTTTAAGTAAGCCAATAAAATCAAGTGCTGGGACTTAGCCAGACACAGAGGTGATTAGGTTTGGAATATGTATCACAGGAACTAATTATGATTTAAGTCTCGGAACACTCCAATCAGAGGAAGCTGACTGACATGAAAAACTTTTCTAGTATCATTCTGAAGATTTCTGCCTTTTTGTAGGTTAAAGCACTCTCTGATACAAGTTAGTTTCTAGGACACCCCTTTTCAAGCAAACTTTTTGAATTCTTTCCCAGGAATTTTGAGACAGCCATTTTAAAATCATTTAATTTGTCCCTGTAAACTTTTTATTGGAAATTAGCTGTCTTAAAATAAAAACACCTCTCTTCCAAAAGAGGGATCTATTGTCACAGGTAAAGATCATGAATTGGCTCAATGAAGAAAAAGATACTTGTTTTCACTCTAGATAATTAGCTGATACAAAAAGCATGAATGTAAAGTCAAAAGTGACATTTTCAATTTGGTGTATTTTACAGCCATGTACTAGTAAGGCAGTGGTTCTCAACCTTCTGGCCCTTAAATTCAGCTCCTCATGTTGTGACCCAGCCATAAAATTATTTTTGTTGCTACTTCATAACTGTAATGTTGCTACTGTTATGAATCATAATGTAAATATCTGATATGCAGGATGGTCTTAGGCGACCCCTGTGAAAAGGTCGTTTGACTGCCAAAGGGGTCGCGACCCACAGGTTGAGAGCCGCTGTAATAAGGGATCAAGCAAGCTAATAATCTTGAGGTAGGAGATATCATTTGTATCATTCCCTAAATATGCTGCTTTCCATGGCCTAATTAGAAGCTACAAGCTGAGACCAATGATTTTCCTTCGTGCTCTACCCTGGGTGACTGACTACCTTGAAGAGGACCTGTAGATTTTGTTCTGGACATTATGAAGTATGAGTGTAAATACGCATGCACGACTCTACTTACATACACAGAAGGTTTCAAGGGCACAAACAAAATTACTTACTTGTTAGGTTTTCTTTTTTAAAATCTGAGGGGGAAAGGATAAAAATCTGTTTTAAGTGAGCATCCAGATATCTCATATATTCTGTGAGAGTGCTAAGAACAGCAAGTTCTCTTTCAGCTCTTTGATATGCAACTGGAAAACATTCTTTGTGTTAAATGTGAAAGGATTGCGTCTTGGAAATTAAGCCAGCTGTTAGAGTTCCTTACAAAGTTCATTAAAGCAGCATGCAGGGATCCAGCTTTGTTTTGGGAGGTCAGCACTTTCAAACATGTGGCTTATTTTTGCATGCTTAAAAATCTGCTGCACTGGCTAAGAAAGAGAACTTTATTCTTTCATTCCGTTCCTTAGCCATTTCTCTGCACATTCCAGAAAATAGTACAAGCTCTCCTAAGATCCCCTTGTGAAATAAGGTAAGCTCTCAAGCAGCAGTTAGAAGTGCTCTTTAATGTCTCTTAGAACAAATGAAGTAAATCCTTATACTAGCCTGTGCAATTAGGATTCTGTTATTAGGTATCCACAGGAGGCAGAACTCAAAAAAAAAAAATTGAAATGCCTAGAAATATTAGGAGATTGAAGTGCACACCTTAGTTTCTTCAAAACCAGTAACTGTCTCTTAACCTCCAAAGCCTTGCGAGGACTCTGTTACCTAAATATGGCAGTCTGGTGCAGGCCCGCGGGTCCCAGTGCATGCTGGGGAGCTTGCTGCAGTCGAGCACCGAGAGCAGATGCAGCCCAGGTCTGTAGAGTCCCCGGTGGGTCTTCTCTTCCAGCGCCAGCCATTCTTTTGCACAGAACAGCTCCTTCACCCCCAGGCAGTATTCTCTGAAACAGTTGATGAAGAGCAACACTTGATGAGTCATGGCATGTTAGCGCCAAGTCTGTGGCAGTGCCTAAATTCTTTATTTTCAGAACATCATCCCAGCACATTGTTCTCACAAGAGGGTTTTTGAAAGGACTGTTTTATTGTAAATAATATGAGGCTTTATGGAATACATTATCCTGTCAGATGAAATGGTGTCTCATTTTGTTTGTAAGACATAATTAATGCTACTTTTAAAAGTAAGATGACGTGAAGTACAGTTTTCTTGGAAAAAATACCAACTTTCAATTTCAAAAGGTATTAGATTAGGAATCTGTAAACTGTCTCCTCTCAACTTTATAGTAGAATAACTACAAAGGTGCCGAAACAAGGTACGCAGAGTTTTAAAAACACACACACTAAAAGTCATGGATCATTGTCAGTCAGCTTCCATCCTGGGAGATTTTCCTCTGATCTCGGGGCTAATGGGCAGGGCCTGAGAAACACGGTCCTCACTCTGCATGCTTGTCTTTCAAAACAGAACCGCACAACTTTCCTGGCAGGCTACAGGGGGGCCTGGGAGTCCTTACCCAGCCCCGCTCCGGAGAAGCTGAGGCCTGTCCCTCGCTGTTTCTCCCCCTGCTCCCATTTGAGACAAGAGTGTCAGTACTTAAATTAAAATAGTGGGTGGAATGTATTTTAAAATATATACAGCCGGCCAGTGTGGCTTAGTGGTTAACTATTGACCTATGAAACAGGAGGTCAAGGTTTGATTTCCAGTCAGGGCACATGCTGGGTTGTGGGCTTGACCCCCAGTGTGAGGCATGCAGGAGGCAGCCTATCAATGATTCTCTCTCATCATTGATGTTTCTATCATTTTCTCCCTTCCTCTTTAAAATCATTAAAAATATATTTAAAATATATATTTATATATTTACACATAATATAAAGTAATATTCAGAAATGCTCATCTTGATCTCATATTTATTGGAAAATAATGCTGAAACTCTTGAAATGTAGTTTTATTTTCTCTTCTCTCTCTTGGCTTACTAATAAGATCCATATTAGTTTAGATTTTTTTTTAATTTCATAGAAAGCAAAGATATTTAAGAATATGATAATGTGAACAATAACAAGGGCAACAGAATATTATACCTTTACAACATTTTCTAGAAGCTCAGGACCCTCGTATTATAAGGTATCATCAGTGATTTACATGGTAGGAATTTTGTCCAATTAATTGCCTTCTATTTTGGACAAAAGCCAGTTTTTGCCTTTACTAATGTACAAGACAGCTTCCACTTTTGAAAACTCTTCCTGTTTGGAGACAGTCAAATACATTCACCCATTTATTTACTTTTAATTTTACCTGCAAATGGGTATAGGAGTAGGTACCACCCCAGGGTTGCATTCTTGGAAAATGTGGTTACACAGCAAAGCCTCCGCAGCTGGCCGGCAGAATGGGCTCACTGCTCTCAGTTCACTCCAGGCCGTGTGCGCGAGTAGCTCTTGGGCCTCCTCAGGGTCCGCGTGGGAGGTGTTGAAGAAAACAAGAGCACCGTTTGCCAGGACAGTGTTACACACCTCCCCTCGGTACTGGGCGCAGTAGCCTTTGTTATCTTTCTGTGGTTTACTGAAAGAAGCAGTGAACAGTGTTCCCAATCACATGCTTTTTCCTAGCATTCAGTCTGCTTTTTTCTCTCTCCAGTTTCCACATCTACATTACAGAAATAGGAGAAAATTGCACTAGCAAATTGGTTGAAATGCTCCATGTGAATACTGTCTTCATATTTCCACCTGCAATTATATCACCTCTGGCTTACTCCAGAGGGCTATAATGAGGATCAGATGTGATAATGAATGTGGGAAGCTTTGGAAACTATGGGGATCTTTATACATAGAATTTGAATGCTCTTAGTTAAGCAATCTGACATTCTTCTTACAAATAAGCTGACATAGGCAAACAAATACATAAAAAAACATATTCATCATGATGATTAAAAAATAATCTAGCATAATAAATACTCTGATCCAACGCTTTACAGTTAATGTGTGTTAGGATAGTTAAATACTTGGATTTTGTAGCATACATACAACTCTGAGACACTTTCCATACTCAGATTCTCTCACTCACCCATGTTCCCAGTATTCCATCTATATATATAAAACGCTAAGCTACCAGAATGACCGAATGACCAGTCACTATGACATGCACTGTGGGGGGGAGGGCTGGCCAGCCAACCTCCCGTGGCCCCTTCCCCCAGCCGGCCCAATCTGGGCAGGGCTGGCCAGACCCCACCCGTGCACAAATTCGTGCACTGGGCCTCTAGTTAAAGAATATAAAGAAAGCCACATAAGTGGAGAGAAAGCATAGGATATGGCTCTCAGAGGAGTGAAGAGCATCTTTAGCTTTGCTACTTTCTCATCATCTGTCTTGGGGAAAGTCATACAGACACTCAGAGTCCCAATATCCTAATCTGTAGAGCAGGGGTCCTCAGACTTTTTAAACAGGGGGCCAGTTCAGACCATTGGAGGGCCGGATTATAGTTTAAAAAAAAAACCTATGAACAAATTCCTATGCACACTGCACATATCTTATTTTGAAGTAAAAAAACAAAAAGGGAACAAATCCAATATTTGTATTTGCATGTGGCCCACGGGCCATAGTTTGAGGACCCCTGCTGTAGAGTGATGTAAGTAATTATTCTGAACTTAGATTGTTGTGCATTAATGGATAAATTTATGTGGAGATAAACTAAGTTCTATAGTGCTAGCACAAAAATAAGATTAAAACTTATCTGCTATAGCAATTGAAGAGACTAATAGGGCAAATAGGCAACGCTGCTGGTATTCCCTTCACATATTCACTGCCTCCTTAATGGAGTGTTGGGAATTATATGAATTCCTACACTCACTTGACAAATACTTATTGAGCACTTGTGTGTAGGCACTATGATGGTTTCAGTACATCCTTATGCCTTTCATCAGATTTCTATCTTTAATAATGACATACAATTCTTAAGTTATATTCTCATTTAATTTGTATAACTGTTGGAAGTTAGCATTTTATTATCTTTATATAAAGGATTCTAAGACAAGAAAATTAAGCAAATTAGAATTTGTGCCAAATTTTTAAAGTGTTAAGAAAACCCATTTGAATTTGAAAAATTGATACTTTAATTAGAAACCACTATTGGCTTTTTAAAAGCAAATCTATTAAATGAGATACAACTCAATCAGGTAAAACAATGAACTTCCAAGAAACAATATATTTATAGTGTTTTGTAATATAAAATTTTCCCCTGATCCATACCTGCCTTTTCCTAATTAGTCTACATGAATTTGACTGTGTTACTTCTAGCATGTTACAGGTTTTTAAAATAAAGGCCTTGAATAAGAAAATATAAAACTCCCATGAAAACTTGGGCCAGGTAAGGTTGGGAAGACACCCAGAGAAATAGTGAAAACCCCACTTCTTAGGGAAGGAACTCGGTCTAAGATAACACTAAGAAAGTTTAAGAGAAGCACATTGTGGTGCTTTTAAGAAACTGAATAATAATACCTAATAACCAGAAGTAGCTCAAACTGGTTTACAAAATGGTCTCACATATTAATATAATATCTTGGTAAAAGGGAGGGTGGATAAGTGAAGGTGTGACTCTTAACAGGAAAAAACTGTAATGTAAAAGTTCAATATTTCCCCCACTGTCTCTGAGCTGAGAAGGGTTTATGCAGGCTTTGCTGTCACATGTTAACATTGAATAACTGTTCTTCATTTTTTTTTCAATTAAAAGCACTCATAGTTTTTTCTTTAATCACACAAACAAAAAACATTTTTAAGAAAACATTGGAAACTAAAAAAAAGAAAGAAAAGAAAAATAAGTGAAAATAGCCTCAGAGATAAGGATTATTAAGTCAGTTACTAAACAATCTCTCATTCTGAATTTCTGCTGCATCTCCTAAAAAGCCCTACTTTTTTTTTTAACAACTTCAGTTGACTTGATAGTATTGAGTCTTCATTTCTTTTTGAATATTAGCTACATAATGCAAAAAATAAATAAATAAAAATCAAAAGAAGAAAACAGGATAAGTCTTTAATAGAAATAAAACTTTGGTTGCAGTTTTGGCTTTTCTATCAGCTTCAAGTTAATTAGCCTGTGCAAACCCTTTGCATGCTGGGGAAAACCGTATAATACAAAGTATATGGTTCATATTAATTTTCTTTGCCTTTGTAATATTTCTGGAAGCATTAAAGCCTTACTAGGATTAGCTCTACAATGTAAGAAATAATATACAGGACGAAATATACACATTTTATACATATGATATATGTACATATACATTATAAGTGGAGAGAGACAGAGACTGCCCAGTCATAGTTTCAGAGTTGAAACAACTTCCTTTTCTTTTTTCTCTCTTCTTTTGCAGACTTTATAAACCTCAAATTTTATGCAGTTATTAAATTTTAGAGGCAAAACACACAGGCATGTTGGGCCATTTTGTTACTCAACCTCCTAACTCAGGGGTGGGCAAACTTTTTGACTAGAGGGCCACAATGGGTTCTTAAACTGGAACTGAGGGCGGAACAAAAGCATGGATGGAGTGTTCGTGTGAACTAATATAAATTCAAAGTAAACACCATTACATAAAAGGGTACGATCTTTTTTTTTTTTTAGTTTTATTCATTTCAAATGGGCTGGATCCACCTGCAGGTCGTAGTTTGCCCACGGCTGTACCTAACCCTATCAAACAAAATTTAAAAGGAGCTCACAGCAGCACTTTAGGGGACAAGATAAATGCAAATAACTTCCATTGTTGTCTCCTGTTGTCTTCTGCAAGTGAGGAGACCCCTCCCTGTCCGCAAGCAGTTCTTGGGAAGGCCCTTGGAGCAACACCAGAAGCAGCTGGTCCTGTTGTTCATTTGAACAGTGGGGCAGAGGTCACAGGGATCTGTTCGCAGAATGTTAGTTATTTTGGAATGATCTGCCGGACTGTCTCCAAAAATGCTAGTTAATGTTGCTCATGGAGCCAGTCCCTCTCTCTCTCCTGACAAACTAAACCTGGCTGATCTTCCTTTCTGTAAAGTTTCTCTCTTTGGATATTTGATCTCAAGTCCCCCGTTAACTTCTTTTATTACACACAATTTTCCTTGGTCAAATGGAGTACTTAAAGAAGTCTCGCTACACCATTTACTCTTACTCTCTCTGCTTTAAAATGTATGTCACATTTTTAAAAGAGGGAGGCCTCCATTCCCTTTGGCACAATGCCTTGTCCATGCAGAGGACTAGCTGTGGTTTGTTTGAGATAAGGCACCCCCACTACTCCAGTGAAAATTCACACCTTCTACTGGCCTCCTTAAGGGTGGCCCACCTGTACCTCCTTTGATGTGGAAAAATCTCCTTTCCCTTTATCCCAACTGTCTGGTCTCCCATTGCACTTACCCAACAATGTTATGAGCAGGGTTCTATGTCACTTACAATCTCCAAAGCAAACTGGGATATTTTATTCTTTCATGCCTAGTGTCTGTACATGATTCATTCTCTAAGGCAGTCAACAAATACAACCCACAGGTCACATTCAGCCTGCTGCCCGTTTTTTATACTTCCTGTGAGCTAAGAATGGTGTTTATATTTTTAAATGGTTGAAAAACACACACAAAAGTCAAAATTATATGAAACTCCAATGCCAGTTCCATAAGTTAAGTTTGATTGGAGCAGAGCTATGTTCAATCATTTATTAATGGCCATACTATTTTTACCCTGAAACAGCAGAATTGAGCAGTGACAACAGAGACCCTAGGCCCCACAAAGCCAAATATATTTAATATACGGAATTGCAGAAGTTTCCCAACCTCTGCTCTAAAACATAGATCAAATGTCCTTTTTCTGAAATGCCAGACCCAGTGTGCTCAAGCAAGAAGAGCATGGCCTCCTCTGAAAAATACCTCTTGTGTTTCTTCTGACTGAAAGTACTATCTATTTATTTTGTAGAACAGAAAGATGTAAAGACAAAATTAAAATTAAAATTTTTTGAAAATTTACATTAGCCAAATATATACACTTTGAATATTTGTACATATATCAGTTATAATCCATATACACTTGAGAGTAATGTATACAGTTTTATATATACTATAGGTTGTATATATGGTGTACATAATTACAATTAGAATTATTTTGTAAATGTTTTATATCATGCATTTTTACTTAGCATGATGTAAACATTTGCCTATGCCGTTATGTTATTCAAAAACATTCTAAAATCACATCAGTTTATCTTATTGGTAGATATTGAAATTGCTCATACATTTCACCAATTATTATTTCCCTAACATAAATTATTATAAGTGGATTTATCCAATGAATAGATACAACCATTTTAAGTTTCTTAATAAAAATTGCCAAATGCTCTCTAGAAAGGTTATGGTAATTTTCTTCCTACCAACAGTTTGAGAGTGCTTGTGTTATCACAAGCGAAAAATGGTATGGAATTTTATTTAATGAGCATTATTTGACTACTAATGAGTGTAAAATTTTTCATTTGCGCTTACGTGCATGTGAATGATCTACTTCTGTTCTTGAGACCTTGGAATTTGTATGTGCTTCCATTAATATGTTGAATTGTTTTGATTCATTACTTTCCTACATAGTGCCAGGAATAGAGTGAGTGGTTTAAAAATGCATAGATAGAACAGGTGTGCTAAAGGGTCTGTTGGTGGCCTGCATTTTAATTTAACTTTTACCATGTTTATCATGTTTATGTTGTATGTCCCCTCAGTAGCTTATTCAGCTTCACTGTAGAATTCTTAAGGATCAGAACTCTGTCTCTTAGAACTGTGATAAATGAGTAGGTCAAATCTATATGAATTGGGACACGATAAAGAACCAAATTTTTGTATGCAATGTGTTCTTTCATTCCATTAGGAATTAGGAAGAGTGGTTGGTGGTTTAGATCCTGCTCAGTTACTGTGCTAACTGGGTTAGTATAATTGTTACCAATCTAAGTTCTTGTATCTGTCTACCTGAGGCTTTGTAGTTTGCTATGCAGTCCTGACAATTTTTGGTGCAACAAGTTCCGCATATAAAAATATAGTGAAAATAGTGCTTACCCCATAAAATTGCTGAAATGTTGATATGAGAAAGGTGGCAATCATAAATGTACCACAAAACTTAGCTGCTATTATCACTATTACTATTTTAATTATTCTTAATATCAGTTTCATCATTTGTAAATTTAGAGTTTTTATGAAAGTCAGTGTTATTGCAAATAAAACACTATAAATTGCCAAATATTATATTACAAGGTGATACTTTCTTATCTACAGGATAAAGCAATGGGGGAGAGTTTGGGAATCAGTTCTGGGTTCTCTTTCCAAGCCTATAATTTACTAGCTCTGTAAGTCACTGGAACTCTCCAGTTCAAAGAAACTCTCTTAGTTTCTTTTCTGTACAATAGGGATAATAATAGTACCTATTTCATAGGGATTTCCTGAGGATAACTTGAAGTAATGCATATAAAACCCTAAAAACAGTGCTTGATACACCATAGATGTTATTCAATAGCTGTTATCATCTCCATTTTCATCATTACCTTGTAAGAGTATTAAAAGGATTTGAAATTAGAAAGTTTCTGAAAGATTGCAGTGCTCAGCAAATAGACAATAGATGGCATGTCAAACAAAAATTAAATCTCAACAAAACAAAACATTGATATAATAACAGTGTCTTACCTCCATTCTTATAACAGGAAAGGAAGTTCCCACAGGAAATCAAATTAAAGGGGAAAAGAAGCAAAAATTAGTGCATTTTCATTTTATGGTTGCAAGAGATAGCTTTGATAACTCTAATTTCTTAAATTTCTGGAACGTTCTCTGCTTCTGCTAGGAGGCCAGGTACCATATTAACAGGCAGATTTGGAGAAGATTAAGAAAATATCGAGTGTCACCAGGAACTGAATTCAAGTCAAAGCAACCATGGGAGCCATCAGTGCAGTCAGTGTTGTAGCTCCGAATATACCTCCATTAGCTACCCAGGGACTTTTCCTCCAGAAAGTAAGCTATGGAGGTTAAGTGGGAAGAGGCGACAGGGAGGGGTAGAGGAGAGAAGGAGAGATGAGAGAACTGTTATTTCCACAGACGCACTAGCCTCACAGCCGTGTGACCTGTGCAGCCACACAGCGTCCTGTGCTCAGAAGGACTATATACTTAGTTTACCGCACTGCTGTCATCTTCTTGAAATACTTCATTTTTTAACAGGAGACCCTGCATTTTCATTTCACACAGGGACCCATAACTTATGCCCACAGCATGAAAGCTCAGGGCACTGAGAAAAGGGCCCCTCTCTTCAAGTGAGTTATGGAGCTAGCTGCAGAAATGGCCCCAACTTGGACTTTCCCAAGGCAGGAGGACCCTTGCAGGGGTGTAATTTACCAGCATCTCTGAATGATTTCATCTCTTTTTGTATAGGAAATCTAAAACTTCAGTCTTTACCAAATACTTGATCTATGTCCTCATGTCCCCCAATTCCCATCATAAAAGTAAGAAGTAAAACATATGTTTTGACTAAATCCAATTTGCCTTAACAGAATTTCTCCTAATGTCAATGTCTAACTCCTTTTTAAGTTTGCAGGTCCATTTGGGTGTTCTTTTGCTGAGTTTCAAGGATTCTAAAAGGAATTCCTGCCCAGTTGGTGTGGCCTAGTGGTTGAGCATCGACCTTATGAACCAAGAGGTCATGGTTGGATTCCCTGTCAGGGCACACACATGCTGGGGATGTGGGCTCAATCCCCAGTAGGGGGCATGCAGGAGTCAGCCGATCAATGAATCTCTCTTATCATTGATGTTTCTGTCGCTCTCGCTCTCTCTTCCTCTCTGAAATCAATAAAAATATCTTAAAAAAATAAAATGAATTCCTCTGAGAAGTCTATCTTCTTGAAAAACCTTGTAAACTCAGAGGTTTGTCTTTCTAATCATCCGTTTGGCATTTGTGAGGGTTGGTGACTATGAAGTTTTTGTAACCTTGAGTGTGTAAGTCTTGTCTCTATGGGCTTTTTATTAAATGAGTCTGATGATGAGGCTCAGAAACCAACCTACATGAGGCACCCCATGACCCAAACCTCATGCCAATTCTGCCACTGTACAGATAGAACAGGTGGAAGGAGACATCAGGAAATTCTTCCAGAGAAATGGTATGTAATTTAGAGAGGTAAAGGCAGATTCTGAGGGCAGCTGAGCAGGGAAACCTGTTGAAACTTGAGGAGGCCAAGGTTATGTATATGAAAGAGCCCTTAATTTAAGATGTAAAAGGAGGACTCAATGCCATGGAGATGTGCCAATGCCAAGGAGAATCCAGGCATAGCATTTGGGAGGATATAATAAGCTTAGATATGCTTCTATCTCGAGGACAAGTAGGAAGGAAAAATATAATTAATTAAGGGTGCATTGTTGTCTCAAGAATATGAAGAAAATCGGAGGATGCCCTCATATTCTGGGTTCCATGCATTTCTTATTGAAATTTCTCCAGTCATATTTTCTTTGGAGGGAGGATGAGGAGTAGGGAAGGGGTCCAAGAACCTTGCAATCATAAACAAGTGCTTTTATCTCAAAACAAGGTATTTTAAAATCCCCCAAATTTCCAACAGTCATCAATATTTGTAGTATTTTTTAAATTATCTGGGAAAGTCAGTAAAAATTTGGCTCTCTTCTAAAACATACAGCGACTCTAATATAAGCAAGCTGCCTAACTGCAGAACAGCTGGTAGCAATCATTGTGGCTACTGGCTGTTACTCCTTCCTTTCCCTCTTTATTAAAGACAAAAACAAAATACCTTTAATCAATATGAATTCAGATAGCCAGGTGGGTACTGAAAATATTAGGGAAAACACTTAGTAAAGTATGATTGTCTAATCACTCTGTTGTATACCTGAAACTAGTACAAAATAATATTGAATGCAAACTGTAATTGAAAAGTAAAATTTAAGAAAAAAACAGAAAACTTATAAAGCCACCATGAAATGCCGGAATAATATTCCATTGTGTATATTCACCATGTCCTCTTTTTCCATTTGTTTGTTGATGGACACTTAGGCTGTTTTCAAATCTTGGCTGTTGTGAATAATGCTGCAAAGAACATGAGAGTGCAAGTATCTCTTCAATATCCTGTTTTCATTGTCTTTTGTTTCCCTAGATATAAATACAAAAGTGGGATTGCTGCGTTACATAGCAGTTTATTTTTAATTTCTTGAGGAATCTCTATACTATTTTTCATAGTGGTGAATCAATTTGCATTCCTACCAACAATGCTCGAGAAGTCCTCTTTTTCCTCACATCCTTGCCAACACTTTTTAATGCTTGTCTTTTTGATGATAGCATTCTAATGGGTATGAGGTGATATTTCATTGTCTCTTTTGAAAAATATGTCTATTCAGATCCTCTATCCATTTTTTAAATCATGTTGTTTGTGATTTTACCTTTTTAAAGTTGAATGAGGGTTTTTTTAAACATATTTTGGATATTAATTCCTTACCAGATACATGATTTGCAAGTATTTTCTCCCATTCCATATGTTGCCTTTTTATTTTGTTGATGATTTCTTTGCTGTGAAAAAGCTTGTTATTTTAAAATAGTGCAACTTATTTATTTTGCTTTTGTTGCTTGTACTTTTGGTGTCATATTTTTAAAAATTGTGGAAGAAAACAATGTCAATGAGGTTGCCACTTATATTGGCTTTTTCGTCCTGATCCTAGAGGAAAAGCTTTCAATCTTTCATTGTTGAGTATAATGTTGGTTGTGGGTTTGTCATATATGGCCCATATTGTGTTGAGGTATGATCCTTCTATACACAATTTGTTGAGAATTTTCATCGTAAGAACATACTGTATTTTGTTGAATGCATTTTCTGCATCTATTGAGATAATCATATAATTTTTATCTCTCATTCTTTTAATGTGGTATATCACATTTATTGATTTGCATCACTGGGATAAATCTCACTTGATCATGGTGTATGCTCCTTTTAATGTGCTATTCAGTTTACTGATGTTTTGTTTAGAAACTTTGCATCTGTATTTATCGGGGGTAGTGGTCTGAAGTTTTCTTTTCTTGTAGTGTCCTTATCTGGCTTTGATATCAGAGTAATGCTGGCCTAGTAAAATGAGTTTGGGTCTCTGCCACAGGGCCCAGGTTTCTGATGACAAAGAGAAGGCATCTTGCCAACTATCCTGTGATTTGAACCTTTTGGAGTTGTGACTGGAGGGGAAATGCAACTTCCTGGTTCATAGGGAGAGGTTCCAAAAGTTTTTCCGACTCCTTTTGATGACTAACAACAAATGTAAATGAGTCAGAAAGGAGTATATCATATTTCTTAAACAATGCATAAGGATTTGGGCAAGCACATGGAAGAGTTTGGGGAAAATGAATCTGATCTTTTTTTTCTTTTCTTTTTTTTCTTGTCCTTAAACAGTATAAGTATCATTAAACTTAAACCTTAGCACTAGACCAGATTTTTCCATTTCCAGTTTTCCCCGCCAGGATGAGTAAATAAACACATGGAGCAAAAACTTCTAAGTGAGACACAAAGAATATGACAAAGGGGCTGTTGACTACAGAACACTAAGGGAGGATGGGGTTGAAAAAATAAGAGAAAGAAGAGTTTGAGGTAAGGAAGCATTGCCAGAATGTCAAGGGGAGGCACCATATCTGACTCCAAGCTCTGATCCTCTGGCCAGCCCCACCAGAGGCCAAAAGGAGAGAGTGACCTGAAGCAGAAATAGAGAAAGCAGGTGCCACAGCCAAGCTCTGGAAGATCTGGGGAGCATAAGACCACGCTTCTTTGAAATGATTCTGAATTTGAGTGACTCAGCGGATTCCTTTCACCACAGTGGCCTCACTTCTGTAGAACATTGGTCCAGGGAGCACCGCAGAGTTAGAAGGTAATTTCCTCAGTGATGGCAGAGGGACCTTCCTGAAACATCTAGCAAGTTTAACTAAAAGAAAAAGGCAACGTGATGAAGAGAAAATGGCAGATGTCTCATGGTGTTCAGAGGTCTTATTCCATTGTACCATTGAGACACCCTCACTGGATCTTCCTGGGGAAATGTTAGGCAAAGTAGAGGAGCTTAAAATCTCCTTATGAGTGAGATCCACAGGGAAAACAGATCAGAGGCTGAACAAAGGGCCTTATATATTTTTATGAGTTAGCAAGTGGAGAGAGTTCCTCTTTCCTCGTCTTGGTAACCTTTTTCCCCCATGTGCAGAAGGATTAAAATTTATTGATTCAAGTACAGTACCTGACGCTTGCTTAACATGCATTTTCAGGCTCATTCACTAAAGTCAAGTCATTGCTGGTTCCATTGCCCCTACTGGGGTCACTGCTCCTTACCGGCATTCAACTTTGCTGCTGCAGCATATTTCAAGCCCTCTCTGCTGCTATGTGCCAATCCATGAGTTGCTCCCACCATTCCTTTACCCACACATATTCTAGTGCTATTTTTCCTAGGCTGCTGTTGCTGATTGCCCCGATCCTCACTCTGGTCTAGTCTCAACATTGACCACTCTTCCCTGAACCCTGGGATATTGCCTTTCTATGCTGCCTGTCCACACCTTAGGGCTCTTTGTACCGTCAGAAAATACGATTTTTTTTTTTTAGTTTGGGGGGTTGTAGGGGGTAAGAAGAGGAAGATTACAGCTTCCTCTGCTAGTATATTCTGTTTATTAATGGAATTGAATCAGGTTCTCATTTGGGTTGGGATAGGGATGAAGGGGAAATGTTGCTGTAGATGTTATGATGACAACCATGCTCTGTAGTTCTTTCATCATCAAGAAATCATGTCCACCTGATGAATCTGCCTTTTCCGGGCAAATATACCCATTTTATTAGGTTCTTATTGGTCATGCCACTACCTTCTGTGTACTTATTATGGGTAGGCTCTGAAGGTTACTACACTAAAGGGGGAGTTTGTGACAAGTCCCTCCAGCTTGGTATGTTGTAAAAAGGAGGGAAATAAGGAAATTAAGAATTCAGATACACATTTCATAGATTCCTTTTTTCTGGACCAATATCCTAGAAGAGATGTATATTGGTAAATTAAGGAAAAAGCCAAAAGCATAGAGATTTTTTCCTCCGTTTTATTTGGCAAGCTAGAAACAGAAAATCATAAAGGTCTCTTACCCTGACATGGGATGGTCACGTTAGTGTAAAAATGGTAACATGACATGGTTCGGTAGAGAGCAGGGCTAAGTTGGTAAGTCTGAATTGCTCTTGGATTTTGTGTTACTTGCAAGTGATTCAGAAGTTGCATCAGGCCCCATGAGGGATAAGAAGGGCTGGGTTGGAATTCAACAGGCCTTCCATAGTAGTGAGAGACAGGGTGACTTACTTGCAGAGCCTCTAGAGAGGGGCTTGAAGAATTTGAGATGCAGAGGGCTGTGCTGCTACAGGGGGAACCTCAAAGGGGCTGAGCCAGCCGGGGAGGTCCTCTGGATTCTAACCAAGCCCAGAAATGAGATCATAAGTGCTCTGGCTGTAGACTTCCCTGGAGACCAGGGTGGGGGCCCAGAGGATACCACTGCATAAATTTAAGTCCCCTTCTCCCATGCCATCTAGGGAAGGGATGGAAAGAGGAAAGGCAGGAAGAATCCTGGCAGGGACTCGACCTTTGAATGACTTAATTTCCTGAAATGAGACTCTCTTAAAATTAACAAAATTATTTCTTCTTTTCTGCCCAGAGGAGGTGTAAATTTAACTAGATTAGATCAGTTCATTTTTTCTCTCTCTCACTCTACACACACACACACACACACACACACACACACAGAAAGAGATTTTTTTAACATTGGATCTTGATCAAATATAAAACATAGCATAATGAAACTAGATAATATCAAGTAATTAAAAGCCATCAAAATTTTAATTATTTAATCTCCTGAACCTTCTCACGTTCTTATGTTTTGTTTTGTTTTTATCTATCATTATTTGTCTAGATACCTTCCTCAAAATCTCAGACACATCTTAACTCATTCCTCTACCACATTGTCATATTCAAACACTTTTAAATCCCATCATTCCTATCTTGTTTGGTCCCATGCATCACTTCTCTTCTCTCTGTACCAATTGCTACTGTTGTTGTTCAGACATTTATGAGTTTTCTAGACTCCTAGAATAGCCTCCTTACTTCTTACCACACCTGCCAAACTTCTGACAACCAACATTTATTTTTTTTAAATCTTTTTATTGATTTCAGAGAGGAAGGGTGAGAGAAAGAGATAAACATCAATCATGAGAGAGAATCATTGATCTGCTGCCTCCTGCATGCCCCCTACTGGGGATCAAGCCTGCAGTCGGGCATGTGCCTTTGTCCAGAATTGAATCCTGGACCCTTCAGTCCACAGGCTGATGCTCTTCCACTGAGCCAAACCAGCTAGGGCCCGATATTTATTAATTTGATAAAAGATATATATGACCATAACGCTTTTCCCCTCTAAAACAATTAAATGACTTCCATTGATTGAAGAGTACATTCAGCCTACTTAGGCTCTTCATAACCCAGCTGGAGCCCACATTTCAAACTTTTTTTCCACTCTTCCCATCACTCTCAGTTCCCATCATGCTCTAGACTTGCTGTTTTCTGAATACACTTCCACCTTTTCATCTCATACTCATTACTCCTGCTCCATTCCTTTAAGCACAACCTTTCTTTTTCTGCTGTACACTGTTAATGCATCTGCCATAGAACATAGTCTCTGCCATCATATATATATGGCTGATTGACTTCCTTTCTAGATTTAAAGTCCCTGAAAGTCAGGGACTCCCTTGTTAATTATCCCATTTGTTAATTAAGCTTATATCCTTTACCTAACACAATGGCCTGAATCAGTGTATGTAATAAATGCATGTAAAAGTACTTAATAAACAACAAAGTGCGGTGTAACCAGTAATCATTTTATTATTTGTTGAATTGAATTTACTTTTAGGATTCCCACCCATTTTCTCTTGGAGAAATGTTTTCCCTTCAGTGGAAATTTTAGAATAACTGATATGATGTCTCAAGACAACATAGGCACATATATTTGTGGAGAAGACCTTAGTTTTAGAATCTGCTCTTTCATGGGCATGCCTCAGAGGTCCAGTTTTGACTAATACTCCCTATATATTTTTCCATGGTTTCTGTTCACTTCATATTAAATATCACAAACATTACTAGAAATTTCCCCATCGGCAGATCAAAGAAGTGGCACTGTAGTAAGAAATGCCAGGCTCTGGAAACCTGGCACTGGGCACAGGTTCTACCAATGCTTGAATTACATGTGCGCACAAGCATCTTTCTGCTGACCCTTGTGTAGTGAACATTCTATGAATATAACATGCTGGGCATTTCCTGATACAGGGATTATTTTCATCTCTAGGGATTCCACAAATGTTCTCAGAAGCCTTTGGGACATTTAAATTTTAAAAATAAACCTTCAAAATCCAACACAAGTATCCCAGAACTCTATGTATCAGCCCTTTTCCTTGGAACACCTGTAAGTCCTGCTATCACTTGCATGAAACAGGAAAGGGAAAGACCACAAGGTAGGTCACATACTCCTAAGCAAAAATGCCCTCAAGAAATAGTCATGAAGAAATTGTCACAACCATGGTATATACCTGCCAACTTACTCTTTGAGAGCCTTGGAAAGTTTGATAAACCCAAAAGAAAGAAAGAGGAGAAAGGGAAAAGAGAGAGAGAGAAGGGGAAGAGAGAAAAGATGGAAAAGGAAAGATAAAAAGAATGAAAGGAAAAAAGAAAAGGAAGAAAGAAGGGAAGAAGGGAGGGAGAAAGGAACAAAAAGAGGAAAGGAAGGAAGGAAGGAAGGAAGGAAGGAAAAGAAGGAAGCTTTTGAAAGCTGTTACCCATCACTTGAGTAGGTATCTGAGGATAAAGTTTTTGAGGCAATACATCAGCAAATTAACAATTATGGAGTTTCCACATGGAGGATAAAAATAAGCCAAAGGTGACTGGAGTAAAATATATAAAAAAAGATTTTTCCCAGTATGAAATATTTGTGGAATGGAGCCAACTCTTCTCCCCTCCTGGAGCAAGCAATTGTGAAAACCCACCTTACCTCCTATACTGACAGTGGCTGCAGCCTTTGAAGTAGTGAATTTCTCTCCATGCTTATTAGTAGCTATGCATGTGTAGAGTCCAGGCTTGGTGATAAACAGCTGCAGTCTTGAGTCAATCACTCGGTCTTTCACACTTTCTTGAATGGACCCAGAAGAAACCTGATGGAGTAAGGAGAAAAAAACCACATAGAATTAGGTAAAAGATTTCCTAACTTCCTATATCAGTAGATGTGAAAGAAAATGGATTAGGATTATGATCAAATGGCATGTAGTAGATTGCAAAAATAAAGTCTTTTCTGTCTGTATGTCCATGACCTTTAATGTGACTTTGTAGCTTTTCCCTCAAAAGGCAGCATCTTTGAGTATAGATTGGCCTTGTGACATGATTTAAAAAGACACAGAGATTTATAAAGTTCTTGCACATTGTGGCTTGCTATCTTGTTGCTCTTGGAACCTGTGACCTTCTGTGAACAAGCCAGAGCTAGCCTGCTAGAGGATGAGGTACATATGGCCCAGTTATTCCCACTGTTCCAGCGTGGAGCCAACAATAACCACCTAATATACGATAAAGCCATTCTAGACCAAGATCAAGCAGTCCTGATCCAAATGAACAAAACTACCCAGTTGACTCACAGATTCCTGAGCATTCATGAATGGTTATTGCTTTAAGCCACTGAGCTTTGGATGGTTGTGATACAGCAATAGATAACTAATGTAATGAAGGAAAGATACATGGTGTGAATTCCCCAAGATGCACTATCTATCTTTTGAAGATAAGAGATAATTAAGGAGAGGTTGAATACTTTTGGTCTTATTTTCATAACTCCTGTTCAGTTCCCCACACATATACACTGGATAGCTGGATGGTTACCCGGAAGAATGTTTGTGCAGCTGATTCTGTTTCTGAGGCATGACATACATCATGCCATACTACTTAAATCAGAAAATCAAATGTCTTGGAAGAGGCAGGCTATCAATGCAGTATTAGCACATAATTGACAGGTTAATATACATAAGTGCTTATTTATTAGTCATCATCATTCCAACTCTGTGGTTGTCACTGCCCAGTGCTTCCTATTATGTAGCAGAGTTAGAATTTGTACCTTAGTTTGAACCCAAATCCTGTGCTTTTCCTCACTCTTACAGGGCCTTCCCTAGTCCTCCAAGTGAGAACAAATGAGTCATTAGAAAACAAGAACAGTAACAGCAATGATCTCCACAGATCAACCAACCATGAACAAAACAAATATCTGACTTGAATGTCATTGTTAAGGTGGTGGCATTTTTTAAAAAATGGTGATTTACCCCCTTTTTCAGCTCTATGCCACCTTTTTAATAATTATTTTTTAAATTATCATTGCTTATGTGAGGGGGAATGTCAGTTTGAGGGAAATTTGAATGGAATGACAACTAAGGCTTTGGTTTGCCTTGACATTATCTTGGAGGGTGGAGATGGGTTCCATGGGCTTCTCTGCCCAGTAGAAGGGAATGAGGCTGGGAATGAGAAATTTGGAGCCAGTTATTTTACTGTTTTGCCTGAGGGAGGATTGTAGACTATAGCAAGGGGGATGGAAGCCCTGGGTTGAAACCAGCTTTCTTCCCTCTGCAGCTGCGTGGCTGGCTGGCCCTGGAACCAAGCACGCCATAGCAGTGGTTCTCAACCTTCCTAATGCCGCGACCTTTTAATACAGTTCCTCATGTTGTGGTGACCCCAATTTCATTGTTACAAATTGAACATAATTAAAGCATAATGATTAATCACAAAAACAGTATGTAATTATATATGTGTTTTCCGATGGTCTTAGGCGACCCCTGTGAAAAGGTCGTTCGACCCCCAAAGGGTCGGGACCCACAGGTTGAGAACCGCTGCTCTGTAGCAATCTGGCAGGGAAGTTTGCCTTGTTAATTTCTTTGTCTTTTTATTCTCTGCTTGCATTATTAGAGTCCATCCTTATGATAAAAACTATTTATGTGAACATCAATTTACCTTAACTGGGGAAACTTCCCAGGTCAGATCAAGTATTGTGGCATTTTCCCCAGATAAGCAGACTGGACTCTATGAGAAATTAACAAGGTAGAGAGAAAAATATCTTTAAGAGACATATACTCAGTTGGGAATTCAAATAAAATTCATTGTTGTATTTATCAGAAGTGTAACTTCTTATGAATTAGAGTGTCCAACTTAGATCAAAAGGACTGAACAATTTGAAATACATTTTTGGTCTCTCCCTAAATTTTTGTTTTTGTTTTTAATTATAAAAGTGGGGGGTAGACTCCCTATATTTTAATACAAAGCAACAATGAGAAAAAAGCTGAAGACCTCTGTGCTCAATCACCATGGGGTATGCTACAAGGATGTCTTGTCTGTAAATATAATCCTACTATAGTTTGTAGAAGTGAAATCTGTAGAAAGTTACCTTCCTCTGCAAAACTAGTCTTTTCTTTCAAGAAGTACAATGCCTTGAAAACAACTCTGAAACGAGTAACCCCCCGTGCCCCCTGTGCTGCCTAAATTCCAACTATTTTCATGTTCACACCTAAGAAAGTCATTTCTAACATCTCCTCAAGGTCACTGAAAACATTCTTGGTAGGGAAAATAAGTGATTTTTAAACTGCCTGACCTCTCTTCTGGATTTCATCCAGGTATTGAAATAGTTCAGCGAATAAACGGAATTATGAGGTTCCTTGCTTGATCATGATGTAGCTCCTAAATGCTTTTCCTCCTGTTTACAGAGGCCTGGCTGATCCAGTTTGTGACTCATGCACAGCAGGCCTTGTTAGTCATAGTTTGAATTTGTTTTTTTTTCTTCATGGATCATCCTGACCAACAGTTTAGTATTTTTAATGACATAAAAATATAAACAACCCTCTGCCCTCCATTTTGATCTTTCTGCCCTTCAGGTTTAAAAGATCAAAGGGATGAGTTCAGATTTTTACTGTGAGTGTTGACCAAGATTTGCCTGGGCAAAACCAAGACCTTCATTGAGGTGACTGTATCTGGTGTTTACAGTAAATACGTTATTTTCTCCAAGTCGCCCAGGCACGCCAACCTGAAGGAGCTGGATAAATAGCTTTCTGCTCAGTGTGTGGTGTTTGCTTTCTGAGATAGTGACCTCAAAAGAAGGCAAACAGGAAGCTTTATTAATAAGGCATAGAGGTTCACACCTGAGAAACCTTTTAGAACAGGGGTGGGGAACCTTTTTTCTGCCAAGTTCCATTTGGATATTTACAACATCATTTTGGGGCCATACAAAATTCTCAACTTAAAAATTAGCCTGCTCTATTTGTTCAAACATTTCATTAACTTGCCCCTAATGCCTTAGCAAGGCCAAATGAAATGATTTCGCAGGCCTTGTATGGCCCACAGGCTGGATATTCCTCATCCGTTTTGGAAGGTGGCAGGGTGGTTAGAAGACCTGTGGGATATTTTAAATATGTCATTAATATGTTAATGTTGTTTTGAGATAATCCATCCACAGTGCTGGATAATCTCTTAACTTCATCATGCTTTGAATTTAACATAGGAAGACTTTGTAAGATATTCTGGCCTCACTGGCCTTGTTCTGCAAATAGTTCCAGCTAGCTGGGATTAACTCACTGAGCTGTTCTGTGTGATCCAGGGGATACAGGTTCAGGGACTTGTAATAATCCCTATCTACGCATCACAGAAAAAGGAATAATAGTCTGAGAAAATGTCCATATTGTTTCTGATCAGTATAGCCATAAACATTGGCCTCTTTCAATCTGGCTGCTAAAATATTCCACAAAAAATTGATATATGTAGTTATTTTTATTTAAACAGCTAATAGGATAAGATGACTACAAAGCTCATGTACACTGAACCTAACATTCTGCCTCTTAAAAATATGTGTAATATATAGGTGAGCCTCTCTTTAAGAAGATTTACAAACACAATTCAATGCAGATGATTTGGCTATTTGTTTGATAACATTCTTCTAATAAATTAAAATGGTTCAACTTTTAAAATATTTTAGGAACTATATTTATTGAACAAAGCAAGACAGCATGCAGTTTTTCTACATTTTTTTATTGAATGCCAAAATAATAGATATTACTATAGGTATAACTTGAAATAAATCTGGTTATCACAATACAAGGATATTTTCTTTTAGAAAAGCTCAACTCCACATCAAACTATTATTTCTAATGTTGTAAAACAAGAGGAATATTACAGCTCACTCTGCAGTTCATCAAAGACTACAAATTTTCATGAAAAATAAGTGCGTATCCACAGGAAGAAAGCAAAATAATTCATGAACACTTTGGGGCATATTGCTGCCTTTTTCTTGTTCTATGGCTCTAACTGTTCGGAGTGTTTGTTTATTGGTGTGTTCGCTGAGGGGGAGAAAAGGAGCATCCACATCTTTTAGAGGCCGCTTTGTACTTAGTATTGTGTAGTAGTATGTTAGCGAAGTTAGTTCACTGACCTGTAGTTAGGAAAGAGCCACAGTTCAAACTCTGTTTTCTTTATCCCGTGCCGAATAGCTCCCAGGTCTGCATTCATCTTCATTCAGTACACCCAAAATGGTAACAGGGCTGTGAGCTCTTTCCTGTTCTCCTTCACAGACTTTCTGGTTTGCTACTTGTACCACATTTAATGTCTGGAATTGTCTCCGTTTCCTGTGATTTGCATCAGCACAGGCAGACATCTCGATTTCCATTTGGATTTGGAGCGTATCACCAAGAACAAAGCTTGGCTGTAAGAGCATCACTTCTCTCTGACCCTGAGAACTACAGATGTACTTTGCTTTCTTCCTGGGAGAGAGTCACTATTAGTTTGTTTTATTTCTGTTTTAGAATCTGGGGCAATGGGTCTATTTTGCTTTCTGCTTTTTGTGAATCACATCTTAAAGGGTTAAGTTGGGGTCTCAATAAGACCAAAATTAACTCAAACCACCCAACTTTTTTATTATTCTGAACTCCAAAAGATAGAATCATACATTGCCCAGTTCTAAATCAATAGAGCCTTTTGAAAACACTGGATTATTTTAAAAGCATATAGCTTTTCGTTATTACTGTTTCCAGGGAGTTAGACAAATTAGTCAAGTCATGTTGTCAGCCCCCCAGTTTTCTTCCACCATATCATTAGTGACTTGAGACACTTAAGACAACTATAACAGCTCCCATGGAAAAGCCACAAAACATATTGCCAAGTAAGATTCAAATTTTAAATGACACAAGATTTAATTGGAAAGCTAAAGAAGAACAGGACTATTGGTTACTTTATTATAATTTAGCAAAATTAGAGACTGTTAGCTCTGATGTCATATTGGAGATCACCTTCTCCAGACACTTGACATCTCTGTCATTGTAGACATGGGCAAATCAATTTCTGAGAGGTAAATGGACTCCCCTAAAATTTCATTAACTGGAGAGGAGCATTTGCAACTTAGGTCTTCTAACTCCCCACCTCATTCTTATTCCAGCATACTTCAAGTTACAAGCTTATAAAATGACATCCATTTATTAACTTAATTTATTGTGAGAGGTAAGTGTTTGGTAGACAATTCGATAAGATGAACCCATTTTAATAACAAATATGAGAAAGGTGGGTTTTTCAAATATCAGAAAAGAACAAAAAGCCCTTCAGCAGAAACAATAGTGAAAATAAATATAATAAATGAATTAAAAGCTTTAGAGCAGGGGTCCTCAAACTTTTTAAACAGGGGGCCAGTTCACTGTCCCTCAGACCGTTGGAGGGCTGGACTATAGTTTTAATAAAAAACTATGAACAAATTCCTATGCACACTGCACATATTTTGAAGTAAAAAAACAAAACAGGAACAAATACAATATTTGTATTTGCATGTGGCCCGTGGGCCATAGTTTGAGGACCCCTTCTTTAGAGGGTATTATAGGCACAATGACATTCTTCATTAGATGGGGAGGCCTTAGAATGTGGTATGTTCTTCCTGATTTTACAACATCCACCGAAATTTCATTCACTGACAGACTGTTTCCACACACATCTCTCCCCTTCTTTTCTTCTTTTTTTCCATATCTAGTGGCCTACTTCTTCTCTTTTCTTCCTCTCCTTTTTCTCTCTCCCCCTCACCCCCATTTGGAACATTCCTTTGGCTTTAAAATGCTATTATTATTTTATTATAATATGATAATATATGGACACTGTGGCCAAAATACTAAATAGTTGGACTGAGACTATGCCTCAAAACATGAACATGAAAATAGCTGAGAACCCCTTAGATGAGCGATCAAAGTTTGAGTTGTTGAGCTATATTGAGAGCCATCCTCACTCCATCTCCTTGAGGCATGAAAGAGGGTCCTCAATAGGACCACCTAGAGAGTTGATATATGTCCCCTACTGTGTAGTAAAGGGTTAATCAATGGGCTTGATATGCTCAAACTCTCACCATAGAAAGAAAAAACTGGCCTTTGACTGGCTCCTGAGAGATAACCTTATCCCTTGGATTATCTTGTCTGATAAGCATGTTTTTCTGTACCTGAGACCTGGGGCCAAGCCAGATAGTTCATGTTAACAATGGAAATTGTTCGCCAAGGACCTTAGGTCATGCTCTATCAGTTCGACCTTTGGAGGGGCTGGAGATAGTTAAAATCAGTCCTGTGAGCCCTCCATGCATCTGTAACTAAGCCTCAGTAGAAACTCTGGACACCAAGGTTTGAGTGAGCTTCCCTAGTATAATTTGTACATGTTGTCATACACCATTGCTGGGACCATTAAGCACTCTCCATGCTACTCCACTGGGAGAGGACAACTAATTAATTTACTGATTTTAGCCTGATTCCTTTCATTGTAATAAACTAGAACCATAAGTATAACAGCTTATCTGGGTTCTGTCTTTTTAGTGAATCATCAAACTTGAAGGTGATCTTGGGGACCCTGACACACCTGCAGTTTCTTGACACAGCAGACAGGTATCTAATTCCCATCGGTAAAATCTAAGAGGCAGAGCCAGGCTACCAGGAGCTTCAATGGAGGGAGCAAAGAGGTAGTAGCTCTGTTCAATGGTCTGGACCCACAAGTTTGTACATGCAAAGGTTTGTAGAAGATCGGAGTTGGAGTTATTTTCAATTCTTCAGAGAGACTCCCCATCAATTAACAGACTGGGGGATAAGAAGGAGATAGTGTTCCTGAGGAAAATGCATCACTGGCGTCATCTTGAATATTCCCTGATCTCTGAAGAGTCAGTGAACACTTGTCAGGCACAGAGTTGTAAAGCAAACTTAAAAGTAGACAATTTCCACTCTCAGGACTGCTCCTCTCTCCTTCCTACCCCAAATGTGTTCTAGTCATAAATAGCAGTTAGGAAATGGGGGAATAATGAATGAGTAGATTCTAGCAGTGAACTGATTCTAAGTGATGAATTTTTAAAAATATATTTTTATTGATTTCAGAGAGGAAGGGAGAGGGAGAAATAGATTGAAACATCAAAGATGCGAGGGAATCATTGATCGACTGCTTCCTGCATGCCCCTACTGGGGATGGAGCCCACAACCAGGGCATGTGCCTTGACCAGGAATTGAACTGCGACCTCCAGGTCTCTAGGTTGACGCTCAACCATCTGAGCCACACCAGCCAGGCTTAAATGATGAGTTTGTGAAAATTATTTTACTTGTGTGGGAAGGAATTGCTAACACTTCCCTTTTACACAAAGGCATAAAGAAAGAATTTTTGATTATCTACTATACCCCATGATACAAGGAAAGAAGTAAACCCATGGTGTTCCATTTCTATGGCAGTGACTTCTAGCATGAAAATACTGGAAGGCTTTGAAAAGAGAGGTGCAGGTGAGACCAATGACAGATATCAGGGTAACTACAAATACAGGGACGGATAAAAGTAGCTCTACACTTTTGTGTATGGAAAATAATATGATAATAAATAATAATACAAGAATAAACCATGTTTCAGGTACTCAACTGGAAACCTACTTTTGCCAACCCCTATATGTGGTATATACTGAAATTCACCACCAGTGAGATTTCCCCAGACAAGTCCCCACACAGATGGCACTCACAGCATTTCCGTTCTCAATCCAGGTGATGGTGGGGACAGGGATGCCTGTTGCCGTACAACGCAGGGTCACAAAGGAGCCAAAGGTGACATTGTGGGATTCAGGAGCCCGCAGGATTCTGGCAAAAACTGTTAGGAAAACAGGAAGTGGTGAGTGACTCTTCCATATGAAATGGTCAAGCTGGAGTGGTCTTCACAGAATGCAGGAGGCAGCCAATCAATGATTCTTTCTCATTATTGATGCTTCTGCCCCTCTCTCTTTTTCCCTTCCTATCTCTGAAATCAATAAAACACATTTAAAAAAGAGGGAGTGAAGGTGGCACCTCCATTGAAGTTTCAGAACAACAAGGCTCAATGGTGAAATGGTAAATAAAAGGTTGTAATTACGCTGCATGGGTCCACAGAAGTATCAATCACGACTATATGACAGAGGCTGTTCCTCTTGGACATTCTAAGTTTCTCAAGAACACAAGCCAGCCAGGAGGCAGGGTATATTTTCTCCAGAGTGAATAACATGATACCTCATCTGAGCACCTAATAGGAGATTTCTCCCAATTTAGCTCAAGTTGTGAGCCCTTGACAACTACCATAGGCTGGCTGGCATCCTAGCAAGGGTGAACCCAGGTAATCTTGTTTTTTCTAATGTTTTCTGGCAACAATAATGGAGACCTAGACTATATAACATACTTGAGTCCATATTTAGCATTTGGCTGAAGTAACTCTTGTAGGTGTTGGGGCTATCCTTGTGTGAGTGCGAGACTACTGAAGTGATCATTTTGTGGGTCCCATTGCCTCTGAGACTCTGTAAAAAGAAGGCTCTTTGACTAGCTTGTAATGGGATTACTTCAATCCCATAGGTGCTGTAAAAGTGTGACAGCAGCAGCAAATACCACTGACTGTCCCCTTGAACCTGAATCAGAGCCTGTGAGCTGAAAATGAGAAGGATAAGAAATTAGGGCAGGATGAAATATAGATTACTTTCTATTTAATTTATAAAGGCAAGAGTTTTCACTTGAGGACTTTAAATTCTTCTTGGAAATTTAGTAGTAAGGGAGTGTTTATTTTGTTGTAATTTACAGCTCCTTTTTTTCTCTTTTGATTGGTATTACATTATTTGGAATATCATTGGGGTTCATTGCAAAACCTCTGATGATCCAGATTACACAACACAGCTAAGCATCGTGTGAGATTGTAAATAAAATAGTCAATTATCATTCTGGAGTTCAATGTGCCCCTAGAGTTAACTTAATTAATATACTGCTCTGTCTCATACCAGAACCTTCTGGAAGGTCCAGTGGGACACAAGAAGATCACAAAGGATCACTACTGGCATTGCATGTGGCTTCATGAATATGAGACTGTGGTGACAACCTGCAAGTCTCCTTGTCCAAGGGGGTAGATATACCCTTGGCGAACTATGAACTTGGTTGTTAAGTCAAGTGAGTTAAGAGAAAAAAAAATCAGGAATTAAAGGGAAGGTGGTTGCTTCTGCACTCCCACATTCTTGCCAAAGATAAAATAGAAACTTGCTCCCTTTTTTCAGGAATGAAAGATAGTTTCCATCCTTCCTACCAGTTTCCCTCCCTCAAAGAAGGTTACAAATGTCTATTGGGTTTCAACTCAAATGTCTCCTTATCATAATGCTTTCTGGATCATTTGCCTTACCCTTGTTTATGTTTTGTCATAGCATTTATCATCATACCTTAACTATTGATTTATTTGTGTTTTCTGTCTCTTT